>NC_138232.1:33768626-33895496 GCF_964197995.2 Scardinius erythrophthalmus | reverse complement strand
CTCTATCCACTTTACCGGTGTGAGCATTTGCAGACTATCACTGTAGTTGCCCATGAAGGCCATGATGGTCATCCGCTGCGGCAGCCGTTCGATCTTGCTGAAGAGCATCATGAACCGGTCCTCATCAGTGAGCCCGTCCATTGGCCGTCGCTCCCGCTCATACTGGCGGAGCACCTTCACCTCAGTTTCAGTGGGCATGAACCGCATCATACACTCCACGAAATCCACAGGCAATGTACGTAGGTCAAACCTGAGCGGATAAGAGAAACTGATCAGAAAAACAAATCCCCACCCAAATACGTCAGAACATAGGCTCACTATTGGCCGACGCTGGTCATGTGTGTGATCCTGGCCAATAGTGAGCCTACGTTCTGACGTACAACCCAGAAGCGCTGCGCTGTTACATTACGTGAACTCACTCAGAGGCCATCACAGAAGAAAATTAATAGTTGAATAAAGTTGTTCTTTTCGGGGGGGTTTCCGCACAAAAAGTATTCTCGTTGCTTGATAAATTTAAGGTTGAGCTACTGTAGTCAATTAGCTAATATCTTAATTTGTGTTCCGAAGATGAACGAAAGTCTTACGGGGTTGGAACAACATGAGGGTGAGTAATAACTGATAGAATGTTCATTTTTGTGTGAACTAACCCTTTAAGCAGATAAACAAGAACAATCCCGCAGTTGTAAACACCATCTCACCAAGAATATGGTTCATCTTTATCTTGAGTTTTGAGGCAAAGGGGAACTTACGTCTGGATTGCTTTGCAGATCTCCTCCGGGCTCTTCCCTGCCTTGCGGAGCGTGATGGCGAGGTTTTTGGCTCTGTTAGCCTCCAGAAGAGATACTTTATTGGGGCCCTTTTGAGGAGCCTTCTGCTTTTGCATTGTCATGTCAACAGCAGGGCCCTGGGCTTTGGTCTTAAACATTTCCTCAAACTCATCCACGTTCAAATCCTACAAACCAAAGCATTCTATTAAAGAGCTACCAAAAATGCAAACCTCATGAAAAGTCAACAGAAAAAAGACATTTACTGTAAGTACGTTCCCTGATTCACTGTGTTATTTTCAATTAAAAATGTTTCAATCTTTTATCAAAATGTACTTGCTCCGCCTCTAAAATGACTTTCACTCCACCCCTCCAAGCACCTGGCTCTTTCTGGTATGCAATTCTTGTTTTCCAAAATAAAATCCCGCCCTAAATTTTTTCCTCATTAAACCTACTGTTTCACCTGTAAATTCATCAGATTATTGAAGTACAACAAGTTGCGAAAGGCGTTTTAGTATGTCGTTGTTTGCCATTTCAGTGGCAATAGTTAAAAAGAATGTACTTTTAAAAACAAGTTGAAACTAAACTGAGCATCTACCTATTATTTAGAAGTAACTCAAACAGAAACATGATAATGAAGTAGACCAGCATGGTGGTATAATACATTCAGAGTTGATAGAGATCACACTTTTTACACGTGTAGTGCTGTAGACAAATACCTCCAGGATCCTCTCATCATCGATTTCATTGAAGACAGTGCCGTTGATCTGATTTGGTTTCAGAGCCACCCAATTGAACACCGGCAAGCGGAACTTGGTTTTGATTGGCTTTTTAATTTTCACAGCTGCCAAGGAAGAGAAGAGGCCTGTGACTACCCAAGCATCTACTAACTACTCAATGAGATTAAAATGAACGCAATCACAAGAATGGATGATAACATGTTAAGCAAAGACACACAACACACAATATGACTAGGGATGCAGCGAAATGAAAATTCTGGGCCGAAACCGAAAATTCTGGATGCACTTGGCCGAAAACCAAAACTAAAAATTAATTTCTTATTTAATTTTTTTTTATATAATTGTATTGTTAGACTTTTAAATTAAATGCAATAAAATAAATAAATAAATAAATAAATAAACTACAAGTCAATAAAATACAATTTTATTTAAAGTGACACAAAATTGACAGAAAATAGGCCTATATTAAAATATTATTAAATATCAATATATTAATATCAATATATTTAGTTCTATGCAACAGAATCAGATTTAACAGATTTTTGACCAATTATCAAAATATAATTGCCGGCA
The DNA here is from genome assembly GCF_964197995.2 of Scardinius erythrophthalmus. Taxonomy (NCBI): domain Eukaryota; kingdom Metazoa; phylum Chordata; class Actinopteri; order Cypriniformes; family Leuciscidae; genus Scardinius; species Scardinius erythrophthalmus. Next base: position 33,893,419 of record NC_138232.1, on the reverse strand, counting down.
TATTTTCGGCCTTTTTTCCAAAAAAAGCTATTTTCGGCCGATAATTTTCACTGCATCCCTAAATATGACTAGATCATGACAGCAAATGGTGGCTATGACAAATTTCAGGAAACCTACAGAAGAGCTTGATTGGTCCATCTTTGAGGGCAGGAGAGAAAGAGAGTAGATAAAAACAAATGTTTAGAGAGTTGTAAAGGACAAAAGTCTAGAAAGAGAAAGCAGAAAATGCTTGTAAGCGCTAAGAAGTGCTAAACAAAATTCCACAAAAGATTGGACAATTACACTATCAGTCAAAAGTTTAGAATAATTAAGATTTTGTTTTTTTGTAGAAAAAAAAAGAAAAAGTATTTTTGAAAGAAGTCTCTAATGCTCACCAAGTCTCATTTATTTGATCAAAAATACAGTAAAAGTAATAAGTAACTGTGAAATATTAATACCATTTAAAATAACAGTGTCCTATTTTAAAATGTAATTTATTCCTGTGATGGTAAAGCTGAATTTTCAGCATCATTGCTTTAATGTCACATGATCCTTCAGAAATCATTTTTAAGATGCTGATTAGTGCTCAATTATTATTGGCGCTCAATTATTAATTATGAGCACAAAATTTTGACCGGTGGTGCATTTATAAAAAAAAAAAAAAAAAAAAAAAAGGCAACACTTTACAATAAGGTTCCATTTGTTAACATTCGTAAACTACATTTAACATGTACTAACAATGAAAAATACTTGTAAATCATTTATTTATCTCAGTTACTGTTATTTTAACATTATTAAAATCAAAAGTGTTATCTGTTAAAATTATTTAATGAACCTGAGCTGACAAACTAATAATGAACAGTTGTATTTTTACCTTAACAAAAATTAATACATACTGTAACATATGTATTGCTCATTGTTAGTTAAAGCATTAACTAATGTTATACCATGGTCTGGGTGAATACTCGATTCTGATTGGCTGCAGGGTGTCCGTTAAAAAGTCATAACGGACACCTAGGAAAGGCGTCCCGTCAATTTGCCTGATGACAGTTCTAAATGATTGCGCTGGCTCAAACTCACTGATCAACTGCTGCGGTCGGGTCGCTGTGGCCACGTTGCTTGGCAACGCCTGTATATGGGAGATATTAAATAGTGCGCTCGACTTAATAAATAAAAACCCTCACGATTTTTACTCTAAAACACATTAAAGTATTATTAATTGATTAAATATTTCTTTCTTTCGTAAGTAACCATGGTATAAGCGGGTTAATCGGACGGTTCACGCCTCGCCGTCGTCCATTAAAACCTGATAATGGACACCTCGTCGGGCATTAACCCTTACTTAATGAATGGAACATTATTGTAAAGTGTTACAGAAAAAATATGATTCAAAACAGAAAAAAATAAAATAAATAATAAATCTGCAATGACCTCCAACACTGAAACACTCAAGTACACATACACACATACCTGTCAAGCCAGAGTTGAATATGACAGTGGGAGTGCCGCAGCCTGGGAGAGGAGGAGCACAAGGAGGGGGAGGTGGAGGTAAGGGAGCAGAGATCTCGATCGAATGCCCAGGAGGTGGAGGTGGTGGAGGAGGAGGTGGTGGAGGAGGAGGAGGAGGCGGTGGCGGTGCGAGAGCTGCCGATGACTCGTTAGAAACTACAGGAAAAGAAGAGACAGTGTTGGCCACTAACACTAAAATAATTAACTGAAGACAACAAGCTTGAGCACGCTTCTGTGACAAAGAATTACTAATTAGAAGAGATTGAATAATAATCGGTTTGGATATTTACAAGTTTCTACTCAACGTGTCTTTATACAATTGCGCCCACAAACCAACAATGTTTGTTGGCACAGTCATTATGCAGCTCTGTTGAATCACTGGCTGCAAACACATTGCTCATAGTAAAAGCAGGGTAATATAGTCAGTGCTCGAAGTGGGATGGATTTCAACTGAGGGGGACGCAACCTCCCCCTCCACTCCACTTCAAGCACTGAAAATAGTGGTATGTTAGGTACTTAGCTAGTTAGGCAGCGGTCATGTAATGTAGGATCAGAAACACATTATTAATTGTTCATAAACATAGACTTGTAAAAAAGATGGATGACGTGTGTCCACTCCACATGTTTTGGCTTCACTTTTCAGGACGTGCGCGGCACATGTCCATGAACAATTCATCCAAAAATTGGCCTAAGAAAGTTTTTGTTTTTGGTTTAAATTGTTACTTTTATATAGCATGGATGCATTAAACTGACCAAAAGTGACATAATTCCACCAAATATTGTTTTCTTAACTCTTCTGAAACACTAGTACTGTGTTGTTTAAAAATGAATATGAACTTTTCTTTGCATTATTCGAGAACTAAAAACATTGCATCTTTATTTATTTATTTTGACCAATTGACATTTTCAGCAAATAAATGCTCTAAATGACAATATTTTTTTAAAATTTGGAAGAAATGTCATCAGTAGTTTATTGAATAAATCAAATATATTTATTTTATTCAAACACACACCTATAAATGGTAAGTCCAAAGAAACTGACCATTTTGCAGTGGTCTGATTTTTTTCCAGAGCTTTGTTTATATGGTTGTAGGAAAAAAAAAAAGCGGTAACACTTTAGGGTCCAATTCTCACTATTAACTAGTTGCTTATTAGGATGCATATTACTAGGATATTGGCTGTTTATTAGTTCTTATAAAGCACATATTAATGCCTGCATGATCATATTCTACATCCTTAATCGTACCCTATACCTAAACTTAATTATTGCTTATTAATAGTTATTAAGGTAGTTAAGAGTTTATTGAGGCAAAAGTCATAGTTAATAGTTAGTTAATAGTGAGAAATGGAACCTAATCTAAAGTGTGACCAAAAAAGCGTTCAGAAATTGCATTTCAGTTATTGGACACATCAATCAATCGCGACAAAAATTGGTCGATCTCTGTTTACTGGTCATTTAAACATTTAGTTCTCAGGCCCTGTAAATTTAAGCAATGCCACTGTTTGAACCCAAGACCTTTGACCATTAAGCCTGGGACACAACAAGCTGACTTCAAGGAACTAGCGGTGATAAAAGCCAACTGTGTTGTCACTTCACATCGGCTGCGTCTCGGCCAAAAAGCTGCGCTTGAACACACCAAAAGGACTAAAGGCTAGTGTAAACTAGCATGTGCATTCTGCGTCTGCGTGTAAGTAAATATCTGTCTATATCAGCAGGTATCAATGACGTATTTTCGTCATTCAAAAAGGGAAACCAAAACTAGGACTTCAGATATACAAACGGTAAACAAACGGTAAACAAACTTACCATTTTGAATATCAATCACTTTCTTCATTCTAGTCCTCTCATGTTATTATATATTGTACATTCAAATGCTCAGGTATGATGATGTAAAATTATAACAGCCTTCTGTCTGTGTACCCTGTTGACTTTGCTCGCTTTCATCACTTTCGCTTTTATTCTCGTGCACTGAATCGTTCGCTAAGCTTAACAGCCAATTAGAGTTCTCTCTCTCACAGAGGGCCCGACGCCAACTAAAAAAACTGGCCATCTGACTAGAGCCAATGGTGCAGAACACAAAAAAAATTTGCATCCGACGTCCGACTGTCGGCTTGGTGTGTCTCAGCCTTTAGGCTACACTATCCCATTGAAAGGCAATTATGGCATTCACATTGGGCAAAACTCATTAATTATCTTTAGTTGTAGAAAGATCTGCTCTGAACTATTACTCACCAGAGGAACATGCCATTGGAGGTGGTGGAGGGGGAGGAGGAGGAGGTGTAGCCATTGCTCGAAGGGTGCCTGTCTGGGAAGTGCTGCCAGAGCTGTACGCTGCACAGGCTCCAGCCAGGGCCATGGCATCAGGGCAGGGAGAAAGAGCCATGGGTTGAGGAGGTGAAGGCAGAGGAGACACGTCTCCTTCCCCATCTCCCTCACCCCTCACCTGGATCTGGAGACTGCCTCGGCGCTCTAGCTCATTGATTTTCTTCTCCAGCGTGGACTGCCTCTGAATGGTCTCGTCCTTCTCACGAACGATCCGCCGGAGCGTGTGAACTTGTGAGCTGGCGTCCCGGTACACAGTCTGGATTGAATGTGCACACAGACACACAAACAGAGAAATTAAGCATGACAAAAAAAGCATTAAAACATCCAATGTTAAAAACAAATTACTAAGTTACTATAGTCATATTATTTATAGAAGTTCATGAAGTGTCAATCAATTATACGTTAAAATCAAATTACGTCCAATTGATCAAATAAACTAATACAGATATCTATATTTATGACATTTAAATATACAAACATGACTACATAGATGAGTTTGGCTGCTGTGTTGTTACGTTATTGGTAACTAAAACTATTACATTTTTTATGTTTTACACAAAATAAAGCTGAAATAAAATAGAATATAAATATTAGTTGACAAACTTGAAAAAAAAATTAAGCATTGCCTTGACAACTTGCTGAAACAAAAAAAAATTGAAGTACTAAATTACTCAAACTAAAATAAAAAAGTAAAACTAAATAGAATATTTAAAAAAACAATAAAAATGACAAAATAACTAAATTACTAACACTTGAAAACTGAAAAAAATAAAAGGTAATTCAAAATATGAATAAATACTAGGGTAATACTTTACAATAAGGTTCATTAGTTAACATTAGTTCATGTATTAACTAACATGAACTAACAATGAACAATACATTTGTTACAGTATTTATTATTATCTTTGTTAATTTTAGTTAATAAAAATGTTCATTGTTTGTTCATGTTAGTTTACATTGCATTATCTAATGTTAACAAATACAACCTTTGATTTTAATAACGTATTAGTAAATGTTGAAATTAATATGAATAAATGCTGAAAAAGTATTGTTCATTCTTAGTTCATGTTAACTAAGGCAGTTAATTAAAGGGATAGTTCACTTTAAAATTAAATTTTGGTATGTTTTAGCTTACCTCAAGGGCATCCAAGATGTAGGTGTCTTTTTTCCGCAGTAGTTTCAATTTTGATATTTTTAGGTCAAACCGTTCTTGTCTGACAGTCCTATAATGCAGGTCTATGGATACTTTCTCAAAGAGCATGCACAGAGTCCAAATTAAAACAATTCCCCATCGTCCAAATTAAACAATTCCCCACCGTAAGTACACATTGATAGCCTAAGACACGAAACGAGCGGTTTGTGTGAGAAAACGAACAGTATTTATATCGTTTTGACCTCTTATACACAGCACACGTCCAAGTGATCTGATCTGAGGGCGCAGTATAGATATATATACACTAGATGTCGCCTTAAAGACATTCGTTCCAATGAACTGCCATAGACAAGGCGACATCTAGTGTATATATCTATGCACCAGTCTGCGTACACGTCACACAGCAGGATGTGCTCGCGCCCTCACATCACTTGGACGTGTGCTGTGTATAAGAGGTCAAAACGATATAAATACTGTTCGTTTTATCACACAAACCGCTCGTTTCGTGTCTTAGGCCATCAATGTGTACTTACGATGGGGAATTGTTTAATTTGGATGATGGGGAATTGTTTTAATTTGGACTCTGTGCATGCTCTTTGAGACAGTGACCATAGACCTGCGTCAGACAAGAACGGTTTGACCTAAAAATATCAAAATTGAAACTACTGCAGAAAAAAAGACACCTACATCTTGGATGCCCTTGAGGTAAGCTAAAACATACCAAAATTTAATTTCAAAGTGAACTATCCCTTTAATGTTAACTAATGAACCTTATTGTAAAGCGTTACCTATATTATAATAGTACATAATACTAATCTAACACTGACTTGCACAAAACAAATGGGTTAAATTGACAGCCTAATTGTTCTAATTGTTTCATATTATTCAATTTATTTATTTTGTGCAAAAGTAAAATGTAGTATAATGTTGACAGGTTGTTATAAACCATTTGATGATATCCAAACTGGTGGTTTGATACTGACCCGGACGGCATCCAATTCTTTGTTCTTCTGCATCAACTGCTTCTCAAGCTCCACGATTTTAGACATGGCCTCATTCTCTGTTTCTAAGAGTTTGTCGGCCATCTGTCATCATGAAAAATAGACAGAATGAGATGCTGCATTCAGACTAAAGTTAGAAGACTTAAACACCAAAAAGGACTCAAATTGTGTGAATGAGGAATCGGTTCTGGAAAAGACAAAGAGAAAAGGGTGGTGGCGTTTATGCTTTCGCTCACATGTGAGAGATTCTCCTCCAGTTCCTCCACACGTTCAAGGGCAGCGTTTTTGGTCTCTGCGTCTTCTAGAAGCGTCCCCACATCAAACAGGTTATCCAAGTATGCCTGGATCTGCACTTTGAGTTTATCGCTTTCAGTGTGCTTTAGCCTCTGTGCACAAAAACACCATCAGTTTCTGAGTGAGCGTAAAGAGAATACACTTTCAGCACTTTGATTAGTTTCATACCTCTAGATAGTCATCCAAAGCAAGCTTGGTGAAGTCGTACTGGAGGTGAACTCTGAAGTTCATGTCCTCTACTGAGTGCACCACAATATTGATGAACTGCATGCACGCCACCTGAGTCACGAACAGGGAATGATGATGAGATGTGACATCAGTAGTGGTGAGAGCATGACAGTTTAAAAGGCACTCCAGAGGACAGAGGAAGGACTCTGTAATATAGACCCACCATGAAATCAATATTGTTGTCTTCATTTTTGAAGTGTTCCATCAATTTCTCAAACCTTTGGGATTCCGAGCAGACCTGAGAACAACAAAAAATAACACGTTATATTTTAATAACACACAGGAAACAACATTGTGCATTTTAAATTCTGACAGTTTGCTAGCTTTTTGTTTTAAATAGTTTTGTAGAAGTTCCGTCTTAAAACATACGATTAATTAAATACCTATAATGTCCATTTTATAATGAATAGATAGTCATTTCCATTTTTTTTTTATTGTGAAATGCATTATTGAAGCTCAACAACTGAAATATCACCCAAGAATGAAACACTTTCATTCATATATTAACGCAAACTCCAACCGAGGACTGCAAACCAACAGCAAAATCATATGTAAGATTAGATCCATAAAGTGTGGGGACTGTTTTATTGATTATTGCAGATTTTTATATTTCCTGTGCTGTTTGTGAATCTGTTTATTTTTGATGCTGTCAAATCCAATTATTAAAAATAATTTTGTTTTCTTTACTTGAAAATAAATGGAATGCATTAACTACATAAAATGTATCAGATTAATTGATTCAATATTTTACAGCCAGTTTTGATTTACATCCAGTTTTGAGATGTAAAGGAATTATTTAATGCAATATCAGTATTACTAAGCATAAAAATATGATGGCTACAGTAAAACAACAACAACAATTCGAATGTGCATCAGATTGAAGTAAATAAAATGTATAAATTATGGTAAAATATCCTTTTTTACCTCTTTGAAATGATCAAAAGCAGCAAGGATGATCTCATGTCCACCTCTGACCAAACACACAGCAGCTAGAAGCTCCAGAACCAGGGCTTTGGTCCTGCACAATGGAGACAAAATGATACTTAAAGAAACCAAACCTGCACAAAATACTACAAACTGTGATTAAAACATTCCAAGGAAAAATTAAAGATTCCAAATACAACCAATCAAGAAATCTCCAAGGGGCAGGTCAAGTGATCCTATTGGTTTTACGGATGGCAAATTACATTGGAATTATCCCACCTATACAAGGGACTATTCATAGACGTTTTATTTAACGGCATTGAAGGATTGTGTATCACAGTCTTTGGGAATAGTCTCAGTTACAAACTGTTATCTCCTATTGACCTTAATCAGCACAAATGACAGACAATTCATCTATTTATAGCTTATGTTTCCAAAGAACACCCCTTCCAAAAAAGGTCTTTGATCAGATGTAATGGCTTAACGGTTTGGATGAAAGCCTTAACAGATAAGAGGGTTCTCATCAACCATTTGAGAGGTTTAAACACAGAAACTGGAGAAACGTGTGAGGGCAATGATTAAGTCTTCAAATATATACTGGTTAATAGAAACCAGTATGCACTGGTGTGTGTGGTGTTACCTGGGATTTTTGTTGTTAAGGCTCAGAGCAATTTCATTGACAGCATGCGGGTGGGACATGACCATGTTGAATCCATACTTCAGACAAAGAGTGTGTGATATAGACAAGGGGAAAACAAAAAGAGATTCAAATAAATTTGAAAAACCAGCTGAACAAAATTAAATATTACTTTCATAATCTGCTTACCTGGTAGTTCATAATAGCTCTGAGACACATGATGCAGACATGAACGTCATCTTTTTTACACACCAAACGGGAGTTCTTCAGAGTTCTGCGACTGGGCAAAGTATTAGACCTGAGATAGCAATAAAAAGTTAAGGGCTGTCTTGTAAAAAATCTTTTCCAATTTTCAGAACGAACACAAATGTGTTTTTTTGTGAGCGTCTACCTTAAGGAGTGCCGTGTGGATCGTGGTATGCTGCTGCCGCTAATCGGTGATGGTAGATTACTGTCACCGTGGAGATCTTCTATAGACCTGCTCCAGGGGGTATCTACGGAAATCTCACCTGTGGTGCTCTCCGTTATATCTCCATCAAACCTGAGAGAGAATAAGAGTGTTGTTTAAAGCATAAACAATACACAAACTACGTGTCATTTTGCTTTCCAAAAGTTCTACAAAACATTATGTCCTCCCAACTTCTCGTTGAGAAAGAATGCCTAGTTAAAGGAATTATTTGTTACCTGTCGAGGTAACAAATGACTTTGGTCTTTGAAATGTAAAGGTTTTCATTGCTAAAATCACTTGAAGGGGGCATATACAAGGAAAACAACAAAGGGCCTAAAATGGAACCTTGAAGCATACCATACTTTACAACTGTTTTGGCAGTTGTTCTTTTACGTACACACACACTCAATCTGACAGGTAAGAACTAAACTAAACCAGGCCTGTCTATGAATGCCAACAGGATACTTAAGGCCATTCAAAAGAGTGGTTCTATAGTATCAAATGCTAGCCTAACCAGTCTTAAAGGGATAGTTCACTTTGAAATAAAATTTTGGTATGTTTAGCTTACCTCAAGGGCATCCAAGATGTAGGTGTCTTTTTTTCCGCAGTAGTTTCAATTTTGATATTTTTAGGTCAAACCATTCTTGTCTGTCAGTCATATAATGCAGGTCTATGGTCACTGTCTCAAAGAGCATGCACAGAGTCCCAATTAAAACAATTCCCCATCGTCCAAATTAAACAATTCCCCATCGTAAGTACACATTGATGGCCTAAGACATGAAACAAGCATTTTGTGTGAGAAAACGACCAGTATTTATATAATTTTTACCTCTTGTAACACAGCCACGTCCAAGTGATCTGAGGGCGCGCGCATCCTGGTGTTTGACATGTACAGTACGCAGACTGGTGCATAGATATATAAACTAGATGACGCCTTAAAGACATTCGTTCCAATGAACTGCCGTAGCCAAGGCGACATCTAGTGTATATATCGATGCACCAGTCTGCGCACACGTCACACACCAGGATGCGCGCGCGCCCTCAGATCACTTGGACGCGGCTGTGTTACAAGAGGTAAAAACGATATCAATACTGTTCGTTTTCTCACACAAACCGCTCGTTTCGTGTCTTAGGCCATCAATGTGTACTTACGATGGGGAATTGTTTTAATTTGGACTCTGTGCATGCTCTTTGAGACAGTGACCATAGACCTGCATTATATGACTGACAGACAAGAACGGTTTGACCTAAAAATATCAAAATTGAAACTACTGCAGAAAAAAAGACACCTACATCTTGCATGCCCTTGAGGTAAGCTAAAACATACCAAAATTTAATTTCAAAGTGAACTATCCCTTTAATATAGTGACTATGTTTATGCAAGTGGCCTTTAGAGCTGCGCTAGCATTACTTCAATTCCTTTTCCTACACCTTAGGACAGTGTTTCTCAGCTCCAGTCCTGGAAACCTACCTACCACAGTAGCTGTGTTGACACAGACCCCATTTGTGATCAGACTAGTAGCACAGTCGTAATAAAAAAAAAGTCATATGTAACCACGACATTTGTAAATTGTTCGGATTGTAAAAGCTGGTTTAAAACATATCTAATCTTTTCAAGGACATTCCAACATTTAATCAGATTGAAAACAGAAAACTGGAAAGTTCTGCGCACAGAAATGCCGTTATGACATATGACACATGGAACAAGCTGCTGTTGTAGTTGAATATAGTGTCATAAATGACTGAAGTGTCAATCTAAAATTCTCCTTCCACTGATCGTCTGTGAAATGGTGCAGGACAACCTGTCTTTTCTTTGGACACTAGTCCATAGACGCCTTTGTGCGGAGGAATGAGAGTTTTTACTGCTTGATAAATAGGGAAAAAACAGCAGAAAACTATATATTTGTGCAGTGTGTGAATGTCAAAAGACCAAATCCGATTTGAAGCTTGTCGCATATATACACGTGCACATCAACCTGATCTCTTTTTTTAACGTTCATTCAAACACTATGTTCAGATTCATCAATCGGAATGACTTCACGATCTCTGAATAAAACAAAAGCTGTTCATCTATACATAGCTAGTGTTTTTGATGTCTCACTAATTAAAACACCTGATTCATTTCATCAGTTTCTTAGTGTGTTGAATATAAGGAAACATCTAAAACATTCTGGGAGGTGGCTTCTGAGGACTAGAGTTGAGAAACAATGAAAGTAATGTTAGTGTTTCTAATAAAGAATGGATCAATAGTTCCCAGCCTACAGAATAAATGTAGCAGGATTAGTAGCGGACTATGGGGATTTAAATAGAAGCCTGGCTAAACAGATGAGTTTTAAGTGTCTAGAGTTTGTGGACACCCATGCCAAGTTTCAGTAGACCCTGTCATGCCTTGATTCAGCCCTGGCTCAGCATCAACCCACACTTGAACTTGAGCAATATTACATTTAACTACTTATTAACTGGCAAATATTATGAAAAATACTATGTGACAAATTAACGTTTATATATTTTTAAGCTGACATGGCATCTTAAAACTAATCATATCACAAGATGCTGAAATTATTCTAATTGTATTCTATCTTGCTTTCACACTGATCTCAAAATACACCTTACACATTCCGTCACTGCTAAAAGATGCACTTATTTCATTCATTACTCCCATTCATTTGTCAGAAGCAACTGTGATCCAGCAGTGAAGTGACAAGATTTCAGCAACAACAGTCGACTGTTGTGACAACCCCTACCAATTTCAAGGTGTACTGAGATGGTAAGTGAGCAGTAAGCTTAAATCAAATATAAAGAGTTAAAAGAAAACAAAAAACAGCAGTAAAGACAAAAAACTGACTCAAATTAAGATTGACAAGAAAGAGAAACTACTTACGTTACAGCATACTGGGCAAAAGACAGGTACTCCACCAGTACATCAAGGCCTTTATTCTCCTCATTGAGAAACTCTCTCACCCACCTGTAAACAACAAAACATTTAATAACCTTTTCCTAACTGAATACCTCAAAAGCCTGAAAATGAACTTAATTCACTGGGCTCACCCGATGTGATTGGTCCTAAGAGATATCTCCAGCTCTCTGAGCACCTGAGTTGACTCCTGAACTCGCCTCCTAAATTTCTGTGAAGAAATAGGAAGAGATGTCCATTTCTGAGCAAAAATGTTCTTAACTTAGGTGGACAGTTGCAAAAGCCAGTCACAGCGTGAAACCAATTGCATACAAGTTTAAATGTTGACCCTTCTGGACTTTCAAAATTTTTGATGCTAAATTTCCCCCAAATATGATAAACCCCTTTGTGAGGCAACCCCTTCCGAAAATATCAGGGCAGGTACATATTTTCATGTGTAAGACTCATTTGTAATGTGAAAAAAAGTTAAATATATTTAATTGTGTGTAAAAAAAAAAATCAACTGCGATTCACACTCAAAATTATTATTTTATTATTAGTAAAAAAAAAAAATTAAATAAAAAACCCTGAATTCTGAGTGTGAATTACAGTTGAATTTGAAGCAATTAAAAAGATGAATGCACCAAAACGAGTTAATAAGAAACTAGAAAGCGTGGTGTAAACAACCATGTTAAACTGCATTATAAATTATTCACTTTCTAATGGGTTATGTCAGCTTATTAGTAAGTAAATATTTTACATTTATACATTTTTTTTTAAAACTGCTTTACTTATTTATAAAAAAAATTCTTGAGCTTGATGATATTTAAATGATCTTTTTACCCCACCCAAGAGTACTTTTACACTTAAAGACTCAAAAGAATACGTATCCATTTTTGGGAATTTTTATTATTATTTATTATTCTTTTTTACATTTATTCTAGTGCTGTCAATCAATTAAAAAAATCTAGAAAAAATAACTAGATTAAATGTGATTAAAAACACTAATATATTTTATAATGTAATAATTTCACAGTTAATCTCCAAATTACCAGTAATGTAGAAACAACATGAAGACAGTATGTTTTATATACTTGTTTAATGGCATCTTTTTATGAATGAAGGCCACTATCACTGATATTAATACAGCTACTGATGTCTCGATGAATTTTTTTTTTAAACATTAATTATCGTCATTCAACATTGCAGTGTAATTTGCAACATTGCAAGGCTCATACCTCTTTCCCTGTGATTTCTTGCACCGCATATACAGAAGAGAGACATATCTCTGATCATTAACAACTAGTCGTCCAGTTCGGTTCAGTACACACTGCATTGAATTTTTGTATATGTGTTTGTCACTACCTGCATTTTTCAGGAGTTAATTTGGTTGTAGAATGCAGTTGTCACTCCTGTAAATTACTGAACTGTGTGTGAACAGAAACAGGATCAAGCTCTAAAAAGGTGGAGTGAGGAAAAATGTTTGCTGTGTTTTACATGATTGTTATTCACTGTAAGTCTGATGTAATATGTGAACTGAAAATGTAATATATAGTAAAAAAAAAAAAAAGGTGCAGTGACAACTGATTTTAGCTGCAGTGTGTATGTGCCCTTTTAAATTCAATAAGGACTTCTGGATGGGACATTAAAATGAAGAGTTTGGGGTTTCTTCTATTACTTAGATGCAGCTGTAAAATATGCAGGAGACATTTCTCTTTGTAGCTATTGTCCCTATGCACACACTCAGACTTATTTGCATACATAATTAATTCAAGGCGTCTTTACACACACGTCATATACATGCTATCTGCAGTTTACTCGAAAACTTTGAGTGCCTTGCTTAAGGGCACAATGATGATCCCCCCTTGCAGGGTTTTGGATACCAGACCTAGATCTTTAAATCTTAGTGGTCTATTAACATAGCAGAAGAGAAGTCATGGAGGTAGCGTGTGTAACATGAAGGAACTCACCTTCCTGGTAACAGCAGGGTCCAAAAAGCTTCTGAGCTTCTGAATGTATGTATGGGGAGGATTCTTCACTTGGAAGCGCTCCTATTAAGGACACAAATGATGCTATATTTATATTATTTATATTTAACACTCCTCTTGAAGCAAGTTCAAACCCCTACCGAACTTCAACATAAAACATTTACCTCTTCAGTTATCCTCTGATCTAATTCCAAATCATTCAACTCTTCACAGAGTCTCACTTTCACCCAATCACTTCTGAACCACATTTCAGCCTTGAAATCATCATGGCAATTACTGAGATATGATCGTTCATTATTTAGACAGCAGGCATCTCACACTCTTTCACCTCAACAAACATTTCCAGAGTCAGCCATACTCTCCTTCTCTTACGTCAGTGTAGCCATGGTGACATGATAGGGTGGATGTAGAGAGAATATATTAATAAAGAATCTGTTTACTTAGTGGAGCTGTTATGATAAAGGAACTTTCCACTGTGTATATACACTTCAGGATGATTATATATCTGCACTCATTTTTAGCTTGGATCAATTTAAAGTGTTTCAGACTTACAGGATATGCAACACAAATGACATTTAACCAACTTTACAAACACTGACAGACAATTAAATATGCTTTCTGTTATTTAGTGACAGATAATAAAATAAGATATTTGGTTGATTGGAATCATTCTTGCAGTGAAGTATGCTAACAGGAATCAGAACTAAAGAAAATGAGGGGTCTCCTCCTGGGGAGGGAAACAAGACATCTCAAGTATATTCCAGTGCGGTTGTTTATATAATCGGTTGACCAGATCACAAGTGTCTCTTGTCTTTTTTCCATTGACTAAAAACCCAAGAAACCACAACAGAGCACTTAGTAGGACTAAAAAAGCTCTTGCCACAAAGGGTTCTTGTGATATCAAGATCACATTAAAAATACAATATTACACTGAACATTGTGTACACATAGTAACTGGAATTTTGTTATAGACATTATATTATAATATTTTTAACTTTTCAAGTCAGCGGGGGTTTAAGGGGTCGCGCACACATGCAGTTAAATGGAACAGTTTATGGAACACAGCCAAAATCTAAAAAAATATGTGTTTTCTTTTGTTTAGAATCATATTTGGCATATATCAGACTTTGATGGCTCATATAGTGATATAAGAAAATATGAAGCTCAGAGGAGGGGGGGGGGGGGTGTTTGACACTTCAGAGCCAAAAAATAAGCAATTTGGTGCATTTTCCAATATTTGAATGGCCAAAATTAAGATGAAATTCTTCTGATAGCTTGTAATGTAAATCAATGAGATCTTTATTATAGTATAGCAGACTGTTTTCATGAAATGCATATAAATATCAGTTTTCACTCTGTATCTCCAAATAATGTCTCCGTAACATGGATTCCATTGCTTAGTTTTTATTATCAAAGCTCAGTATATTTTATGACGGGGGCAAATGTACAAATAAACGTTCCCCAAGAGCCTGATGTATCATATTTTTGATACTCGCATAAAAAAACAAAAGTATGGATAATCAAGTAAACCCAACTTGATTCAGTCCATTAAGTGTTCATCTTGAAATGTTACTAACAATATAAAACTTATTAACTTTTCTTTTTAAGAAATCAGTAAAGATTTCACTATGGAAGCTTGTTTCCGCCACAAAATAAAAAAAAATAAAAGATAATTGCGACTTTTTATCTCACAATTGCGAGTTTACATCTCGCAATTCTGACTTTATTTCTCAGAATTGCAAGATATAAAGTCGCAATTGCGTGTTATAAAGTCAGAATTCTGACTTTATTTCTCGCAATTGTGACTTTATATCACGCAATTCTGACTTTATATCTCAGAATTCTGACTTTATATTACGCAATTGGGAGATATAAAGTCAGAATTGCATGATATAAAGACGCAATTGCGTGTTATAAAGTCAGAATTGTGAGATATAAACTATTCTAAGGTAAAAAAAAAAGTCTAAGAATTTTTCCCTTAGAATTGGACTTTATATCTCACAATTAGATGTCAGAATTGCGAGATATAAACTCGCAATTATGTGTTATAAAGTCAGACTTTATATCTCAGAATTCTGACTTTATATCTCAGAATTCTGACTTTATTTCACGCAATTCTGACTTTATATCTCGCAATTCTGAGAAATAAAGTCAGAATTGCAAGATGTCAACTCGCAATTGTGAGATAAAAAGTCGCAATTATCTTTTAAAATGTTTTATTTAGTGGCGGAAACAAGCTTCCATATTTCACAGAAAAAAAAAAAAAAAAAATAAAAAAATACCACAACCTGAAAGATGACATTTTTTAGAATTATACCAAAAAACCTTTTAATTACTAAAAAAACAACCCATCAATCAGATGACAGAAGGCATGTGGTAGGTGTGTAACAGGTTTTTCAGCAAAGTTTTGCAAACATGTTGATAATTTAGAAGCCATACAAAGTTGCGTATCAAATATAAGGCAGGCTTTATAGGGTTAATATTGGGTATAATCAAGAATACAATTTTCTGTAAAAAATAAAAAAAGAAGGTTGCAACAAGCTCTAAGTTATTACTATTAAGAAGGGGAGTAACGGATTGTACTTGATCCGTGATCCGTACGGACCAGGCCCCACGGTTCAGATGGCATGCGATTCGCAAATGAATTGCAAAGTTTAACAATCATAGAGTGAAAGTTTATCATTTGCAGAGGTTTTGTCTTGCCAGTTTACAATTTCAAGCGATTTTAAAACATTCCAGCACAAGAAGAAGCGAAAGAGAACTCAATTTGGTACTTGTGCTTTTTTATCTGTGTGCACAGATGCACAATTGATTCCTCTTTCACCCTGATCTCCTTGCGCTTGAACATACACACAAAATGTCAAAATACCCGTCTCGACAAGTATCCTCATAAAAACAGTCGGTTATGTCTGAAGAGAACTAACAGTTGAGAAAGAAATGTAGTGTGTATCAGTATATTGGATCCGTGCATTCAGTCTTAAAGTGACAGCAGCCTATAAATACATGCTGCTGTCTGTCTTTAATGTTAATCACACAACAAAACAGCTAAACAAATATTTATCTATATTTAATTTACACAGTGAACACTATAGTGTTATTTTACATTTAAATATTACATTCCTGAACACTACTGTTAGATCCTTTATTTTTAACTTAGTTATATTGTATCTATCTATGCTTGTAATTAGCGTAGTGTTTTTTCTGACTGTTTACTTGTCTTTAGTAATGTTTGAACTTCAGTTAATCTGTTAGTAGGCTGTGGTATCGAAGTACTTGAAGTGTGCTTGAATGAAAAGCAAAGTTACATTGCCCCCCGACCCCCATTTAATTTTTTACGACGGCGAGGCGTGAACCGTCCGACGCGCCTCCGCCGAAGTCCATTAATACCTGACAATGGACACCTCAAAGGGCATTAACCCGCTTATACCATGGTCACTTGCCAAATAACACATTTTTAAAACATTAGTTTATATTTTAATTAGTTTTACAATCGAAATCTAAAGTTACAAGTTACAAACAATAACTTGGTTTCCTTGGTTACGCCTGACGGTTTATTTAGGTGTACATTATCACTTTTTAACGGACACCCTGCAGCCAATCAGAATCGAGTATTCACCCAGACCATGTTATAAGATGTGGTTATATAACAGTCCTATATAAAATTGCTTTCTGGCTTTTTAGAGACTCATTATGCAGAATGCATGGAAGCAGACGCTCTCACCTGATCACATATCAGCTCCCATTTTTTTTCATTGTCATACTGTCTAAGAAGCCTCACTTTATCCGGAGGAAGGTTCATAGAGTTCTGAGGAAGAAAGAGAGAAGAGTTAACATTCTTCTTTATCATGCATGGAAAGTTATTCTTTGCATACCATGTTCATCAAAAACACAAGTGATGAAAAGCTAACAGCTAGTTTTGAAATTCCTGAGACACCATGGATTGTTCTTTACAAGTTGTTCAAAAACAAAAAGTCAACAGCAGTGGATAACTCATTTACAATTTTGTCCAATCCGTCTAAACAGCTAATATCTCCAGAACAGCAACATTCTTCCCTGCAACTTCATACAGAATATCATGAGCATAAAAAAGGAAAGAATTTAATCAAAAAACCAGTGCCTCCTTCAAGACATGTGGATTTTTGAAAAGGACACCCAGTATGAGAGGGTCTTTCACACTAGATAGTCATAGGAGCCACTAGGTAAGTCCCCCGAGAACTAAATTTTCCCGGTTGCATTTGCACCGCCAGTAGAATCTCTGAAGTGATGTAAACCGCCAGACAGCGACGTTATTTAAGCGCGCCATTCAACAACGTCAACATCTGATGGACAGTGGACTCCATGATCAGTTGAGATGTGCCTGAACTTTGGGGTTGGTTTAACTATCGCTGATTTCCATGTTTGTGGAGTAAGCATAGGCTATGTAAACTAAGTGTTTACACGGCTTTTAAAATTGTATGGCACGCGTTTGGACCATAAACGTACACTTACATCACTGGCAGTTCCTATTGTGCTGGGTTATACTCTCGAGTAGGAGCTAATTTAGTCTCCCTAAAAGACATTCCTATAACTAAAATCGTTCCCAATTCCTGCCAAACACTCCAAATAGCTGGTACATCTGCAATAATTATAGGAACTATAAACACCCCTATATTTTCTATCCACCATAACATTTTGAGAAAAATGTCTCCTTAGTGGTTTATACATGTATGTTACACACTTGGACCATACACTTATTTTGTGCAAATATTAAGTAATGTAATGGATTGATAGCATCAGTTTAATTAATTGCATGAACTTAAATTACATTTAAATTAATTTAATTGAGTCCATCAAAGATAACCAACTGAAACATACTGTAGCTCATTGTTTTTTTTTTTGTTTTTTTTTTTTACATTCTGTTCTTCTATTTGGGGAAAAATAGCCAAAGTTCAACTAGATGATTATGAGAGAATAGTTCTGATTCCAGAGGAAATCAAAGAGTCTGAGCATCAAATGAAAACACAAGAGCAATGGAAGAGGGTGAAGAGACTTGGGCGGCAAAAGTCAACTCTATTGGGACAGAATTTGTGATGCAAATCTGTGAAAACGAGGCAGCATTAACCGATTTGCATTCACTCCATTTCTTCTCTCACAGACACGCCTACACACATGCACGATGCACACATAGCAAGAAGCAGTTATGCTGATTTGCAGACTTTTGACTTGATTAGATCTGGACTGTTCTGAGGGAAGGTCTCTAATGTAAGCAAATGACATGTGTCTGTTTGGAAGACAATGAGTAAATCAAATCAGGGAGATAAGTAACAGATGACCAATTCTAAGTGCATTGATTAAAGACCCTTGAGAACCTCACATGTAAAGCTTGTCAAAAGAATGCAGTTTTGAGTAGTCACATTAATCCAATCACTGTAGTTACAGACATGAACAGGACCAGCTAATGTTAATGGGAAAACAGGTAATGATCAAAGTCAAAGGTAGCCTACACTTTATTGATCTCTGAGGGGAAATGTAGGGGTCTCTGAGGGGAAATTTGTACCACTCCAAATGTTATTTTAATAGACTGCAAGCTGGATTCTGATGAGAGAATTATATCACATAATAGATCACGTAGGATATGTCCCTGGAGACATTTTATTGAAGAGCCATTCATGACAAACTGATGTATTTCAAACCCCACCACAGACAACAATCAGACAGGTTGTGCCAATGGATAAAACACCATGTAAACACTGTAGCTCTATCTGTAGGTAAATAAGTGTGAGTAGGCCACTTTTCATTCCACAAGGGTTTTTGGTCCTGTTAAGGCAGCACCTAAACGCAATCCTATTTAAAAGCAAATGCAGGGAATACGGTGGCCTAACAGAGCACGCTGCGATGACTGGATTAAGGGCAGACTCCTTGAAGCATAATAACAGCAATATGAAAGAATGAGTCCAAGCTCACAATTCTGATGACGCTAAAACAGACCAAAAAACCCAAAGGATTCCACAATAAAGGGCCGCGCGCGCCTGCAATTAGTAGCTATCATGCACGCGCAAACAGCATCAAAGCATTGCACACTGCCAACCACACACAATAGAGGCGTGTGTGCTGGCGTGAGCTGCCAGCTTCCATACTAGTTGTGCACATGATACAATTACATCGATATGGCTTTTCTCAATTTCAGGATAGGAAAGAATATTACCAGTGCGATTGCAAATCTCTCCTCCAGTTCGGCCGGGTCCGGCATGGGCAGTTTAGGGGGTTTGTTGCCCCTCGCCCTGAAATCTGTGAGCTGAGCATCCATACTTTCAGCGTTCCCCATGTTTTTTTGTTTTGTTTTTTGTCTGATGCCCAGCGACGGTGAAACCGTTCGAAAAACGTATTCAGCTCCAAAATGTAATAAAGCAACCAAAAAGATAAGCAGGCTTTTATAGGTGACTAGGCACACTCTCCATCGATGTAAACACGCAGAGCTCAGTATCAGATGAGAGACTTCGACAATAGCATCCCTACATTGTTAATCCGTATTTGTCGGGCCCTCTGCTCATTTTTTTGGAGCTGTTGAGCATCGTTCACTCAACGGCAGCGGGTCTGAAGCTGGGCGCATTTATCTGTATCATGCACAATAAATGCACCGCTGGAGGTTTGCGGCATGATAACGCGCATGGCTCGGACTCGGGCAGGCCAGTTAATCCGCGCTGTGTGGATGATAACAGACGGACTTCGACAAAACGCAAACTCCCCCATTCAATCCCCGACACAATGAAGCCTTTCAGCACCAATCCCCCGCTGGGGAGTGCCAAAAAGCCATGCTGAGGAGTCGAGGGGGAGGCAATGTTTTGTTCTGTTGCATGCTGGTAGTTGTAGTTTTGGACAGCGTTTGACTTGCCATGTATGTACAGCTGTGATATTATGGATTTGTTGTAAAGCTCTAAAATACGACTATTTTATTTTAATAGCCTACTATTTTTAGGTAAAACTTAAAAAAATATATATGTTTAAAGTCCCTCTTACACATATCTTACATATAGGCTATACTATAGGCATACACTAGTAACAAATTATGCATCATTACAAGCAATTAACTCTAAACCAAGCCCTAACTATAGTACAGTAAGTAAATGCTGTTAAAGCTGTTAGCTAATAAATGTTGTAATGAGTAATATTACTCAGTGCATATTTGTTTAACAAGAGCACCTTAAAATAAAGTGTAACCTATTTTTATTTTACATTTTAGATTCTTCAAAATAGCCTCAATTTCAGTTCATAACAGATTTTCACATCCTGTAAGTAATGGTAAAGAATGAAAAAAATATTTTATAGTATGAATTTGCCTTTTAATTACTGATTATGTTTTTTTTTTATATAAGTATGTTTCAATATGTAAACAGGTCAATATGTATGCTTTTATAAGTGTACAATATAACCTATATTTGTTTCAATTTTATTAAAAAAGTTAGTTTTCTATTTTTGTTATCAGTCATGTACTTATGTTAAAGTTTACACCATTATTTTAATGTGGTGTTATTTTAATCACCATATGACCTTCCATTGCATCACCTATGTGATGGTTATGGTAACAAACTGATTTTAATAGCTTAAATAATTTGGTATATTTATCTATATAATATACCGTTTATTGAAGTAAACTGCCTCTGTCGTCATCTGTTTCTTTCCCTCTAAAGTCCTGAAGGAATCCTGATTCATCTCCAATAATTATGTTCATTAAAAACCAGAAGTATGGACACCCCCTCGTAATTAATGGGTTTAACATTAAAAATTCCAGTGAAGACAAATTGTGGCAACAATTTTGGGAGGGAATTGTGGGATGTGTCATACAACGGATATTTCCTAACAAACTAACCCCCGGTTTCACAGAAAAGGCTTAGTCCCAGACTAAAATGCATGTTTGAGCTGTTATCTTAAAATGATATCTTAAAATATGTCAGTGCCATTGTTTTGTCTCAAGATGCACACCAGTAATGTTTATTTTCAAAGGAACGTTTATAAAAGCTACTTAAATGAACTAAGGCCTAATCCTGGCTTAATCTAAGCCCTGTCTGTGAAACCACGGCCTTTAGTTGCTTTAAAGCACAAACATAAGATTATCATGTTTTAGCTAACATATTAGTCTTTTAACGGTAGCAAGTTTTACATGGTTTATTGTTGGACCATGCTGATCCTTCATTTACAAGCTGATGATACAGACTTGGACTATGATTTGAGCCAAGATTGTTCTAGAACTTGATCAAGACACTACTTATACAGATAATAGACCAACTTGGAAAATAAATAGCAAAACTCCAACAAATTGCTATAAATAAATATGCAAAAAAAAGTTCATGCGACAACCAGTGTCTAACTTTAAAGGAACACTCCACTGTTTTTTTTAAATAGGGCTTATTCACATTCTTTCCTACATTTAGATAGGTGGGCAAATGCATTTTTGTCTCAGTGCATGCATTGTTTTAGTTTGACAGGGTCGGCGTTAGCTTAGCTTAGCATAATGAATGGAATCCTTTGTTGCTAGCTAGCATGTCCTGAGTAAAAGTGATATAAACAATAAAAAAACACCTAATTACTTCTTGCGGCCTGCGTATTCACAACAAGTATAAATAGCGATGCAGATTAACACTAGGCGATTTCCTAGGCAGATATTGACTTATAT
This sequence comes from Scardinius erythrophthalmus, assembly GCF_964197995.2. Taxonomy (NCBI): domain Eukaryota; kingdom Metazoa; phylum Chordata; class Actinopteri; order Cypriniformes; family Leuciscidae; genus Scardinius; species Scardinius erythrophthalmus. The sequence goes on along the minus strand of NC_138232.1, from coordinate 33,871,389 downwards.
ATTAAGGACTATAGGGGGAAGCACAGGCGAAGCACTGCTACTTGGGTGTGATATCTCTGCGCCCAAGTAGCAGTGCTTCGCCTGTGCTTCCCCCTAATATAGTCCCAAGTCAATATCTGCATAGGAAATCACCTAGTGTTAATCTGCATCGCTATTTGTACTTGTTGTGAATACGCAGACCACAAGAAGTAATTAGGTGTTTTTTTTTTTATATCACTTTTACTCAGGACATGCTAGCTGGCAACAAAGGATTCCATTCATTGTGCTAAGCTAAGCTAGCGCCAACCCTGTCAAACTAAAACAATGCATGCACTGAGACAAAAATGCATTTGCCCACCAATCTAAATGTAGGAAAGAAGGTGAATAAGCCCTATTTCAAAAAACGGTGGAGTGTTCCTTTAAGGTACACTATGAAACTTTTGGCCCTCTAGCGGTTGAAAAATTAAACTGGATGCTTAACAAACCAATATCACTCTCATTTCATACACACGTCAAAGTAGCCAGAGCAACTTTTCTCTATTGATATGACGAGACATGCACGGGCCAGTGACGTATGTACGCAACGTCCTGCGAAAACCACCCTGACAGATCTCAAATATAAACACTTATTAATTGGATTAATGATGTATTAAAATTTGGTCCCACTTTATATTAAGTGGCTTTAAGTTCTATGTACTTACATCAAAAAATAAGTACAATGTACTTATTGTGTTCATGTTGTATTATAAAACACTTTTGCTGCTATTGAGGTGTGATACGGGTAAGGTTAGGGACAGGTGTGGTGGATTGGGTAGGTTTTAGGTGTAAGGGAAGGGTCAATTACATAAATTAATTACAGCTGTAATTACATGAAGGAATTTTTAAAATGTAAGTACAATGTAAAAACATGTAGGTACACAATAAGTCCATTGTATCAAATTATTAATTTCAATGTAAGTACATATTACTTAAAGCCACTTAATATAAAGTGGGACCTAAAATTTAGTCAATTTTGAACAAAAAAATGTAGCCTACATAGTGTACCTTCAAATACTTGTGCCGTGCTTTGATCAGCCTGTATAGAAATTGCAGCATTCCATGTCATTAAACCAGTATTACATAACTAATTCTGACCAACAAACAAATATGTCACAAAAGCACAGAGGGGAAACACTTTATTATGACCAGTGTTCAGATAATCACTGCCAGTTTAAACTAACACACAGGGCCACTTAGATTTGTTGATTTGTTTCAAGTTATGATACGCTACTTCTGATGTGATGGGAAATTTAAAGCATTATATGTTCAGTGAAAATAGAAAAAGGAGAGTCTTAATTCTATGATTAATTCATTCTCAGAGAATAGTGCAGACACTCAAAGGCAGCAGAAGCCTGTACAGGGTCATAAATATGTAATGAAGCTTTGTATTGCAGGTTGCAGCACAAAATTCACCTCATTGTTCTGTCATGCATGTGAATTAGCTAACAAATGCTAAATGAACTCAAAGTGGAAACAGCACAGACAGTCCTTTGTATTTGAGGAGTCTAATGCTAGTCACTTCCTTCTATCAACTACAGTTTCTAAATGATTGACTACATTAAATCATTTAGAAACCATAATTCTTATAACTATTAAATAAAACAAAGTAATATAATCATTAGAAAAAAAGTTTTAAAGTTTAAAAAAGTTAATATCTTCATACAGTAAGGTCTCCAACAGGATTTAAATGGTCTTCATATTGATATTGACACCATATAGACTAGATAAGTGTTATTTTAAAAGCACAGTTGTGTTTTTGCCACTAGATTGCACTGCAGTGCAGACTTAAAATGTGCACACAGTTGTATACTGACTCACAAAAAATGACTGACATAGATGATATCAATGTAATGTGATCAGTCTGATAAAACAAGCAGGGTTTTTTGTCCAGGTGTCCCAACATCAAAGGGTTGCTAATGGTTGTCATATCTAATTTTGCAGTCCCTTTTGGTAAAACAGTTGGGATCATTTTCTGGACAGAAAGGCACAAGCAGGAATGTCTTTGATCTCGGCAAACAGTTTTACTCAAAAGCAGTTTCGCTTTTTTCAAACTATTCTAGGCAGTAAGAAGAAACATGAAGATGGTGTAAAAAAGAAGAATTGAAATTGTATAAATGTTTAAGATATTCATAGTTTCAGGGGTATTAAGCCACTCTCCTCCTCTTTCTCACACCGTCCATCATTATACACTTCTGTTTCCATCTTTATTCAATCCTCCTCTCCTTCACCGTCTCCGTCTCCTTCCTCCTCCTGCATAAACTCCACCAACAGTTCAGCGGTGCAGGTAGCTTCTCCCAGGCTGTTGACGGCTTTGCAGGTGTACTTAGCATCGTCATCGGGGCAAACCTCTGAGATCACCAGGCTACAGTGGCCGTCCTCTTCATAGTCGATCTGGAAGTGACGCGTCTCCTTAATAGGCTGGTCATCCTTGTACCACACTATCTCGGGGTCTGGGTACCCTTTGAGTTCAGAAAATACAGTAAATCAACATCAAAATCATAAAAATGCTATCAAAGCCTTTGGCCTACCAATGGCACAGGTGGCCTTTGCAATTCGGAGGACCGTTTTAAAGAAACAGTTGAAGGCCCCATATGAGAAAAAAAGACAGACAAGCATGTCATGCAATGCAACTGCAATTACTTTATTATCTATTATTATATTCAACAATGCTATCTCATATGTGACCCTGGACCACAAAACCAGTCACATGGGTAAATTTAGCTAAATTGAGATTTATACATCACATGAAAGCTGAATAAATAAGCTTTTCATTGATCTGGAAATCTGAGGCTGCAAAAAATCTGGAATCTGAGGGTGCAAAAAAAAAAAAAAAAGGAAAAAATCTCCTTTAAAGTTGTCCATTTATGTTCGCGATTATGCTGCATTCACTTACAAAAATAAATGTTTTATATATTTACGGTAGGAAATGTACAAAATATCTTCATGGAACATGATCTTTACTTAATAGCCTAATGATTTTTGGCATAAAAGAAAAATCGATAATTTTTACCCATACAATGTATTGTTGGCTATATTGCCACAATACCGTGCGACTTGTGACTGGTTTTGTGATCCAGGGTCACATTCACTCGTAATAGTCGTCTTATAAATGCATTCTGTCTACCACTATCTACGAATTCTATCTTTTTTACCATAATGAAATGAAACTTTTTAAAAAATATTAAACTAAACCGCCAGTAGGTGGCGGCAACTCATTGTCTTAACGAGTGAGTCATTGAATCATTCATTCAAACGCGGATTCGTTCAGTAAGGAAACACTACTGTGTTGCTTCGAAACGCTCAAAGGTTCTGAGGTTGTGGATTTGTTTGGAATTATTCTCATAGTCAAAATAGAGCAAAAACAATATTCTGAGTCTAAAATGTAAGTCATCTAATATTAGCTTCTTGTTTATTGAACTGTTGTATAGACCTTATGCGCCAGAGAAACGAGGGCGCCGCCATCTTTAGAATATTGTCTTTTAACTTCCGTTTTTGCGGTCGCTCTGTATATTTCTGTGGCATTGCTGTTCAGGAGTAATTAGCTTTTGAAGTGGATTTACTTATGGGGATTGTAATGTTTAAAGCAGATGATTTAACAAATGTCAGTCAACCGGGAATATTTTAAAACGAGCCGTTCATTAATAAACACGCAGAAACGCTGTGAAAATACAGACCAGAAGTCAAAAGACAACGAGCGCAGCGCTGAAAAGGGGCGGGGCTACATAAGGTCTATAAAATCAATATAACATTTGCAAACGTACTGATATCCGGGAAAACAGCACTCTTGCTTATATGATATTGCTGAACTAGCTATATTCTTTATAAATATTAAAAACAAGAATTTATGTAGGCCTACTCAATAATGGCATGATGGCAGGGGGCAGGGCCCTTTTTCACGCACAAGAAGAGACACCTTCTTTTGCAAGGCCCGTTTTAAGTGAAACATAGCAAAGGCCGCTACTGCGTAATGGAGCATTTAAATATCAATAGATGGAGTGGTGTAAACGCTATGAATCATACCCAACTCTGATTTGTTCATTTTCTGACTGATGATGATCATATCTCCTTCCACATCTACAAGCTTTCTCATTGTTTGTTTTCTTTTGAACTTCGTCATATTAAAGGGAGAGCAGAAGGTAAAAAGAATCCTGACAATATTGATGATTAGGAAGTGGTAAGGTAGAGAAATGGATATGAATATTAAAACTTTTTAGAGACCCTAAAACAGATTAAAATAGGTTTAAAAAAATATACAAAATAGTGAATAAAAGACTTAAAAAACCCTGCTCAAACCAAATGGTTAATATTCCTTTGGAATTTAAACGCAATAGAGACCAATGATCATAACTGATAAAAAAAAGTTAGCACAAAATAAAAAAAAAAATGCTGCAGTCCTTAAAATGTTTAGACACTGGAAAGGCATTTCTTCTTTTTCGGCATTTGACCAAAACATTAAGATTTACCTTATATGGATATCTCTAAGGACCAAATCATAACGCATATTAGGACGATTTCAGAAGGATCATGTGACACTGAAGACTAGAGTTATGGCTGCTGAAAATTCAGCTTTGCCATCACAGGAATAAATTACATTTTAAAATATATAGAAAGGATTTTAGTTATTTTAAATTGTAATAATATTTGACAATATTAAGGGTGAAGGGCAAAATAATTATAACTCAGCACTAAAAACACAATTGCATTTGAGGTCAAAGGTCATTACCCTCAATCTTGCAGTCAAAGCGGGCGGCACTGCCTTCCACCACTTCCACATCCTGAATGACAGAGGAGAAGGTGGGAGCCTCTGGTGTGCGGTTTTCATCCTCCACACTCTCAAAGAATGGTGCAGGAGGCTCTTCTAAACACACAGGTTTTTATTACATTTATATGCAAACAATATTTTTTACATATATGACACTTAATATGCAATAGAGCGCAACAGTCGGGTTCCGGAAGTAAAAACTCCATTCAGTTTCTCCATAGAGAAATAGATTTTTAATGATTACCTGTAAAACTTTTAAAGACAACCTTACTGTGAGTTATGAGGCTGTGAATCGATGGTATTTGCTTCTGTTAAAGATGTCAGCCCACATTATTTCAGCTTAGTTTTATAATACTGTGTTTAGCAGCAGAATTTGTGGTGAAAAACTACATTACTCATGATGGTGTAAAGAAAATTCCACCAAATAGACAGTTGAAACATCTGTATAATGACATATATATATAGATATATATTAGGGCTGCACGATTTGGGGAAAATGTCATATTGCGATAATTGAGGTCAATATTGCGATTACGATTGCGATATGCGATATAATAAACAAATGCTTTCATGAGTCAACTTGCTTGGTTTTCAAGGAAAATAAATGCACACACAGATTAGTGATAATCAGCCTAAAGAAAAAAGTTCTTTAGTCAAGAGCAGTGAGTGTTTTTCTCTGTTCCCTTTGTTCTTTGATTAACTTTAGCGACAGATTATTATTTTTTTTTTGCATTTTAACAAGAACAAAACATAATTTACATACAAGAGTACATATAACCATACATGTCAGGGGTAAAGAAAAATACTAATAATAAAAAAAATTGAAAAAAAGAAAGAAAAAAAGAATAACTTTAGCGACAGATGTAATTAGTGGCTACTGTGTACTGTCCCTTTAAGACCAGCCGCTGTCAGAGACGCGGATCTCACACGCGCCTCATTCTTTCACGAGTCATCACAACTCTTCGTGTTCATCATAAGACTACTCTTATGTTATGAAGACACTCGACAAAAAGACATTTTGGCATAATTGTGTGTGTTATTGTTCGTTCAAGCTCGAAAGAGAACTGTATTCTGTCATGCTGTTTTGTGCGCACGCACGATATTAGCGCGAGTCTGTCTGTCACAGTCAGGGCGTTCATTTTGGCATACATGTGTGTTGTTCGTTCTCGAAAGAGTGTGTGTGTGTGTGTGTGTGTCAGGAGGACATTCACATTTAGTGTGTGTGTGTGTGTGTGTGTGTGTGTGTGTGTGTCAGGAGGACATTCACAGGCGGCTCATTCTTTTATGTCTTATCGCGCATGAATGGTTTAAAAGCATTTGCATTAATAAGTGCTAATTAACAGCGCTAATTTGTTTATTTAATATAAAATCGCAGCATTTTGCGTCATATAATCGCGTAGGCTTGACATCGCGATTGCGATTGCGATACGATTAATCGTGCAGCACTAATATATATAAATCAGTGATTGAAACAAGCAAAATGTGCTGAAAGATCTTATTAGCTCCGCCCACTCCCATGAAGCACCCATGCAATCAAGTCAGTCTCCCTATGCTCTCAAAATATAAAATATTTGAATATATATACATATTTTATATATAATCAACATTTTTAAATGAGTAGTTTTATATTACTCCATTGTTTTTAATTTGATTATGCTGTTTGCAGTGCTTGACATGGGATTGTAGTTCTTTCTATCACTAAAGACTTTCAGTATACAGTTATACCTTAGTTTTTAATCTGATTTTCAAATACTTTTTTGCTTCAAATCAAAGTTTAAAATGTTATGATTCACCTTGTGGCTGGTTGGCTTGGTGCATGGCTTATAACAAAGACTGTTTTGAAATCCCTATGGGAGAAATGAATGGAAAAAATACTTCCTGAACAAGCGCTGCTGAAAAAGTGGGCGGTCACTATTGCACTCAAGCCTATATGCTGCAACAATGTGAAAATTGGTTGCTGAGCCAATACCGTCAGTCGGAGAGCTTTTCTTTGGTCCGATGCCTCCTAACATTCCCATAGAGCTGAACCTAGAGATAGCTCGCACTGCATTCCCTGTTTTCTGCACAGACACACACAAACATAAAATCAAAACTCTGACACTTCCACCAAGCAAACAGTTTCCTTTGAATCTCATTCTTTGTTCAACGAATAAATCAAAATACAATGCAGTGCTCTCACCTGCCAGCGGCGTCTCAGGATGTACTTCTTCATCCTCTCTTTGGACAGCTGTTTAGCCTCCATATTTCTGGTGTCCTGTTTGAGCCAGGAGTGCTCAAAACACTGAGCGCAGGTCAGCCTGGCCCTACAGTGTGGCATTTAACAGGTCTCAGAACTCAGATCAAATGCTCTTCTCAACATTCAGCGTGTACTAATAAATTTGAGTGATAATTAACTTTGACAATTACACCAATCATTTACAACAATGTAGATTTTACTGGGTCCATGCCAAGAGCTCAAGATGTGTCATTCAAGGAATGCGCTTCCTGTGCATCTACAGTGTGAGAGTGCTCTAAAAAGGCATTTGATTAACTTGGAACAATGTTGGTATTTCGATAAAAGTGATCTTTCTTCAGCAGTGTCTTCTGTTAAGCTTTCATCTTACCTCATGTCCTTTTTTAGGAGACTGCTGATGAAGTCTTTGGCCTGATCTGAAATCTCATCAAATGCCTCATCCTCAAAATCCCAGGTGGCTGAGGTGACATTGGCAAGGGTTTCATTGTCATTATCTCCCATGAATGGTGAGAGACCACTGACACTGAGGGTAAACAAGAGGAAGGGTATATCAGGCAATAATCTTTGATTCTGTTACAGCATTTTCAACCAAAATGTGATATAAGGTACAAGAGGACTAAAAGCATTTTCTGAAAGATCATGTGACACTGAATGATGAAGAAATGTCACCTTTGCCATCACAGGAAGAATTTACATTTTTAAATAACTTAAAATAGAAAACAGTTCTTTTAAATCGTAATAATATTTTACTGTATTTTTGATCAGATAAATGCAGCTTTGGTGAGCATATGAGACTTATTTTAAAAACATAAAAAAAAATCTGACCAAGGCCAAATTGTTGAATGGTATATTCCTTTTTATGATTATGGTGTAACATATTCAATGAAGAGTGTATTTTGTAAAAAGAAATGCATATAGTTTAGAGCCAATAATATAATGATATAGTTTATAAGCAATATTTATAGATATAGAGGCAATATTTCATAGGTGGGGACTTCTTTTCACTTTTTCAACTGAATTGAAAAATGATTTAATCACCTTCAATAAAAATGAAAATCGTAGTCCATACTATTTTCTTAAAAATATTTGATAGGTTCAGGCATTGTCATTTACAACATTTAAAAAAATATATTACATTTTTAATCAAATTACTTTAAATGAGCTACGCAATGCCTTTATGAATCAGGACAATTATTGTAGCAAAAAATAGGTGTTTACAAAAGTATTGAGGTAGTTTTTTTTAAAAGCACCCTGCCAAATCTCGCGAGAATCACGACTTGCTTTACAGCACGATGTCACTTACATCAACAACATATGAAGCAGCCTCTATGGAAGACGCTAGCACGCATTTCAGACGTGAATCATGGCAGAGTCGACGAAGAAAACGAAGAAAGTGCGGTTGGAAGAGTGCAGAGACGGCTCTGTGTGAGTGGTATTTACAACAGAAACGTTAAATACAAGTACTCCACAGCGACTCTAGGGGTCGCTGTTTGAGAAAAACGGAAACTGCATAGTGTGCCTTTAATTATTGCAATTTAGTGTTTTGGAATTTATTTATTTTTATCAAAAACTGCCTTTTACGACCGGGGCCATTAGCCCAGATAAAAGTAACTGACACAAGTCAGTTTAAATATTTATACTCTAGCTCCAAAGTATTAAAATTGTGTTTATATGATCAATTGAAAAAGCAAACTTGGAAAGCGAGTTGTCCAAAAACGTATAATGGCCTTAAAAGGAAATGTTTCCAGTCTTCAGCATTGATTACTCTGTCTTTACGTGCCACGGTTGTTAGCGGCGGTTGGATGAGCTGAGATTTGTCACTCACAGAATGTAACAGATGACGCCAATACTCCACATGTCTGTTGGGTAGCTGATAGCCTCATAGTTGATCACCTCAGGAGCTACAAACTCAGGAGTTCCAAACAGTACCTTCAGAGAGCCAGAATCCTCTGAAAACAACAACAAAATCTCAACTCTGTCAAACAAAAACAGACTCTGTGCTTGTATCTGCAGTTGTTTACACTTGTTTACCTAGCCTTCGAGCGAGTCCAAAGTCAATAAGTTTGATCTTGCTTCCCGTCTTGTTGATGCACATGATGTTCTCAGGTTTGAGATCCAGGTGGACAATGCCCTGCTTGTGGATAAACTGCACTCCATCAATGATCTGCAGCATGTACTTGATCACCTCTCGCTCAGTCAGCTCGAAATCCTCATCGACGATTCGCTCAAACAACTCGCCTCCAGAGATCCTGCAGCCAATGGGGGACCACAATGACAACATCGTTTAGTGACGCTATAACCAATCACTGTCGGACTGCAGACTCACTGCATTAGAACTGTTTATGCACATTCCATTTAACAACCATATGAACAGTGTCTTAGCCTGCGGTGCTAAATAGTTCTCTTACAGGGAGATTTAAATCTGGCCTATTTTCCATCATGGCTGCCAAGCTAAGAAAGAGAGCATCCATGCTTTCTCCTCCCCACCTCGCTGTTTCTCCATCTCACTATATAAGGACATATGACACACACTTCTTCAATCACGGGGTGCTGGATTTTACATTCCACCTTCTCCATAAAAAGCTTAACTGGTGGAATGAAAAAAACAACTACCAAACATCACAGCTTGTTCAAAGACACCAGGGAACACATTCACACCAGATTCACCAAAGCGACCTAATGTAATCATCGGCCCCAACATGGAACATGTTTTTATTTAGTCAGCCTGTGTTATGATACCCTGCTGAAAAATCCAGCATAAACCAGCTTGAATTCCATGTTGGTCCAGGCTGGTTTATGCTTGTTAGAAGTGGTAAAGTGCTGCTATGACTGGTGGACCAGGTATAGTCATGCTGTTCTCAAGCAAAACTGAGCTGGTGTAGCTGGTCCACCAGCAGGGTAGCCTACTTGGATGGCAAACAATAGTTTAGGGACTCACATCTCCAAGACCATGACCAAGTCAGACTTTCCCTCAAAGGCGTCCACACACTGCACCAGTTTGGGGTGGTGGAGGCTGTTCATGACACCAATCTCCTGCCTCACGTTCTCCTTGTCCTTTTGTGAGAATGCCTTGATGAACTTCCCTGCCCATACCTTCTTGGTGGACTTCTCCACTAATTTGAAGACTTGACCAAATTTACCCCTTGTAGAGACAACATAAATACCATGAGAATTGGAAAAGGGAGAAAAGAGAAGAAAACTCTGGTAAATCTAAAATAGATATAACAGATGCATCTCTTACGTTCCTAAGCGGTCCTCTATATCATAGAAGTCCTTAACGCTACTGTCTTTCTTAATGACCACATCTCTGTATTCTGGTTCTTTCTCCTCATCTGTGAAATGAACAGGATATGTATCAGATTGACCATGTGGGAGTCATGTGAGTAAACTTTGGATTCGGAAGGGGTGGATAATTGCTTGAACTTCATACCATCATCAGACACAGTGGCTCCAACTTCCCCCTCTTCCTTTTTCTCTGGAGAAGAATAGGAATGTTTTAAATCTTTATAGTGTTTTAAGTAGTGCATCAGATCATCACATTTATACTTTGGGGTTCAATAGTCTGAGACCAAATTGAATATCGTTTTTTCAATCTAAACCTGGACAAAAATCAAACATTTAGACTTTGAAAAAATGTAAACAATAATATCTTACATCTATATAATTGAAATAGACCTAATATAAATGAATTCGCTTCAATTGACATACACAAGGAACATGTGGAGTTCATGCTCATGCTATTGCCATTAAAGCAAGAGAAATTTTGAAATTCATGTACATTTCTCAACTCTTCATTGAAATTGTTATGATGATAATATGATTTGTCATGAAAACGTTTGTATTAAAAAGAAAAGATTGCAAAATAAAGGCATTTTCTCTAGTGGCTTCAAATTTTTGGAGCCCACTGATTCTTTCTCGATCAATAGAAACAGAACGTATCTCACGATTAAGCAGATACTCATTCTCACCTGTTATCTCCTCCACTCCCACTTTAATGGGCTCAGATTCTGCACTGGGCTCTCCAACTCCATACACATTAACAGCTCGAACACGGAACTTATACTGACGATCGCCGAGAAGGTTCTGGACATGGTATGAGGTGCTATTACAAGAGGTCAGGTCATTCCATGTGTTGTCCATGGAGTTCCAGATCTCCAGGTTGTATGACTGGACGATGCTGCCCCCATCGTAAGTGGGGCCGTACCAGGAGAGGGTGAGTGAAGACACGCGGATGTCGGAAGCAGCAGGGATGCCGGCTGGGGGATCTGGCTTATCTGGGACACAGATTTACATTGGAGAGGTCAGCAATAGTAAGAAAGCTTTGCATACAATTATAGGGACTATAATTACTACTAGTACTACTACACATCTTCAACAATATTATTGATCTGCCTGCATTGATCCCATTGTATGAGAACTGAACTGAGCTGGACGATGACATCTGTTTTCACCAGAGCTGCTATAGATAAATGAACTTACTTAAGCTGGACTATGGCAATATTTTCTTCTAGAGTTGCTGTACAGCCAAAACAAACTTTGTTGCATTAGTTTCCTGTTATCTCTGTAAAGCTGCTTTGAAACAATCTGTACTGTAAAAAGCTATATATAAATAAAGGTTACTTGACTTGACTTGTCCAGTAAATGTGTTTTATGTCAATATGTTCGACCAAAATGCTAATGAACTGCTGATATTGATTGGAGACAGCCACAAATGAATATTTTTAGATTTTTTCAGAGGGATTCTATAAATAAGTAAGTGACTGAACCTGAAATAACACACACACACCCTTACACTAACCCTACCCCTAAACCTACCCATCACAAAAAAAAAAAAAAAAAAAAGCAGCATTTTTACATTTTCAAAAAACATCCCCTAGTATGATTTATAAGCTGTTTTCCTCAGGACAAAACGTACACACACGTACACACACACACACACCCACACACATAGTGATGTGATAGTCAATCATAATCCCACAGTTCTCTCATTATGTGTTGCTTCCTGTTTTTGTTTACTCCCATACCTACGATGGTGAGATTGAGTGAGGCCTGCTTGGTGCCGAATTTATTCTGCAGTTCTAGAGTGTAGCAGCCACAGTGATCCTGGTCGCTCGCTGTGATTGTCAGCTGACTGCTGTTCTCTCTGGTCTCTATGGAAATGCCCCCACTTCCTGGCTGGATCTAAACAAGAGAAGAGCAGATCATGTATCCTAGTATGTATTATAGGCCTTCATTTTCAAATTAATTTGACCGCATTTTATATTAAAATTGGTGTTCGCTGCTTAGATTCTTTTACCACTTTTATATCAAACTGATGCACCATTTCAAGCCATCAATGCAAAAATGCAACTAAATTAAAAGCCATGAAATGTATTTACTTAAAAATAAACAATTCAATATATACTTTTGATATATTACTATTAATAAAATGAATAAAGTAGATATTTACAACTAACCCCTGGTTTCACAGACAAGGCTTAAACTAGTCCCAGACTAAAATGCATGGGTGAGTTGTTTAAAGTGAAAGCAACTTGCACTGATATATCTTACATTTTGTCAGTCACTGCTATTCTTTTGTCTTAAGATGCACACCAGCATTTTTTTTATATATATTTCTAAAGCATGTTTATAAAAGCTACTTAAATGCCCTAATTTAACTAAAGCCTAATCCTGGCTTAATCTTAGTCCTGTCTGCGAAACCAGGTCTAAATGTAATATTTTTTAAAGTTTATTTGAATATCAATTAATCAAACTACAGTACTTTGTGTCACTACTTTACATCAATTCAGTTAACAATGACTAAACCAATACCGATCCCCATAAGAAAAATGCTATCGGGATTTGTATCGGTTGATAAAGATGTTAAGAAATCAGTGATTGATTTTGGCTTTAAAAATCCTGATCAGAGCATTGTGTTGTGCTCCAAAATGTTTTTTTTTATTTATTTTTTTTATGGGTATTTACAATTTGTGCTGTCATTTTTAACTAAAATAGATGCTCATGTGGGAAATTTATTTATTTTCGTTTTTCAGGGTTTGGGCCGGGGTGCCGTCCAAAAATCACAATAATATGGGGACATTGTTTCAAAATGTTAGGGAACCACGCATCTGTCATGTTACAAACTCTCTGTCCTTCTCCAACTCTTCCTACCGGCTTTTTAAATTTGAGCCAGGTGCAAGTTATTGGTGCCGACCCTCCAAAGTTGCCCAACAGCTCCACCTTTTCTCCTGCCCTGATCTTCCGATCTCCAGAGAACTGCAGAAACTGAGGCGGAGAACCTGCATGGCATCATAGGCGAACACAAATTCACTTTCAACACTCACATGGTAAATTGTTACTCTGTATTTTCTCTCTCTGCCTGTCTACTGTCAGCATTTTGCAAGACAATATACATGGCCTTTAAATATTCCTCAGATTAGGATGCTTATGTAAGTTTTAGTGGGAATATATTCTTACCCTGTTTGGCCGGAGCTGGTTTCTTCTTTATTCTGGCTTCATCTGCAGAAGATATAGAGCATGTATTGATGTAAGATAGATAAACAGTATATACTGTATATATTTAGTGAGACATATTTACATAATTATTGAAACAAACATTTGATAGTGAAAAATCTGTAACCGTTTACTCATCCTCATGCCGGTCCAAACCTGTATGACTGTTCTGAAGAATGTCGATATAACCAAACAGTTTTGGTTACCATTGCCTTCCATTGTATGGATTAAAAAAATGCAGAGACATCTCTCCTAATATCTTCTTTTTTGGTTCCACAGAAGAAAGAAAGTCATACAGTTTTGGAACGACGTGAGGGTGAATAAATGATGACAGAATTTTCTTTTTCGGGCGAACTGTCCATTTAAGGGGAGGTAACTAACATACTAACTACAAGCATAAATAAGGATTTGTTAAGTAACAACCTTTTGACAGAAGGGTCTGAACATGACCAACCAAAAGGAAAACAAATTTCTGTGGAGTCTGTATTGCTTTTGTTATTGGTCTAATACAAATATTAGCATATTTTGAAAATAAAAATAAAAAAATGGGTGAAGTCACAATACATCATATTTGTTTTATGTAATACCACAAAGTTTGATTGCAGGAAAATGTAATTTTCTATTGCTCCCCTTAAAATGGATAAATGACTTACTCTCCATTCAGTAGCATAAAACAATCCACTAATCAATCATGTTGACATTACTGATATATTGCACCGTGTAAAAGGAAATGACTAGCCAATATTCATCTGTGTGCGCATCTGAGAATTGACAGGAGTTCTAAGGAAACTGCCACTCCTGATCAGCATCCAGGGAAAGAGTGTCTGTGTGGACACTGTCTTGCTGGAATTCCCCTTATATGGGCATGCTAAATATAGGGTCTCCAAGACCCAGGAAGCAGTGTCTCTCTCTCTCTCTCCACTATTTATTTAAGGTTTGATCGCCGTCAAGAAACAATGCAACATGTAAACCCCACTAATACTCCAGCACAGTCCAAACAGAGAGAGAGAGAGGGAGAGGGGGAGTAAGGAAGACAGAGAGGACAGTCAGATCTTTATGTGTTTCAGCTCACAAAAGTCTACCATTTTAGGCCTTCTCTTCTGTCTCCTATCTTTCATTACCTCTCTTATGCTTGGACACACCTGAGTTTTTTCCACAAGCACTGAAAATGTACTCTCAGCTGCCTGTCCTGGTAATTGCCTGTTACATGCTTTTTGTTCCCTAAATTGTATATCACTTTGACATTGTTTGTTAAGAACATAACTGTACTTATGTCTTAAAGGCTGCTATGCTTATGAAATACTAGAAGAACAAATGCAGCACTAAAACAGGTTGCCTAATGTTCCAAAACACTATCGGCTGAGTTTATTTTTTACTCCTCCATAATCACATGGATTAAAACGCAGGATCTAGTGTGACAGTTGTGTTGAAAACTACAGTACAGGCAAACTGAGTACCACAGATTCAATCTGCCATCAGATACGAAAATCCTCCATGGATAGAGTGTGCGTGATAACCATTGTCCTGGGGTCATCTTATCAAATTACAAATATTTTTGAAAGGGAAATCTGGACTAAGGTTCATTTCACACAGCTCGGGTTTTCCGAGAATACGGTTGAGGAAATGGACTTTAATGGTGAATTATTGTGGTTTCTGGAAGGTTACTGAAATATTCACTACATATGGTCATCCTCAAGAGGGTCAAAACAAACACAAGGCCTATTTATAGTATGCCAAGACCGGATAATTGTTATTAATGTTTGTTGCAAACAAAATTTTGAAAAAAAGAAAAAGAAAAAAATTCCTATGCAACTATTCAAACCATGCATGAATATTCGTCCGCAACAGCAGATATATATATTTTTTTCTATTGATGATTATGTACAGCGGTGTATTTCTTTACAGGGATAGTTCACCCCAAAATGATAATGTTTAATAACCCAAACCTGCATGACGTTATTTCCTCTGTGGAACATGAAAGAAGATATTTTGAAGAATGTTTGTAGGCAAACAGTTTCAGTTCCCTCTGACCTCCATTAAATGGACAAAAAAAAAATAATACAATGGAAGTCAATGGGAACCAAAACAGACTTTCGTCAAAATATCTTATGTTCTGCAAAAGAAAGAAATGCATTCAGGTTTGGAACAAGATGCGGTAAATGATGAATTTTCACCCCTCCCCCCTAAATGAAAAGTTCACCCAAATTTGAAAATGTTATCATTGTTTACTCGCCCTCATACTGAAATATGTATAACTTTCTTCAGTGGAACACAAGAGGATATATTGATAACTGAATGTCCAAGCTGCTCCTTTTCATACACTGATGTGATTGGTGACCATGAATACCTAGAAGTATGTCAATGTATAATGTTTGGAGCTTGACAATTGCTTTTCCCCATCCACTTTAATCATATGGAAGAGGGTAGCGTGAACATTCTTCAAAACGTCTGTTTTTATGTTCCACAAATGGAACACATTTTTTGAAATGATGTAACTGATGAGCAACTTTTCATTTTTGGATGACCTATCCCTTTAAATAACTAACAGATCAAGTAAACATGCCACAGGTGTCCTTACTCACTTTCTGTTGTGGGAGTTGCAGAAGGGCTCTTCCTGTTCTTCTTATCTGCTGAAGGGTCTGAAGGATCTAGAAGAATGCAACACAACAAATTAATCCTATCAGTTTTGGGAGGAATTTGTTATTGTTACACCCTCACTCAGTACTATGTTTCCAATGACATGGATAAAGAGAAGTCTAGGAGACAGGACACTTACCATCCACAGTGACCATACAGGAACACTCTGCTTTACCACGTGCATTCTCTGCTCTGCATGTGTATCGTCCTTCATCCTCTGGTAGAGCCTTGTCAATTGTAAGTGAACACTTTTCACCTGATGTAAAAACAAGAGGTAGAATTGAATGACAAGTGTGTTTCGTCCTTGTAAATACATAGCTGTTTACAACTAAATAGTTTTATGACTGAAGTTTTGTCTTCAAGTCAAATTTCTGCTTTTGAATTTAGCTCGGCTGTTTTCTAATTTATTCAAAAACTTCCAATTCATAAGTTGTTCTCCATAAACAAATATGATTCCACTAGCACAAATGATTCATATGAATACTTCATCACAAATGTCTGATACAAATTTTAGAAGATCAGGGGCTGTCTTCTTAACTGACATTTTCTAACTTAAAGGGATAGTTTATACCCAAATATAAAAATACTGTCATCATTTACTCACTGTCAAGTTGTTTCAAAGCTATGTGAATTTCTTTCTTCTGCTGAACACAAAAGAAGATATTTTGAAGAATGTCAGTAACCAATCAGTGGATGGACCCCATTGACTCCCATAGTATGGGGGAAAAATACTATGGAAGTCAACGGGGTCCCATCAACTGTTTGGTTACCGACATTCTTCAAAATATTTTCTTAGCAGCAGCATTTTTGGGTGAACTATCCCTAAAAATAAAGTTAATAATATTTTAGGTAACACTTTATTTCGATGGTCCATTATAGACATTAACTATAAGTAACTCATGCCAACTATCTATAATTAGAGTATTAGTAGACTGTCTGCTAACTCTTTATTGTGATGGTTCCCCAACAGACATTCTACGGACTATAAAAGTCCGTATAAGTCCCTAACTCTAACCTAAGTGTCTACTAATATTCTAATGAGAGTTAGTTGACATGTACAGCAGTTGCAAAGTTACTTATAGTTATTAAAGTGTCTAAAGTGGACCATCAAAATAAAATGTAACCATATTTGGTATTCCCAAAGACATCTCTTAATAAAGTTCTTACCTTTTTTCTTAAGACTGTTTGACAAAACTTTAGAAGAATTTGAATTCTGGAAAATATTGTTCTTAAAAACCATTGTAAATAACCTCTTAAAGCTATGATAACCTCCAACTTATCTTAAAGTGCCAAAGGTAAGATGTTCAATGAATTTGTTGGATTGTAATTGTCAAATATAAGGCTTGTAATTTTCTTCTTAAGAAAGCAAGAAGTTCTTAAGAAAATATTTGAAAAATTCTTAAGTATTTCTCAAGAATTGCATTAAGGAACTTTCTTAAAAAAAGTGCTTACAGCCCCTGCTTTATAAACAAATTCCACCAGAACAACAGAGAGCTTAAAGTACTGGATAATGCATTAGTGTAGGGGACACCCATCACACCCCTGTTTGATTTAGACCCGGAGGGGATCCTCTATTGCTATTTCAGAACTTTCTAATTGTGACCAGATGATCATTCTGTCTCATGTCAGTGAAATGGGATAGAGAGACCTTAAACCCTCAGATCGAATAACCTAATGTGAATGAGCTCAAAGAGCCAAGATAACACTCACTGTGTGCTCCAGTTGGCCATGAATCAACCTCAGCTTTAAGATCAAGCCTCTCAGTATGTGATTTACAACACAGCTCAGAACACTAAAGTAGGGAATTTAGGAAGAGAGGGTTTAAGCTTCTTCACATCAATAAATACACTCTTGTATAAAACATCAATAAAACATTGATGGTTCCATGAAAAACCTTTAACATCCACGGAACTTTTCCATTGCAGAAAAGGTTCTTTATATTGGAAAAAAGGGTTCTTTAGATTGTTCAAATGTTCTTTAGACAAAAGGATTATTTTAAGAACTGTTCAATGAAAGGTTCTTTGGGGAACCCAAAATAGTTCTTCTATGGCATCTCTGTGAAATCCCCCTTTTGGAATCTGTGTTTTTAAAAGTGTAACTCTATACAGACCCAAGGTTACCGCATTACATTGGACTATGAATCAAGACATATAGAACTGTTCAGAAAATACAAGATCTATAGTGTTTTTGTAAAAGTGTTTTTGTAAAATTGTAATTTTAAAATTGTGGTCACTTTTATACCTTCCTTTGATAAGATAATGAACTTGGATGGCTTCACCATTTTCCCATCAAGTATCCAGGTTATGACAGCTTGGGGGTCAGAGGTCACCTGACACTCTAATCTCAGCTTCTCTCCATCCACCACAGTGATGTCACCGAGAGTCTGTGTGAAAACAGGCGTCTTTCCGGCATCCTTCTCTCCTCCGTTCACAACTTTTGCCTTTTTATCGTTTGTCTCTTTTATTTGTCCATCATTTGTCTTGTTCTTGGGACTGGCTTTCTCCTTGTTTTCAGTTGTCCCTACATCATTGCTGCTTTTTTTTTTCTCTGCTGTTGCGTTTTCCTTTACATTAACCTTTTTATCCGTTTCACCACCGTTTACGCCATTGACACCACTTTGCTTTTCCTTCTGGGGTGTCTTGAGTGTTGGTTTTGATGAATTCTGTTCATTTTCCTCAGTCTTCTCTGGTTCTGGTGCTTGCTCTTTGTTCAGGGCAGACCTGAAGCCTGAAGGTGCGCTGCTTGGGGGTGGTGTGGCAGCAGGTGCTTTGGATGAACCATCTTTCTTGTTGAGCAATGATCTGAAGTCAACCTTTGTTGGGGTACTTGTCTTGATCTCAGACCCCGGCTTAGGCCCCGACCGGGGCTTTAGAGCTGCCCTAAAGTCTGTCATCTGTCTTCCTCTGCTAACCTCTAGAAAATAAAACTAATTTAAGAGAGTTCCTTTCGTCAATCCCTCTCTGCTCCTTTGGTAGGAGTTCCTTGCGGTTCCACAAGCTGTAAATGGATATGGGTATCCAGTGGAATAAACGTTCCTTCAGGATCCCACTGTGGAGGTCCTGCTCTGTCTGTGGCTTCCAGTCACTGTGCAACTCTCTGTTCTCCCCACTCAAACCACTCTTGGGACAACCCCTCTGGACCAGAATGAAAGAGGGAGGAGAGAACAGAGAGTAGAGAAAGGACAGAGGGAAGGAAAGAGATATGTGAGTGTGGGGAGTGTAATGGGATTGTTTAAGAGCTTAGACTCCATTCTATAATAGGTTAATTGGAGACAGGAACACATTTCATATCTGTGTGGCATCAAAGGGGGAAACGCCATTGCCTTATTAGGGAAACACTTCCAGTGCATGGGCACCAACACAGCAGAACAGAGCTAGGAGGTAAACAGATGGCAAGATAGCATCCGAAACTGATTCATTAAGGACAAAAACACATACAAATCTTCAGTCTATCATCATTGCCTGATTTGGAATTACATTCATTAAACAGAAAAAAACTTGTCCTTGTTGAAAGCTTAATAACGAGAAAAGGAAAAGAATCTTAGGCTCATCCATGTTTTAGACACTGTAACTTTGGTGCTTGGACAGAAACCATGAAAGAAGTATTCTGATTATTACGTGGGTGTTTCTTTGGATGTGCCTAACTTTATGACCTCTCTATAAATGAAGGCCCTCATTGGGCCATTCTGAAGATGCATTTCACCAATCAGAGTTGAGTTGCATGTCTCCAACAGTTTATATTAAAATGTTACATGGGCAGCCTTATATGGATATGAAACTCACTGTTACTCTTCTAATCGTTGTGTGTGTGTGTGTGTGTGTGTGTGGAAGATGGACACAACATGGGAATGTCTCCTAGATAAAATAGCTTCCTGTGCTGTTTAGCTTCATTGGTGAGTGAACTTTCCATTGCTGCTGGTTTGAAACAGTCAAACTCACATCTTTAAATTGATCTCCCGTTATATTCTGTGGGAGACTGAGAGTCCAATCCTCAATGGCAATACAAGTCTTAGAGATAACCATAATGTTGAGATTGGATGTGTTGTCATGAGCCATGATGGATAGAGTATAATCTGACTGGGTGCAACCACTGACATCTGATTTAAAAAAGTCCTCCATTAGATGTCCACCAAGAGAAACATATTCAAATAGTAAATTTAAAAACAAAGTCTCATTTTGTGTAGGCAAAAAGCTGACACATCACTATTGTGTGGGTTTTAAACTCCGGTCAGCAAAATCCAGACTCTATTGTTAACAACCAAACAATGGTTCAAGCATACGGCATGAAAAGACCCTCACTTCTGCTTCTTTCCAGGAGTATGTCTTTGGCTTTGCCGCACAACATTATCCAGACTTATTAGGAACAAACAAAAAGAGTGAGCATCTCATTTTTAACTGCCACCCATTTACGCATTATCCTCAGTCATTTCCACAGCTTTACTCTGCTGTAAACATCTCTCTTGGCTTGGAATCTGCTCACTTATCATTTTTTACACTTTTAATGAAGTGTGTACATGGAGAAGACAAATACAGTGTGTAACTGTTTTTAAAAACTATCAAAAGTAAAGAAAGAGAACTTCACTAACATGAACATCACTTTAATTTACCTTTAAAAATAATACCTAATTTATCCCCATAAGAAGTGCTAAGTTTATAGTCAACTTCTCACACATCCTTTCCAGTATTTATTTGCACAGGCCACAAACTGGTAAACTGTGACCTTAGCAGTATTTATTGTAATCAGTTTGGCTAAACTTTCAAAAAACAACAAAAAATCCATCAATAATAATTTAATCAAGAGCAAAGCAAAATGTCATTACTCTTTCCTTCAAGAATGCTTAGATTACTAACACATGACTTCATTTATCAGGCTAAAAAGACCTAACTGGACTAAAGTCTCATTTTCCGAAAACTTTCAGTCACACCATTAAAATATTTGAGATATTTTGATGAATGTTCTGATTACAAGGCAGCTGTTGCTTTGGAGGAACAACTGGATGAAAACAACCGGAGAGAATATGATGGCAGGAATATTCCAGAATGAAGAACGGGTCGATATGAGAACCAGGTACCAGAACCAGTTGGGTCAATACCTTTTAAATATAACAGCAGTTCTTGGTTACACTTTATTTTATAGTGTCTGTGTAACAGTATAATTATTCATTTAAGTGCTGAGTAATAATAATTAACTACATGTACTTATAGGGTTAAGATTAGGGTTTAGTTTAGTGCAAATTGCATGTAATTATGTATAATTTATAGTTAACAAGGATAAATAAGTTTTACCCAGTTCTTATATCAAAGTCCAAGACAACTACAAGTATGTTCTGTATTAAAGACATTACAAATAATTTCCCAGTACACATATAACCTTAGATCGAAACAATTTAATATATATTTAATAAAAAGTAATACATATATTTAATTTGAATTAACCCTTTATTGATCAAAACCAGAATCTTAGTCAAGGCTTCAGAGCCTCAAGACTATTAGTGCTTAACCTATATAATAGAAACGACATTTTCTCCCAAGTGTTAACATGATAGGTAGGCAGTGGTGCCCTGGACGACCACATACAACACAATAAACAAGCCTAAACCGGAGTACACAAGTCATTTCTCATACCATTAATAAACAAGTTTTTTCATCTCCTCCTTGCATTTGAATTATGACAATACGCATAACACATTCTGAAACAGTAAAACAGCAGTGGGTGTGACACAATAGAGGGGACATCCCTTCATATCCATGCATGCCCAGAGTGGTGTGAAAGGAACATTACTATGTGCTTTGTGTCTGAGAATGGAGAGGCTCTCATTTGGGGCAGACAAGCATGGGGACACTGTTTACAGAACATCTTGTGTGGTCTTCTTCTTTTGAGACCAGAACCTTATATGTCCATGAAGACTTGAACCTCCAGATCAATCAGCACCTCTCATACCACTCACGAAGCAGGGCTTCGGCGTAGTTCAACAATGGTTCTTTTCATAGGGTGTAGTAATATATAGTGTTTCAGACTCGTCAAGCTTGCACATTTCACTTTGAAAGATGATTGTTAGTAATATCATCAGTTCAAGATTCGTGGCTTTTACATGTCACAGCTGTAGTATACTGACAATGACAGTTTAACCTATTATTTTTTTTTTTACCCTGTAAAGCTTGAATTATGAAATAAGTATTTTTTAATGAAACAGTTTATTGAATAGACAAAATCCTAAAACAAGTTTGCAAATGTGTTTTAGGATTTTGTCTAAAGGTTCAATAAACTGTTCTTGCATTTAAACCTCACACTTGCAGCTTATTGTAGGTTTCTAGAACTCTTTTTTTTTTCTTCTTTTTTTTTTGAGGGAAGATTATGTTCCTAAAGGTTATGTTTTCTAAAGACTGTTTTGAAAGATTGAATATTTACCTGTATATACTCACCTCATGCTACTTACCTGTTTTCTGTTTATTATTGAATAAACTCCTGCACAACATGTTTGATTATGTTGATAATTTAATAGGCCTTAGAAATTGAAGTATCAAATATGTTACAATAGGATTTATAGAGTGAAATGGTTTTTTTTCCAACTATCATTATAATTTAGGCCTTAAAGGAGAACTCCGGTCAATTTTAACATTTAGCTCATTTTTTTGTAAATTTGGAGTGGTGTCAATACAGAGAACAACGACAAAAATCGGTGTTGCCTACACCATGTTATCCTCTTTTTAAAAATTGTCCCCTGTTGACTTCAATGGGGCAAGTTTTAAACCTGCTTTTAGCCTCTTAACATCCTTGATGTGTCATTACAAGTGCACAGCTAATGTGAGTGATTCCTTCAGAGTGATCACGGGTGAATCTAACTGCAGTAGATGTGAAAGATATTAATAAAAATGATGTTATTTCAGCCAGCGCACATACCTGTATTTACATCCTGTTTTCGGTCGAAGTCCATAGTAATCGATTGTCGAGTTCACGCGCGTGATCATAGGTAACTAAACCTATGCGTGTGAACTCGACAATCGATTACTATAGACTTCGACCGAAAACAGGAAGAAAATACAGGTATGTGCGCTGGCTGAAATAACATCATTTTTATTAATATCTTTCACATCTACTACAGTCAGATTCACCCGTGATCACTCTGAAGGAATCACTCACATTGGCTGTGCACTTGTAATGACCCATCAAGGATGTTAAGAGGCTAAAAGCAGGTTTAAAACTTGCCCCATTGAAGTCAATAGGGTGCACATTTTAAAAAGAGGATAACACAGTGTAGGCAACACCGATTTTTGTCGTTGTTCTCTGTACTGACAGCACTCCAAATGTACAAAAAAATTAGCTCAATGTTAAAATTGACCGGAGTTCTCCTTTAATGTAAATGATAATGAATAAAATAATTATTAATTATTCTTTAATGATTTTTAAATTATGTATAAGATACATTCACTTGTAGGCTATTCATGGTCCAAGGAAAGTATTTTAGAAATTTCTACATAATGGTTACACATTGATTTTTAAAGTATAAACCTAAACACAAATGTAAAAACCCATAATGATTACATTAAATACAATTTTTTTTATATATATTTATTTATTTTTTACAAGGTTTCTTTTCATTATCTCAGACATCCTTAATTGTCACTGCAGGTGGCACCGAAATACGTGAGAGTTGTAAATAAGACTAGACGAAAAAAAAAAAAAAGATTAGGTCTGCCATCTTGTGGTATATCAGTTGAACCATCTTTCCTCAAGGGAAATGGGGGTAAGAGAATCAAATAAGAATGGTATCTGTCTGTATGAGAATCATGTGGCCGGATTTGTACTCTATATTTAATTCTGTTTAATGCTTGCTTGACCTAAATATGGAACAACTGGACCAATCTGTCCATAAGTTGACCCATATCTCCTCTAAACAGTATCCCCCCAAACAGACGACCAGATTGGGCAGAGGAGCAGACACGTCACAATGGGCGGGGTTACAGTACAATCACTTCCGCATTACTGTATTGAATGGATTTAATAAAACTGGTTTTGGAGTCAGTTTCGTGTTGTTAGAAAAACTTGACTTAGAAGCAGTTTTTTTTTATTTCATCAAACAAAATTTGTAACCATTAATTTTAATAAAAAGATTTACATGAAGTAATCACATTAAAAAAATCGACGTGATATAACCAGCGAATTAAATCCGTGTTTCGTATTGAAGAGTGGACTGCATCATAACTGAAAGATGTTAAAAGCGATTATCCTAATTGGGGGACCTCAAAAAGGTGAGACTTTAGTTATTCTTTGAATGTTATGAGTGAAATATGAATGAAACTGCTACAATATCACATTACGATGACGTGGCGCAATGGACGTGTGATAGCGTCCGGTACAGGATAACTGCAATCAGTTACCGCGTCTTAATATAAAAGTAGCAAATACTAGTAAATGCGGAGATTAAAACTTTATAGAAAACTCTTTTCATTAAAATGCCCTGCGTTCAGGAACCAGGTTCCGCCCCCTGTCATTCGAAGTGCCCAAACCGCTGTTCCCTGTGGCAGGAGTTCCCATGTTACAGCACCACATAGAAGCCTGTGCCCAAGTAAGACACTGATGAATGTTAATTATGTTTTTTCATTAAAGTCTATTAAATTGACGTTACATTCCTAAAAATAAAGGTTCTTTATTGACATCTATGGTCCCATGAAAAACCTTTAGCATCCATGCATGGAACCTTTCTAGTATTGCACATAATGTGTTTTTTCATATAGTGGAAAAAGGTTATTTTAAAAAGTTCTTCATACTTCTTTTAAGTTCTTTTGGAAACACAAAATGGTTCTTCTATAGCATCACTGCAAAACCCCCATTTTGAAACCTTGATTCTTAAGAGTGTATTTACAGTAATCAATATCTATTTTCAAAGTCTGCCATGTTTTATTCTCTTACAGGTTCCTGATATGAAAGAGATCATACTAATAGGTTTTTATCAGCCCAATGACGAGCTAAACCGGTTCATTTCTTGTGCTCAGCAGGAGTTTAAAATCCCAATAAGGTAGATATGAGTTAAAATCAGTGGACATTTTAAATAAAACAAATTTAATCTTTTTTGTATTATATGATTGCTACAATATTGATATTTTGTCTCACACATCTGATAATCTTGTATTTTTTATTTTTTTTTATAAATCTGAAGGTACCTGCAGGAGTTTACTGCCTTGGGGACAGGTGGTGGGATCTATCACTTTCGTGACCAGATCCTGTCTGGGGGTCCGGATGCATTTTTCCTTATGAATGCTGATGTATGCTCTGAGTTCCCCTTGCAGGAAATGCTCCGGTTCCACCGTCAACATGGCGAGGGTCATTGTGGAGTCTTACTTGGAACTACAGTAGGTTTAACTTTAGTAAATGAGAGAGAGGATAATATGATTTTGGGATTTTAATCCAAACGTTTTACAATGTCTCTTAGGCCAATAGAACACAATCTCTGAACTATGGCTGCATTGTGGAAAATCATGAGACAAATGAGGTACTATGAATAAAGATACAAGATTGCTTGCTTGTACAGTAATAATTCATATGAGGTGAAGGTCAAACATTGAATAAATGCCATTAAGAAGATGCTTGCAATCACAGTATGCTAATTATCACTCATTTTCTTTCAGATGCTCCATTTTGTGGAGAAACCCAGTACGTTTGTAAGTGACATTATCAACTGTGGTATCTATTTGTTCACACCAGATATATTTGGCCATATTGGGAAGGTTTTCCAGAGGAACCAGCAAGAGAGGATCCAGTGAGTGCCACTGACATAATTCAGCCCCTAAACCACATTGTATAATAATAGGTCAGTCTGACCTGTTTGCACTGAAATTTGTTTTATTTTTTCCACAGAGAAGAGCTCACTAATGGCAAGCAGATGCCAGAGGTGATTCGTCTGGAACAGGACATCTTTACAACCCTAGCAGGACAGAAAAAACTCTTTGTCTACAAAACACAGCATTTCTGGAGTCAGATAAAGTCTGCAGGGTAAACCTGTCTTTCTTTCGATTATGTTCTTTCACCCCCCCTTGCCACTGTTTCTTATATACAGTACATGATGTTTTATAATATAATACAGGTCAGCAATATACGCTAGTCGTTTGTACCTCAAGCAGTATCATCAGACACATCCTGAGAGACTGGCCACAAACCAAGACAGAACTCCCAAAATAATAGGTATGATGCATGAAGTATTCTCTCTGAACAAGCTTAGCTCTATAAAGCTGTCATTTTATTTAACATAACCTACACTGAAAAAAAAAATTGTAGAAACAATTTTCACTCATATATTGCTAGTAAATTTCACAATAATTACAAAGAAACAGAATTAAAGTAGAAAGGCTGAAAAATATATAAAATTACTTTAATTATGTAAAGTCACTTAAAATGATTGGTTTTTCCACTTTCAGGAGATGTTTATATCCACCCTACAGCAAACATTGATCCCTCTGCTGTGGTGAGTATATGGATAACAGCTTATATAAAGATATATGTGACCCTGGATCACAAAACCAGTCACAAGTCGCATATTTGTGGCAATAGCCAACAATACATTGTGTGGGTCAAAATTATCGATTTTTCTTTTATGCCAAAAATCATTAGGATATTAAGTAAAGATCATGTTCCTTGAAGATATTTAGTAAATTTCCTACCGTAAATATATAAAACATTTATTTTTGGGAGTGAATGCAGCATAATCGCGAACATAAATGGACAACTTTAAAGGCGATTTTCTCAATGTTTCGATTTTTTGCACCCTCAGATTCCAGATTTTCAAATAGTTGTATCTCGGTATCAACGGAAAGCTTATTTATTCAGCTTTCATGTGATGTAAAATTAAAAAAAATTGACCCATGTGACTGGTTTTGTGGTCCATGGTTACATATTTCTATATTGTACTCAATTTGTTTCTCTTTCTTCAGCTGGGTCCTAACGTTTCTATTGGCAAAGGGGTGACGATTGGAGGAGGCGTAAGAGTGAGGGAGTCCATCATTTTACATGGAGCCGTGTTACAGGTTAAGCGGGTTGCTGCTCACATTTGCAACAATGGCAATCAGAAATGAAAGAGAAATTAATGATTAAATATCTGGTTCTCTGTTTCAGGACCACTGTTGTGTGTTGAACAGTATTGTTGGTTGGGACAGTACAGTGGGGAAGTGGGCAAGAGTAGAAGGAACGCCAAGTGACCCCAATCCCAACGATCCTTATGCCAAGATTGACAGCGAGACTCTGTTCAGGGATGGAGGTCTGACCCCATCCATCACCATCCTTGGTATGAAGATCTTGCTTCTATTACAAATAATTCTTGTGATGGCAAAGCTGAATTTTCAGTAGCTATTACTGCAGTCTTTAGTGTCACATGATCCTCCAGAAATCATTATAATATGCTGATTTGGTGCTCAATTTTGAAAAAGCTCAAAAGAACAGTATTTATTTAACAATATTTTATAACATTGTGAATGTCTTTATGATCTGAATAGTGTTTTAAACATATGAATGAGATGTAATGGTAGGAGCAGTCCAGAAGGTGGAGCTGTTCCTTAAGAAATTTTAACAATGAATCCTCTTGCTACGCATTTATGTGGCAACAGTTTTTCAACAACTGGAAGCTTGTCTGACCATCTATACCCTCTATGTTTTCCTTGTAGGCTGCAATGTGAATATTCCATCAGAGGTCATCATTCGAAACTCTATCGTCTTGCCTCATAAAGATCTCAACAGGAGCTTCAAAAACCAGATTATTCTATAGAAGACACTTTCCTCATTTGTCTTTCTGAATAAATACAGTACATTGGGTCATGTAGAAAGTATATAGCGTAAAGATTGCACAATGTTTAATGTTCATTGTTATATGTATTTGGTAGTTACTGTTCAGAGAAAATGAGTCCACTTGTGATCAAATTGTATTGCAGTATAGTATGAATAATATGGTTCAACAATGGGATATTTTCCTGATTATTTCAGGACTGGGAATTTTGTATTTAATGACTTACTCTATGCTGATGTACCAGCCTTATCCAACATAACACTAGATTTAAATTTTATTATTCCTTAATTACAAACCTGTGTTGCCTTTTTAGCAAATTAAGGAGTGAGCAGTGAAGTATTTTTATGGAAACTGACAGATTTGAAGGCACATAGTTTTGGCAGGAATGGAAATGGATGGAGATATGGTTTAGGGGTTTTTGGTAATTATTCCTGTTTTCTGTCACAACCATTTATTAAAATCATTTCAACCACAGAAACATCAGAGCATGTCAAGATTTATTATGTCAAAGTAACAAGTCCACTTTGCACAGAATGAGTTTGATGCTTATATATTTGAAATAAAAAACAATAGAATCAATCCTAACGATTTAAACGTTACTGAAGTTTACATCATACATATATCTAAGGAACAGATCAAAACTGATAGAGCCATATGAGCGACCCTTCTGACTGGAGGGAAACAGTAAGAAAAGACTGACATATCTGTGGTTTCATGCTTCTTTGCCATTTACTTTTTTTGTGGTTTTCTGTCAGCTAACGTGAAATGCAGAATTGAAGGCTTATACAACACATTTTTTGCCATTTCGTTGTTTTTATTAAATTTATTTATTTATTTATTTATGACCAAAGTAGTAATGCTGGAAAGGTGAGATTATCTGCACTGACATTTTCAAATAAAGTATTTAAAAATCATTTCTGTGTCCCAGATACCAAAAGAAAATTAAATGGCAAATGTCGTCTTAGCACATTTCACACAAGCTTTTTTAAATTCATTTGTCTGTCAGATTGGCACATCATTTTGAAGAAACAAATATAACTGACAGGGTATATCCTACAACATTACTATATTAACATACATTTACCACAATATCTGCATTATTGTCATATATATCATAATACTGTCTTTATTAGGACGCATCTGCAGAGTATCACTGGGAGAAACGGTATAACATTTTTTAATAGAAATAAAGTACTTACAAATAATTTGCAAACTATTAGTTTATATTTAATTCATAGGTTATATATTGTAGTCTATTGTTAATTAATATACAAATAGTGAGTTATTCATTCATTGTCACTGTAATTAACTAATTTATTATTGTTTAATTAGCTCATAGAGTTAGATAGTGTTTTTTATGTTTTGTTAACTTATTAACTATAGTTCTCACTTTAGATTAGGTCACGGAAAATCTGAAAATGTAATTTATTAAGTGCTTTAAACCAATCATGGACATTAATTGCATTAGTATTAAGTATTCCCTAAACACTTGTTTACAAATGTTTACAAACACATTACTGTATATGCCCAAAAATGAAAATTCTGTCACCATTTACTCGCCCTCTTGTCGTTCCAAACCCGTAAGACATTTGTTGATCTTCGAAACACAAATTAAGATATTTGAAATGCAATCTGAGAGCTTTTCTGTCCCTCCATTGACAGCTATGCAACTACCACTTTGTCGCTTCAAAAAGTTCATAAAGAGATCGTAAAACTAATCCGTATGAAACGAGCGGTTCAGTCCAAATTTTCTGAAGAGACGTGATCACTCTATGAACAGATTGTATTTAGGCTTAATAAATACTTTGTATAAAGTTTTGTTTACTAAAATAAAAATAAAATGTTTTTTTTTATTTGTCCAATTTTCAAATAGCCTACTTTTTTGTTTTCAAATAAAACTCTTTAACAAAGAATTTTTTTTTTTTAAACCCTGGGAAATTAATGATAAAGATACGTAACACTTTATTTTACCCTGTTAAACATCTTACATGTACTTACTACAGCAATAGCAGTAAATTATGCATAATTACGAGCCACTAATCCTAAACCAAACCCTAATTCTAATTTTATAAAGTATATGTTGTTAATTATTATTATTGATTTTATTATTATTATTATTACAGTACTTATTTGTATGATTACACTGTAACAAGGGCACCTTAAAATAAAGTGAGTTCCAGTTCAAAAAGTAGAGAATTTCTGCCTTTTATCCACACAATAGCCTCCAAACTCTATGCAAATTTAAAGGTGCTCTAAGCGATGTTGGGTGAAGTCACTTGTTGACGTTCGAAGAATTGTCAAACAAAACGGAGGCTAGCTCGACCCTCCCTCCTCCTCATCCGGTCCCCTCCCTCTCCCTTCCATGCTTCCTGAAACAGTCATGAACCATTTAGAAAAACCAAACTGGATTTGCCCACCTGTCCAGCAAAAACAGAGCCACCTGAATGTCGGATTGGAAGCCCTTCTGCCAGCGGAGTTCTCGCCACCTTTTGAACGCTTTTCCGATGTAAATTCAGGACTTTGCGCGTTCCTTCTCCTTTTCCCTAATCTTTGTTCATCGGAACGTTGTCTCTGGTTGTGTGTCGGCCATATCAAAATTCTCAAGAATATACAATTTTAACGTTAGTCGTTGTTAGGACATCTCCCCTCTAGCTAACTTAACTCTTCATGCTTCTCTCTCCTCCACTCCTTCATGTGCACGCGCACTAACCCCCCAACCCCCACCCCCAAATCATTCTTGTCGGTTATTGGCTGAAACACTGTTTGTTATGTTTCGTGGCCCAGGCTGGGCCAGTTTGTTTTTCTTGCCGTTTGTGGAGCCTGGGCGGCCAAACCGCATTTTTTTTACAGTGTGTTCAGGGGACAGGCAGCTAACGGATAGTGGGGAGATGTTTGCTGTATGTGACAAAAAATGTTTTGGCCTAAAAAACGCGTGACATCGCTTAGAGCACCTTTAATAGTTAAATATAGTGGGATTTTCTTTGGTTTAAAAATATTACATTTGCCCCCAACTAGGGTCTCCTATTGAATCTCAGCCATTTCCACCACTGGTTGTTGCAGTTCATATTATTGACCATTAGGCTAAGCCTGGGTCCAAGGCTGATTTTTTGAGTAGTTCTGCACCAGAATTATGTTCAGTCAGGATATATGGAAATAATAACCAAGTATCAGAAGACCAATTCTTTTTACATTGGCTTGCGTTAGCTCTGACAGAAGACTGGATTCTGTAGTTTTTTTATCCTTTAGAATAAACCACAGAGTACCTTCTAAATTTGAAATAATGCTTCTTTGCTATACAGATAATATGTAATTCAGAAAGGTGACAACCTCCTCCTTCCTCGTAAACATGTTGATTATTCACAGAGTGGATCGGGTCAGAGAAGGTTTAATGGCTCCTTTGTGAATGGATTCATGCAGCTTTATCTTTACACTGACTCTCCTCAGACACAGTGCATAATTCCAGTTTAGAAATAGAGTTCTGTGTTCTTGTTCAAAGCCTTTTCATGTCAGATTATATATATATAATAATAATAGCTTAGTGGTGGTGGTTATGTATGCATGTTTGTTAAGAAAAAAAAAAGAGTGGCTTTAAATGCATAACATCTCAGAGTTAAATAGCCTATGTTGCAGAGCCAACAAATACCAGGGTGGATCTGTGCAGAGAGTAAATAAACAAATTAAAAACAAATCTATACTTCGACCAGAAGCACTTCTTATAACTGAAAATATAATTTTGAGTCAAAACAGAAGATAACACTAATTGGTGTAAACTCAACTGTACAGGTATGTGTGATGCGACAATTGACATCATTACAGGAGTATTAAAGGGTTAGTTCACCCAAAAATGAAAATTCTGTCAGTAATTACTCACCCTCATGTTGTTCCAACCCCGTAAGACTTTCGTTCATCTTCGGAACACAAATTAAGATATTTTTGATGAAGTCTGAGTGCTGGATCACTCCTCCTGCAGGCTTATGGACACTATAACTTGCTGGCCCAGAAAATGACGACGAGAATACTTTTTGTGCGCAAAAACAAACAAAATTAAAGCTGCAAGCAGCATTTAGCGGGGTTCAAGCATTTAGGGTCTTTAAGCACATAAGGCAGTTTAGTGAGTTGTCTGAGTTTTTGTTTAGGATTTACAGGCTTTTGAGTGTTTTTTGCCATACCCATTTTCTAAATGATCCTGTTATGGCTACCCAATGGGTAAAGTTAAAGTTTTTTATATAATTAATAATCTAGAGCTTCCAGAGAATTGTACTGCACTGGTATATTTCCGATCGGGCGAAAAACCTAGGACTAGTTCGCAAAAGTAGGTTTTTAACATAATCGCAAGTATTTAATGAACAAATTAATTGACAGCAGTAGTTCTTGAGGCAAAGTTGTTCAGTATGAGGAGATCTATCAAATGATATGCATCACGTGATTACATAGCCGTAAAACCTGTTAGCGTCAACTAGTGGCTGATTTTTCAAAATTCTTACAGACCTCTAGGGCCACGAGTCGAACATGCCCACCGAGTTTCGTTCTGATCGGCCTCCGTTAAGAGCAAACTAACAGCTTTGAATTAAAATGGTGAGGTATCCTGTTGTAAACATCAACCATGCCTGTTGACAGTTCTCTTTTGTGGGAAGGGAATGAAAAGTTCTCAAATCTGCAGCACAGCCTCAAACATAACATTTATATCCATGATCTGCCATTTTCACTATTGTCCTTGCTTGCTTCTTCACAATACCTGCAGATCTTCTGATGATTCGGCTGTGCAGGTCCACATTAACACTGCCTGGCCTAGAACATGGACTGGAAAATGCAAATTTGGGGGGTATAAATATTAATGATCCTGACTCCAACGTCACAGTCGGTGTTATGGTGGGATTCACTCATTTTTCAGCGGTCTTTTGCAAACAGGAGATTTACACATGAAGGAGGAAACAATGGTGTTTGAGGCTCACGGTATGTCAGTTCCATGTCCAGAACTCTTATCATTCAACTATGCCAAGATAAATACAGTTTTCAATTGTATGGCACCTTTAAAATAGATGATTAGTAATATAATGCTTACTTGGAGTCTGAAATGGCTTTAACAAAAGAAGAAAAATATTCTTAGATTTCTGTTCATTCTAATCATGTACAAATAAAGTAGCACAGTAAGATTACATTTATTTGAATGCATTAGTGAGTGTGTGATTGTGCTGTGTGTGCAGCGTGTCAATACTAAAAGTGAAGGTGTAGTTGATATCTTTGTTGATAATATCTGTAGTAATCATAAAAAAACAATTAAGAAATAAAGAATTAAAATTACAAATAATATTCTATTAAGATATGAGTTACAATAACATGATTTGCAATAGTAATAATATCAATAATATATGCACAATACACACAGATTAGACTATCAGGTCTGTGTTTTACAAAAACATTAGTATTGCAGCCAATGTGAGTCTGTGGGATTTATAAACAGACAAAATATGATTTGAAATGTTATTTTAATGATTTTATTAAGTTTAAACAATATTTCAAATGGAAAAAAAAGGAAAAATAATATTTTAGTGAGCAGAATGAACCAATGAGTGTTCTTCTTCTGGTGGTTAAAATGTAAATGAAAACAATAATACTTAAACAATAATACTTAATACACTAACCATGCTTGAACACACACGCACACACATTTTGTTGTAGATGTAGATATTTAAAATAAAAGATAGGTAACAAAATGATAATTGCAAATCTCCTCTGTATAACACCATTTTCAGATTTCAAATTAATCACTGAGAGGCAGAATTGTTCAAACTGAGAGCTCAGTAAAAATGAAGTGATA
This sequence comes from Scardinius erythrophthalmus, assembly GCF_964197995.2. Lineage (NCBI taxonomy): Eukaryota > Metazoa > Chordata > Actinopteri > Cypriniformes > Leuciscidae > Scardinius > Scardinius erythrophthalmus. The sequence goes on along the minus strand of NC_138232.1, from coordinate 33,837,659 downwards.
AACTTTGACAAAACATGACTGTGTTATAATAGGTGATTTTCATGCAAGTAATTTTATATAGTCCAAAAACTAATGCAAAAGCACAGATGAAAATATTTTATTAAGTAGAATGTCCTGCAGAGGGCAGTAGAAGACCACTAATTGACTCACTTTCATTTGAAAGACTTTTTTTATCCACCAGTAAAACAAAGCAGTTTCTCCATGTTCTTTCCATTAAGCATGCTTACACACACAGACACAAACACAAACACAAACACATCCACACACACACACACACACACACACACACAAAGACAAATATGTTTTCAATGTTTTTAGGATGTGATATTGTGAAAATATCTTCATCTCCTCATCTTGAACAACTTTGCCTCAAGAATCACTAATGTCAATCAAACCGTTCATAATCATAATAAAAAAAATATATACAAATATCATAATAAAAAAAAAAAAAACATCATAATAAAAAAGATTGCTTCTTAAAGCATTTGTTTATTTCCCAATACTGAAGCGAATTAAAAGATCATGCGTAATCCTGCTGCTCCCTCTAGTGGACAACAGTGGTATTATAGCTTACATTTTACAGTTGAAGTGTTTGAATGAATGAATGGGAATTTGTTTTTTTTACTTATATCTCAGGAACCAAAAGGCGAAAAATTCTGAAACTCAGAGCATAGATAGTGCTTGAGGAGCCCTGTTGAATGAGACCATCAAGGTGTTTTTGGGCGATTGGGGCTGGGAGTTATGACTGTTATAAGGCATATCTGTTCGGGCTATTATCTCTGGAATGCCCAGGGCAAATAACACCACATTTGAATCGAAGCTAGCCAAGGACGCGCCCTTTCCAACGAGCTCTCACACAATGTTCGGGGTGGTCTGTGTCGGGAGTAATGGCCGTTCAAAATCGGGGGTCCCGCGGATTCGCGATGCGCGGGGGGCGCGCTCCCGAGGCCCCCGACGACACGTTTCGATCAAGAGCCAGGAGAGGTCCTCACCATCAAAATTTGAGCGCACAACGACTTTCCGTTTTCGAGTTATGAATGAATTTGTATTCGGGGGCGTGGCTTAAATGCCGTTATACTTTCGTTTCATTTCATTCACTTACTTTCGTCCATTTCCATATCTCAGTGTAACACAATTGTCAATAGTAATACTCAATTGATGAGTTTTGACAAAATGTGATTGTAAATGTTAAAATAATGATTTTATAAAGTCTAAATATGAATTTTATAACAATATTAGGGAGTAGTATGATGAAATGACAGCAGGGGGCAGTAAAATACCACTTATTGGCTTAATATGTCATTATATTCATATAAAATAACCTTTTGAAGAAGTTAAACTTTTTTTCTGATAATTATTGATCTAGAGAGTTCAGAGAATTGTGCTGCACTGGTTTTGAACATTATGATATGAACATTATGATAGAAGACACCATTTACAGCAAATACAGGCAATTTACCATAGGAAATATATGGTTTTAAAGCGTTTTAACAGTTATAGCGCCAACTATGGTCCGATCTCCATAAAATTTTCCATGCTTCTTTAGCAGGTTATGACACATATGCTCATCAATTTTTGTGAAGTTCTGAGTTTTCGTTTAGGATTTATAGGCTTTTGAGTGCATTTTACCACGCCCATTTTCTAAATGACCCTGTTATAGCCATGCAAAAAATGCAAAAGTTCAACTTTTTTTTGATAATTATTGACCTAGAGAGTCCATAGAATTGTCCTAGACTGGTTTGGTTCCGATCGGGCGAAAAACCTAGGACTAGTTCGCAAAAGTAGGTTTTTAACATAATTACGAATATTTAATGAACGGTTTGATTGACAGCAATGGTTCTTGAGGCAAAGTTGTTCAACAAGAGGAGATCTATCAAATGGTATGTATTTTGTGACAATAAGTGTAACACCACGTGATTACAGAGCCATAAAACTCGTTAGCGCCAACTAGTGGCCGATTTCTTTTAAAATTCTTACAGACCTCTAGGGCCATGAGTAGAACATGCCCCTCGAGTCTCGTTCTGATCGGCCTCCGTTAACCTTGTCTAATAGGTGCTCAAACTTCATTGGCCGATGGCGGCCATGTTTTTTTAGATACGCCAATGTCCTCATACACATACATGGCACCTTGGACCAAGACACTGCATACCAATTTTCAAGTCAATCGGACTAACGGTCAGGTGGTTAAAGCCTGTTTTATGTTTTTTTCATATTATAGCGCCACCATGTGGCCAATCGCCGCGATTTTTTTACTGTTACCTCATATTGAGCTCATACATATGTGTACGGAGTTTGGTGAAGATACCTCATTTACTTCTGGAGTTATAGCCATTTTAGTAAAATAGGCCCCTCCCACAACATACGTTTTGGCGCCCCTTAGCGTCCGTGAATCGAAATTTCGACTTTTTTTCGATAATTATTGATCTTCAGTTTCTAGAGAACATTTCTGCACTGGTTTGGTTCCGATCGGGCGAAAAACCAGGGACTAGTTCGCAAAAGTAGGTTTTTGACAAAATTCAAAATGGCGGAAAATCTGTCATGGCGGAAATGAAATCGGAGATATACGTTTTGTTCGTCAGGCGTCCAGCTTTCCAATGATATAAGACACTTGAGTCTACGACATACGGTCTAGGAGTTCTGAGCAGTTTCGCGCTTTTGGTTGCTATAGCGCCACCTATGGGCCAATCGGGGTCATAATTTGATAACCTCTCCTCGATTTTTGTACTACCATCTGGCAAAGTTTCAAGGTTCCAGCTCTTACGGTTTGGGCTGCACGATGCGTTTTACGGCAGAAGAAAAATAATAATAAAAATCAGGACAATTACAATAGGGTTTCAGCACTTCGTGCTTGAACCCCTAAATAACGACTTTATTCCACTTTTCATTTCCTTCTCTCTGGACCTCGAGTCTTTTTACGTAGTGTTTAAGCGTAGTGCATCTGTGTTTCACGTCACCACGTAGGCTCACTATTGGGCGACTCTGGTCATGTGTGATACGTGGTGACGTGCAACAGACGCGCTACGCTGTTACACTATGTAAAAAAAAACTCGAGGTCCAGAGAGAAGGAAATGAAAAGTGGAATAAAGTCGTTATTTTTGTTTGTTTTTGCGCACAAAAAGTATTCTCGTCGCTTTATAAACTTAAGATTAAGCCACTGTAGTCACTTGGACTATATTAACAATGTCTATTTTCTGGGCCAGCAAGTTATAGTGTCCATAAGCCTGCAGGAGGAGTGATCCAGAACTCAGATTTCATCAAAAATATCTTAATTTGTGTTCCGAAGATGAACGAAAGTCTTGGAACAACATGAGGGTGAGTAATTACTGACAGAATTCTCATTTTTGGGTGAACTAACCCTTTAAATTATCTATAGTCAAAATGTATTTTCAGATGTAAATGATCCATCTCACTACTCACTATGATTTTAATTGTAGATAGATATCACAAATTGTCATTCTACCACACTAGTCAAATAAAACTGTTGACTTCACAAGTGTAATTATCTAAAATATAATTATACTGTAGTTGACTAAAGTATGCAAGCAAAGTCATTCATGTTGAAACTGCCTGCAGTGCACAGACACAATACAGGCAACACACAATCTCAGACACGTATTGTCCATGCATCAGCTGTAAATATGGTTTTGAATTTTACAAGGTCATTAGGTCACTTCTCTTCTACTTACAGAAAGCTGCAATGGCCAAGTGCATAAAGAGTCTAACATTACACACTTCAATTTTTCAGTTAATTCAATGCATCATCCAGGTATTTAAAGTGCACATTTTCTTTTTTGGTATTTTCATTGTGAACACACTATTTATAATACAAAACGGCATAGAATAATGCAGATAATACAATTGACAACATACCACTTTCAAGCCCCAGAAAGGTAGTTAAGGAATTATAAAAGTAATCCATGTGTCTCCAGTAGTTTCAGCTCAATTTTATGAAGCAAGCAAGTGCTTTGTTTGCGCAAGAAAACCCCCAAACAATTTATTTACGTAATATTATTTACAAAATATTAATCTTAATTATTTTTTTTGGGTGCACATGGCCAATACAAAAAAGTGCTCCTCATGAAAAAAAAATGCATTAAACAGGCATATTTGAAACATATTTGAGGAAGAAACATGCATTTGAAACATTCATATTTGAAACTTTGTGATGCATGTAATGTGACAAGAGTTCTAAATTATTATACACTCTTAGAAGAAAAGGCCCTATAGAAACTTAAAGGGTTCTTCTGTCAGGCGCTTTATATAGAACCTTTTAGAACTTCCCACGGTAATCATGGGATCATTTTATGGATTTAGCTTTACTGTTTATCTTGATTGCTTAAACACGTTTCTTGAAATTATGCATCCTTTTCTCGAAACTCTAAAAACAAATCCATAAATTCTCACGTTCCCCATACTTCCTATTTTGCAGGTCAAAATGAAGCTCTCCACTCAAAACCATTCAATCTTACTGAAAAAAAAAAAACTTTTCCCTCAGACATGACACACAAGCCTTCAAAACCACACATAGTCTTACACACTAGTGAAATTAATTCATAACACTGTTACAAAAACCTCCTTTTGGCAATCAGGTCATTTTACAGTTCAATGTATATTACAGTAAACAACATAAATAGAGGGGTGCAGATACAGTGAAATTCAACAATAATCTTTAAGAAAAGTTTATCTTCATTACACTACTGTAAAGAGATCTGCATTGCATTACTGAGAATGACTATATTTGCCATACTAGAGCAGTTTTTTAGTCTTCTGACAAGACTTTCTCTCCCTCCCCTAGGCAGTCGTCTCTCAGTTCTGCAAAAATACATAATGTAAGAAGTACGTGGCTACAAATCGATTTGACAATTATGAGTTTGAGGGTGTACAACATGTTTACTGTACATAGAATAGTGAAAGTTATCTCATTTAATGCGCTGTTACTGTACTGTAATTATACTGTATGTGTGAGTAAAAAAAACATGGAGATGAGCCTGTAGACCAACTTCCCTTCCTGCAGAAGAACATAGTCTGTAGTGCTTTGTATTTCATCAGGAACAAATGTCCTTTAACCACCTCTTTGTAACCCATAGGATTCATTTTCCAGAGCACATAATCCCCCATGGCCCTATTTATATTATCCTGAGATTCTAATTTGTGTGTCATCAGTTTTGCTTAATGTTTATAAATGTGTGCTATTTGAGTTCACAGTGTGACACTTGAGGTAATTATGACCGCCGCTAGCATAGCTAGCGAAAGCGGTCATATAGGGATTGTCAAAGTTTTTTTTTTTTTTTTTTTCGTCAAATAATTTCCTAAATAACTACCTGAACCGTGGCACCGATGATGAAGACATTTTTATGGTATGTTGGTCTTAAGGGCCCACATCAACCTAGCCCATAATCGATTGTCAAAGTTTTTTTTTTTGTCATCTACTGAATTTTTTCGTCAACGATACCAGGGACACCGAAACACCGGGGAACATGAAATTTGGTGGGCATGTAGCCCCACTACACTTTTACGGAAAAAATTCATTTGGTCCCCGGGGGCCACCCCCCCCCCCCCCGCGCTGGGCCCCGCCAAACCCACAAAATTCAGTTTTTCCTAAATAACTACCTGAACCGTGGCACCGAGGATGAAGACATTTTTATGGTATGTTGCTCTTAAGGGCCCACATCAACCTAGCCCATAATCACTCATTTGTGATTTGCGCCCCTCCCATAAAAAATGAAAATGCAATATTATTCTGCTTTAATCGCCCCTATCTTCAGTTGAGATGTTCAGAACTGCACCATATTTCATGTGTATGATTAACTTGACATCCTCTGGGGGTATGCTAAGTTTCGTAGAATTTCATCCATGGGGGGGTATAAAATAAATTCATTTATGTGCACATTTAGTGACTGTACACTCATCGGCCTGTAGATGGTGGTGTTGAGCGAAGGGTTGCTGGTTTAGGATGATACTGTCACTAAGGTTGCCAACTGTCCCGAATTAGGCGGGACGTCCCGTATTTTGGGCCTAATTTATTTGTCCCGTGCGTGACCTCCCGTGTCCCGTTTTTTGACAAGCTGATAAACCACTGACTGATACAACAGCAACAGCAGCAGTGCTGACCACGACACTTGAGAATGATCACCGACACCTGTCATCATCCAATCACAGCTTTTTTTAATCACTGTTTTGAGACAAATCATTGTTTGATTTGCGAACATCCTCTGCCGTCAAGCCGGACTCGTCTCGCGCTAACGGTAATTTCCTTTCACTGTCCACGTTTTGATTTCGGCTAATCAATTTTGGCGAATGCAAACAACGTGATTATTGTTCATGAGTCTAACATCCAGCCACGCAAGAAAACATGTAATCTACCTGTAGAAATAATATGCTCAAAAAACATTTCTGATTATTATTAATGTTTTAAAGCTTTTAGAAAGTACATAGAAAGCTTTTGTAACATTATCTTAACTGTCACTTTTGATTAATGTAATGCATCCTTGCTGAATAAAAGTAGGCAATTACTTTCTTTATTTTTTTTCCCAAAAAATAATCTTACTAACCCCAAACTTTTGAACTGTAAGCCTAGTGTATAATGTTAAAAAAGCTTTCTATTTTAGATAAATGCTGTTATTTTGAACTATGGTTTGTTTGTAATGTGACTTTTTTCATGTATGACATTAAAATTATTTTTAGAATTAAATACATAGGTTAAGCAATACAAATGTGTTTATGTCTGATAACCTTTTAAACACAAACTTAACTGCAGACACTGAAATGACGTACACTGTGTGATACAGTACAAATATTTTGAGTGTCCCTCATTTTCCTATAAATAACCACGATTGTCCCGCATTTTCCTTTTCTGAAGTTGGCAACCCTAACTGTCACACACACACATGCAGGAATACAAACAAACGCAAGCATGCACACACACTGACATCCACACGCACAGACACACACCCATACACACACACACATACAAATCCACATGCACAGACACACACACAAACACACACGCGCACACACATGTACGCACGCATACATACACGCACAGACACACACACAGACACACACATACACAAACACACACACATACACACACACACACACACACACAGACAGACATGCACATACTACTACTTTTTTTTAGGTATATACATAAACACGCCAAATTGCTCCACGTCATTTCTTTTTGTGGAAAGCCAGTGCAGGCCTGAGCGGCGGTCATATTTTGTATACCGCCATGCGGTACATCTAGTTGAGTTCACAGTGTGAGGTAATTATATTATGTGTTTGTGTTTTTTGAATTACAACATGCTTAAACCTGTGCAAAATGAGGGCATTTTTTTGTGTAGAGTTTTGAAGAAAACGTTGAGAAAATTTGAAATGTGTGTGAAAACAGGAAACGTTTTGAGAAATGTTTCTTTCTTTCTAGAAATGAATGAATGATTTGGAAAATTGGGCCAACTGAACCAGTAATAGTGTGTTAGCAATTGAGAAAAACAGCAATTAATTAATTAATTATGAATTAAACAGCCTATAAACATACTTTAGTAAATAAAAAAAATAAAATATTATGTATTATGTATTAAGCAATCATTTAAGACATTTCTCCATATCCTGGAACCTAAATTTGAGTCAAGAATCCTATTCTATATACCCCACTGAACCTTTTTTTTCTAAGAGTGTTTAATGTCATTTAAGGCAGATGTAAAAAAAAAAACCCTTATAAATGTTACATTTATATGAGAATCAAGGTAATAACAAATCAATGTCATTATGCATTATACAAAAGATCTTATAAGGTTAAATCTTAAAATTACTGCATGAATCTTGGGAGCTTGGTATGCACATTAAGTATCTCTGCGCTACTGTACGTAACATTAGCATTCTTCCCTTGGTTTCTCCTTGGAACCAAAAATGATCTGCAACCCAAGTTTTGAGGTATCAGCACTCTTCATCATCCTTTTTTTTTCATATAAACTAAGTTCACACGAGTTAACATCCTAAGCCTGTGAACTTATTAGCATTTGGCTTAGTATAGTGGTCCTCATTTGGGTTCACTGTCCTCTTTTGATGAGATAGCTTTTTCTGCCCTTCTTTTAAGCACTTTCCTTCACACTCACTTAATCTGACAGCTTCAGGGTGTGGGAAGTTGGGTGGAGATTGAGAATCTTCCTTTATCAGGATATTTACAATCTCTTTCTCTTTGATTAGAGATCTGACGGTGTAAGGCGTGATTATCTTCTTTTCGGTGTAAATAACTTTAGTCTTTAGTGCTTAACTCATCCCACCCCCATCAGTGGTCCCTGTCCAAGTTCTGAGTTGTAAGGATTTTACTTTCCATGGCTCAGTCTGAATTTTAATTAGAGTCTCCCAGCTTTGTAAGTTCTATATGTTCCGATAATAGAAAGTAAATCCACCATGAGAGGAAATAAATGAAAAGAATATGGTTTGAAAGAGAATGTGGGAGGTATAGGTCAGTCATTTTTTAATACTTTTATTATGAAAGGATGAGTTAAATTGATCAAAGGTGACAGTAAAGTAATTTGTAATGTTACAAAAGATTTCTATTTCTAACAAATGCTGTTCTTTTGAAATTTCTACTCATCAAAAAAAGAATATTCCACATATTTCCACAAGAATATTAATCAAAAACATGTTAATAAAAAATTTTTTCTTGAGCACCAAATCAGCATATTAGAATGATTTCTTAAGGATCATGTGACACTGAAGACTGGAGAAATGGCTGCTAAAAAGTTATTTAAAATTGTTATTATATTTCAAAATATTTCCTTTTTTATGTACTTTTGATCAAATAAATCCAGCATTATATATTCTATCCCTTTTCCATTTTAAATTTTAAAAAAGGTTCTGTGGGGTCTATATTAACAAAATACACACACAAAAATGTCTACTCCCTCATGTCGCTCCAAACCTTTTTTTCAGCAGAATAAAAACAGAATATATTTTGAAAAATGTCTCAAGAATCTGATGTAGAAGAACTTAGACCTAGACCTGAACTGCACTGAACACCTTTGAATGATTTAGAACACTGAGTCAGTCTCAACGCAAATGCCTGACCCAATGATCTTGCATCTGAACATGGAAAGCCTCCCCAGAAGAAGCTGTATAGCAGCAAATGCAAGGCCAACTCTATATTAATGCCTGTGGTTGGGTGTGGTGTGTGAGCGTCCACATTTTGGCTATGTAGTGTATAATGAAACTTACAAAAATATAGTAAACAGTTTGAGCACTTGTTGAAATATCCTTATAGAGGCCTAAATATATTCAAGGGACAATATAAACATTTATACGACAGATTTGATGAATTTTTATTTAGGCGTTACCTACACAGTAAACATACAAAACACGTCACATCTCACCACTCTCATCCATTATCTTTGATATGATTTGTATTTAAAGAAAGAAAGAAAAACTGTTTTTCAAGTCAGTGCAATTGTTTTGGACATATTCCATTAATTGGAGTTTTATGTTAATACGATGTTATCTGAGGACATTTCTGCAACGGTGAACACTTTAGTGAGGCCTTTATATTGTCCCACTGGCAGTTTGTTTATCCATCAGCTCTAATCCTGTATTCAGTGGTTCATTATGATTAGCAGAAACATAATATCCCTGCCCCTGTGAGCATTTTGATTTAGGTCACAGGCATCATTTGCTTTATAAGTCACATACTCCACACATTTTTGTTACTGTGATGAGTCAGTGGGCTTTAATTGGTTAAAATACAGCTATAAATGAATCTAATGAGCCATACTATAACACCTTTGTATTGAAGCTTATTTCTGCCACAAAATAAAACATTTTAAAAGATAATTGCGACTTTTTAACTCACAATTGCGAGTTTAAATCTCGCAATTCTGACTTTATTTCTCAGAATTGCGAGATATAAAGTCAGAATTGCATGATATAAAGTCACGATTGTGTGTTATTTATGACACGCAATTGCAACTTTATATTACGCAATTCTGACTTTATATCTCGCAATTCTGAGAATTTTTTGTGTGTTATAAAGTGTTATAAATGTGTGTTATAGAGTGTTATAAATTGCATTATAAAGTCAGAATTGCGAAATATAGCCTAAACATGCAGTTTTGAGAAACAAAGTACATTTTTTCGTAATTGCGATTTTATATCTCACAATTTTGACTTTGTAACTCGCAATTTCGACCTTATATCACGCAATTCTGAGATAAAATTGCGAGATGTAAACTCGCATTTGCGAGAAAAAAAGTCAGAATTGTGAGATAAAAAGTCGCAATTACCTTTTTTTAATACTGTGGCGGAAACAAGCTTCCATACCTTAGCCACTGTTTTGCCGGATTTCCCGACTATACAGCACTTGCTTTCTTTCTCTCAAACGCATGCATACATGTTGTGGCTCAATGGATGTAACAAGATAAATGACTACTGTATGATCACATCCTTGAGACAAATCTCCAGCCATCACTTTTGTGTTTTACTTTTAATCAGAGGAATTAAAGCATCTAATAAAGTACTTCAGCTAGAACTCTTAAGAAACTAGCAGGAGGGAAGAAGAAAGGACTTGTCTTGACTGTTTCATAACACATAAGCTTTAAAAGATTTAAAATGGAGCATTAACTGTAGTTCCTTCCTCGCCCACTCACTGCCCTTCCTAATGGCTCGGTTGGAGGTAGATGGCGAAATATAAATTGTGTCAGTCTGTCTGCTGACGAGAAAATAATGTGTTTTTAAAGCGGTGACAGCACTTAAAGAGAGAGATAGAGAGAGTGAGTGAGCAGTGATGCATAAGGGCCTAACTTACAGAGCATTGTCTGCTTTTCTACGGCAGGCAGGACAGCCTAAGGTTAAACTGGCTCATCTAATGGCTTGCATAACAGAGAGATTTGCAAATTAGTGATATTCCCTCTACTTTTTGAGAACTGTGCCTATGGTTTATGAAATATTCAATAATCTCCCAATTTAAAAACTTAGGCTAACCTATCAATAATACATTCATTAGCACTAAATACACACAACATGAGCATTACGTTTTTTCCATTTGAATGAGCAACGGATGTAAAATGATATATGAAAGATTGCTGCGATGTTTCGTATTCATGCACGCATATCAACCAATTAGCCTCTAGACTTATCTTGCGTTATAGACTTATCTGACTGTTGCAGTCAGACTCAACGGCAATCCGTGTCAGTGAAAAGCCCCGAGAATCTGCACTCTCAATGCATTTTAACACCCCACTCTACAGACTTGGCATCTTCAGCATAATCTTCTACCCTAACGTCCTTTTCCACCACTCTAAAATCCTCTTAATGTACACTTAAAGCATTATTGAGAAGCAGAGAAATAATTCTTGAAATTCTGAAACATCTATTACTATTTAAAGACTGTCACTCTGCTAACATGTTATCTAACCCATCAGAAAACCTTTTAAGTCCAAAAAAGAAAAGAAAAAAAAGCGCATTATCTGAAATTCTTTTGGTAAGTTAAATTCTGAGTGCAGCCCAGTGTTCATAAAGGTCTGCAGTCTTTAGTTTAGATGCTCCTCTGTTGGTGAGAGGGACGATGGGATTGGTGAAAACAGGATGTTATGTAAAATAAACAAATGTACACCCTATAATCAAATTTTTCATAAATGATTATGCATTAAGTGGAAAGCTGGTAGAATAAGAGCAAATGTCTCTTCGTAAGAGAACAGGTCGGGTTGTTTAATTAATCCTCTAAGATTGAGATTCATACAGTCTGTTTTTTCATGCCTCACCTGTCTTTGTACGCTCTGAGCTCTTAAACAAACCGAACGCTTTTAACAGACACAAGTCTGCCGACAGATTTGTTAAGGAAGTGCATTTTACAACCTGCCTTGGGTGCACATATTAAAATCAGTGCAATTCTGTTCCTTATGTGTAACACAATTTCTTTCTCCTGTTCTTTGCCAACCCTTTGTGAAAGTAAAAGCTCTTATTCTTAAAGGGGTCAAATCCTCAATAAAGCATTTTGTCATTGGGCTGCCTTCTTGTGGAACAATTTATATTCTATTATACCGTGGTCGAAATACTCGATTCTGATTGGCTAGAAGGTGTGCAATAAAACCGTTTAATGATGATAATGATGATAACAAATATCATGCTGCAAACATCAATAACAGCTTTGAGTTGTCAATGCTGGCAAATGACCAGTATAAGTGGGATAATCCATGGCTGCTGTGCATCAAATGATTTGAATGCACTCCCCTTCACGTCGTATGGTTCTTTGCCTCCTCCTCATGCATTAAAATCGTTTAATGCACAGCTAGCCGTGGATAAGCCCTTACATGTCTGATATTCACACTGTGCCAAGAGCTTAGAACTTTTTTAGCCATGCTAGAACTTTAAGCCTTGTCTTTAGCTTGGAATGGGGCCAGTATCAGAGTCATAGAGCTTTGTCCTGCCATCTTCTCATTGTTTGGCTGTTTTGCTTGCAAGTCTTGTTCCGGCGGGACTGCATCTGGCTTATCTTAGTGATGGTGTTTCCCTTTGCAATTTATCCCTTGATTATACTACCATATGTTGGTCTGGAGAAATAAATTTAGCTTATAATTACCTGACTGTGTACCAGTATCTTATACAAATTGTCCTCCCTTTCAGAGCTCCAAAAACTATTGCGGTAGCTCATTTACCAGACATACCCTGGCTAGCTTTGCCCTGACTGGACACAATTTACCCTGGGGTCTTTCTGACCTTTCACATAATTTGCTCAGCTTCTACTACAGGCCACATGCAGATGCTCCCAAACCTGTCTTCAGCCTGTCTTCTAGTTCCTCATGAGACTTGACCTTTAACCTCAGTATTATTTTCTTGAGTGATCTTGTTCACTCTGTGCATTCAATATTACTTTAATGACTTGAGTTGGATTCATCCTTTTCCCTTTGCATATGGAAGTTCTTCTATGAAAAGGAGGTCGCCTTTTTCATGGTATACTTCATTCATGGTGTATAAAAGTCACCAATGCTCTGCTGATTCAATAGCTAAAATTTGCAATAAATACAAATTGTCTTGAGACTGTGTTGGTTGCACAGTGAAAATCTGCAATTTAAATATTTCATAGAGATTGCTCATTGCTGTTACTTAAATTTAGTATCAATTTTAAGTATCAAGTTTTATGAAAATCCAATGAAAATTGAAATGTCTCTCTCATTCCTTTTTTTTGTCCCCTGCTTTTCTTCACTTTTAAACTGCCATGGGTATCACCAGTTAGTGTTCTGACTAAATCCACTGAAACCATTTGTCCTAACAATAAAGAATCTGCCCAAAAGATGTTCTCGCACCTCAAATATCCCCCCCACCCCCCCCTTATAATATATATATATATATATATATATATATATATATATATATATATATATATATATACACTGTATATTTTGACGAGCTGTACTGGAATAACATTTATTAATTATAAATATTGTTTGAAAGCTGACAGATCCGACATGAAAAACAAAGGAAACGCATAAATTATATGACGAGGATGCTGAAAAACCGCATGATCTGATCTTAGTATTGAACTTTGACCTGTGGTGTTAGGTGACCGTTCAAAAAACGGCTCATGAGAATGCTCTGCAATGCATGCAAAGCATATTTTTAATGATGCATAATGAACCACCATTCAATCAGGGAGAAAAGCTATCCATTGCTAGTTCTGAATGCTGTGTTGGCTGAATATAATGCTGACAACATGCAAACTGACCCAAACTATTCAATAACATTCCCAAACCTACAGGAACTCACATGTAGGCAAAAAACTAACTTAAACATTTCTTCATTCTAAAAGAAAAAAACTGTGCACACAATGGTCAGCTCTCCCTCACAAAAAGAAAAACCCTTACAAAATGCTGCATTTAATTCCTGTACTTAATCAACACATTATTCAAAACCTTATCAAATTGAATTAACACAATTCATTCTGATGTACATATTTTGTTGTGGTTGTTGTTTTTTTGTGAAACTCTCCCTTTGAGAAGTGCTGCAGGGCTTCTTGTGTTTTTCTGTAATTAGCTGCGGGTGTTTGGCCTTCTTCCCCCCTGCAATCATAATCACTAATTAAACGCCTGTGTTCATTTGTGCAATTTGCTGCTTATTGTGACATGATTAGGTTCTTTTTAAAATTGAATTGTACCAAGGTCATTTTAAGTTTCCTTTGCAAACTTCCTAAAGGCCTCCTTGAAAAAGGCCTCCGGCGCCGATATATATATAATAAAGTATATGGTCAGACTTTAGTTTGGGAACACATCTTCACTATTAACTATGACTGTTGCCTCAATAAACTCCTAATTTACTGCTTATTAATAGTTAGTAAGGTAGCCTAGTTGTTGTAGAGGTTAAGCTTAAGTATGGGGTAGGATTAAGGGATGTAGAATATGGTCATGCAGAATAAGGCATTAATATATGCTTTATAATAAACAGTCAATATAATATGCAAGCCAATGAGCAACAACCAACAAGTTAGTATAGTGAGAATTATATTATATATCAATATATATATTACAGGATTAAGGGATGAACTAGTCGAGTTGATTTGTCTTTTGTTTGTGTTCATGTCTTTGATTTCTGTAATTTAGTCCACTGAAGGCAAGTTGAAGAACCCAAGTGCAGTTTATTTAAATCCAAAAATGAACAGATGCACAATAAACAAAGGCTTGGCTTGACTAAATTAAACTTGACCATGAACAGAAACTTAAAACTCACTAAACAGTGGTTACACAAAACAAAGCTAGACAAAATACAATGGAAACATGAGGGATATTTATACAAGACTAATATGACTAACAAGAAACACCTGTGAACAATCAAGATAATCAACCAATCAGCACATGACACTTAAGACAAGGGAAGCACAAGACATGATCACATGAGGGTGAGGAAGTCACATGACAAGAAACCCGGAAACATGCTATGAAATTCCTGTATATTACTTAAATAGATTAGCCTGGCTAACGTCAGACCTCTTTCTCATTGAGACGTGGTCTGGGAACCATATGTTCATTTTCTCGTATTCGAGGCGTGGTTTACGAATGCCCAGAGCCGTTTATTGGGCGCTACGAATGTCTATCAAATGTGCCTGTACGTAGCTCATAGCCAATCGTTTAAATTATACCAGATGACGTATGTAGAGCGACAGAAATTCGACGAGGAAGAAGACGAAATAAACTTGCGTTCTAAACTACTTAGAACACTATCTAAGGCTGCATCGAAAGGTAACTTTGCGTCTGATGCCATGTTGGATCCATGAGATATAAACAAACTGCTTCGGTGTGTCGCATAGACGTCGTCATCGTCTTGCTGCTCCCTCCCCTTTCTGTGATTGGTTCCCTTTTTGAGGGGAAAATCTGGTCCATGGTGTCCAGGCTGCCTAGCAGCGTGAATAAAATCGCGCTGCGTGCAAGGCAGCATGGGGAAACCCAGGCTATAAATAGATAGCAAACAAACAAATTCTCAGAAATTGACAGAAATTGAAGTTTTTTGTATATACATTTACACTTGCAATTTTGACATTTCTAAGAATGAAAGGAGAAGCTGATGCATTGCTCATTGTTTTTATGGTGCATTCTATTGAATTTCTGTAGGGGGTGAACATTTCAGTAGCCTGGAGTAATTTTGACATAGTAATGTACTAAATGGCTCCCTAGCCAGTGCAATGACAACTATACTAAGGAGCTGGTTGAGACAAACCCTCAGCGTCTAAAGTATCCAGTTTTAGAGCAAAAATCAATCCCCCAAAAACCATGTAGAAGAAACATTGTTGTTAAAGCAAAACACCTGATAGTGAGCTTACTAAGTATTTGCCTTGGGTCTAGTGTACAACTTGTTATTGGATTAGGAGGATTTCCCACCAGTATCTTTACTGGCTTTTTGAATGTTTGGGAAGGTGTGGGAGAGCGGCAGCCAAGCAAGGAAAGCAAAATGAAGATAAGGGATTTTTGGGTTAGCAAAAGCACTGATGTGAACAAACTTAATATAACTTGAGAAGACTCCTCAAAAACCTGAAATCTGACCTTTTGCATAAAGGAGTTCCATCAGTGTGATATATATATCATTTTAAAAAGGAACACACACACACACACGCACGCACGCACACGCGCACACACACACACACACACACACACACACACACACACACACACACACACACACACACACACACACACACACACACACAATGTTGCCTTTGCCCATAGGCATAATCTGTGAAGGTAATTGCAAGTTATAAAGTGTTTTAACAACCTCTAATTTGCTTGTGGCTTGAAGCCCTGCATTATCATCTTGGGTGAAGATCAGTTTTATTCATGAGAAAATTAATTGAATCTACAGTTGCATTGATATGGATGGTCTGGCTGTGCCCATGTTTGCATAACATTTCATGGCAAATGTCAATATAGATCAGTTTGCATCGCAGGCATAAAATGTCAAATTATCATATGTTTGGTGTTTCAGGAGTTTTTAGTAGACAAAAGATTCCTCCTCTAGACACAGTTTGCAGTAACAGGAGAAAATGGTAAATCAGATATCATAATAGTGGAGGGGGTGGGGGGGGACCAAATGACTGAGAAGTTTTACACATCTATTTCTGTGTACCTTTGCGTATGCGTACATACAGGTGTATGATTCTGCACACCAGCCTCCGGGCACTGAAAGCATCCATCAGTCATCAGGGCGTTGAGATGATGCTGTTTGTGTGTTTCTGTGACAGAAAATCAATGGCTTTCTCCCTACAGTGACTGTTTAACAGTCAGAGCAGCATGCTGTGAAAACTGGGTGTCTGTTTTAGTCAATGACCCATCACTGAAGCCCAGCCGCTGAGAATGGAAAGACACATAGAGAAGAGGTCAAACCCGTTAGATCAAGAGTTTGTGAAAAATAAGGAATAAACTGGCATGAATTCCATGTTGGTTGCAAAACTGAGCTAGTGTAGCTACAGTAGTCCACCAGCACTCCCACTTACTTCCTATAATGGTGACCAGCAAATGAGCATCCTATGCTGGTCGCTGCATGCAAAATTATTCAGCACCATTGTTGACCATTAAAACATCAACATGTATTGAGAACAAAGTGAAGTCCATTGTGGTATAACAAGGCTTTAGCAGTTTGCTAACGGCAATGTGCTTGAATTTTTCAAAGACTCATGAAAGCTTCACATTTCAAATCAGTAGAAACAGAACAGAACAGTCTGTTCTAAAATGGAGCACAAAGTGCTTTGAGTACAAATGGACCATGAACAAGTTTAGTTGATTCTGGTCGATAAACGCAGCAGCTTAATTACATCTTCCACAGGTATATTTATGCTGTGCTCTCTACCTCCTTCCAGCCTGTCCTTCACTCCTTCTTTTTTTTTATCTTAATAACAGGTCAAGACTATAGCTGCTTTTCTCTGAAAATGATTTAAGGGTCTAACAGAGCCATGTTTGAGAAGACGTTTAACAGTGACAGATATTGTTGTTCAAGAGCGTTTCAAAACACAGCACTATGTGTGCTTGATTTAGCATTTGTTTGATTTTCCTGCTTCTGTAACCATTGTAGAACTAGTGGACTATACTGTTCATTGTCTGGGTTTCACAACCGCTGCGATTGGTTTGGCTTCATAGGTGTTTGACGGAGATGAAGTGCTTGCGCTTGTGTTATGCAATGTCTGCTTTGTGTCTTTGAACCCAGTGTCAAAGCCATTACCAGAGAGGACGCTGGGAGAATCTGGGGGCTTGCAGCCAGAATCTCTCCCTTAGAGGTTACAGATCTGGAAACAGTCTTCCTGTGCATATGCTTTCCTCATCATGAGCATAGACTGACTTTATGTCAGTGAGATCAGAGCAGGCAGATGACTCACTTAATAACTTACAATTTACAGCACAAGGTGCCTGCAGAAGTGTGGATGGACTGCGAGTGGGAATGGATTGTCAGAAGATGTAAGAAGTTGCACCTGGGTGCCTGTTAGTGTGCAGGTATGTGCCATTATGTTCTCCATGGCCCTCTATTGCTTGTCTTGAGTCCTGGTAGTGCTAAGAACAGCTTTATTTGAGAAGCAGATTATTTTGTATTCACGCCAAAGCCACACATATAGAGAAACCTATATTTGATATTTAGTTATATGATCAGAAAGTTACCAGATTAACTACACATTTTTGAACAACAGACATTTTAAGGTTCCAGGGATTGATTTTTTATTAAAACTAACATATTTTCCCACATAATTTTTTCTTGTTATGATTCATTTTATTACTTTTTTATGAAGGTCACATTAAAATTGCCTTGGAAACTTGGTCTTTTGCAAATATATTTTTATTGGATTTTACAACACATTTAGCAAAAGAACAAATATAGTCCTCTTAAATACAAACATAACTTACTCACAACCCTCCCCTCCCCACTAACCCAGGCAGTTAGTAAAAAAATAATAAATAAATCATAGAAAAAAAAAAAATCCCTAGACAATGGTTTAAATTATACACTTCTGTTATAAATTAAGCATTTACTACAACTTCACACATCTATAGCCTCTTCAATATCACCTTCTTTGACAAATCTCAAGAACATATCCCAAATTTCATAGAATTCAGAAGACTTTCCCTTAATAACATATGTTAGTTTCTCAAGGGCCAAACTGGAAATCAGGTTTTTTAGCCAAAGTCCAAGGGAAGGACAACTTGTATCCTTCCAGGAAAGGGCAATTGCCTGGCTTGTAGTAGGCACAAATCCACCAGTTTTTTCTCTTTGTTGGGCAGAGAATAATTGTCTACATAAATACCCAATATACATATTATCGGGCTTAAAGATATAGGGGTAGTTGTAAATTGAGATATAAAATGAGTAACTTTCCTCCAAAACTTTTGCACCTCAACACATTCCCATACACAATGAAAAAATGTGCCTTGGTAAATATTGCATTTAAAACACAAGTCCGGAATATTAGGGTTAAATTTATTTAATCTTACAGGAGTGATATAAGTTCTCATTATCCAGTTATATTGTAATAGTCTTAAACGAGTATTTATAGTTTGAGTTTGTGCTTTTAAACATATTGTACCCCACTCATCTAATGAAATGTCTTTATTTAAATCTTGCATCCATTCTCGTCTTTTATGTTCAGAATTTTCTTTATGATTCTGTACCAGTATATTATATAATTGGGAAATTCGTCCTTTACTGAAACATTCTTGTGTGGAAAAGGTTTCCAGTGTAGACAATGAAGGGAGTTGCACAGATTTCTTTAATTTTGAAAAAATAAAACTTCTAAGCTGTAGGTACTTAAAAAAAATTTTCCGGGGTATATTAAACTTTGATACAAGATTGTCAAATGACATTAAAATATTGTCCTCATATAAGTCCATCAATCGAACTATTCCTTTATTCAACCATAGTTTAAACCCCATATCACTTTTAGCTGGAGTGAAATATTCATTCCCCCAAATCGGGGAAAAACAAGACAGCAAGGGGGTCTCTCCGAGAAATTTATGAACTTCGTACCAGATCATAATGGTATTTTTTACAAATGGATTGTCTGTTTTTCGTTTTAGTTCTTTAAGAGGTGCTGAATGTAAAAAGCTGTCAAGTGGCAAGCCTTTTGCAGCCAACAATTCAACCTGTAACCAAGGCAAATTGGTTTCTCTAGAGAACCAGAACATCGCAGCCGGAAACTTGGTCTTTATTTTATTTACTTTTCAAGGGCATGTTATATATACATTATTGTTTGACCCTTGACATTTAATCTTAAAATATGAAAATCCATCATAAAATATATCAATTATTACATTTTAAAACTATATTCTAAACAAAGAGTAAAATAAGCATGAAACATTAAAGAGTGAAAATGATTTTTACACAAATTATGGCTGTCCTTCAGGACTCATTTCCATCATGGCCAACAATCATGCCACTAGTAAAGTTTTATCAGAAGTTAGTGTTGGCTATCAAGGACAAAAAGTGTCAGCAAAGAGCATGCTTAAGATGAATTGTGCTGTCAAACACAATACATAATTTAAAATGTGGTGGAAATGTTCATGACAGAATTCTCCTGTACTGTATAGCTATGCAATCTGAGAGTTCTGAATTTGGATTTGTATCTGTACTGAAACTGAATATCGGATCGGTGCATCCATAGTTGTTAGTGGACGAATGTGAGACTGTGAAAGTGTTTTTAAAAAAAATATTTTCTAAAAGTCTACAAAAGTGGACATAGTTGAAACACCCCAACACAGTGAGGTAAAACTGCAGAGATGTGTGTAGTAAATAGTTCTGAAGGAAATATCGCCTACTTGCCTGCGGTGACATTCCTGCAAAATGATATTATGTCGCTTCTTGCACATTTTGCGATACTTTGAAAGTGAAATAAAAGTGTGGCACTAAAAGTGTGTTCAGTTTCATCTGAAACGTGAATCTGAATCTGGCAATGTGAAACAAAATAGCATTAAAAGCTTGCTTCGAGTCTTTGAGCTCTTTTATTGTGACTTGTGTCTCATGGGACTGTATCCTATACCAGGTGAGCTACCGAGCAAGTTTACATTTGAAAATTGTGATACAAATGTGAAATGTATTACTTGACAAAAATCATGCGCTATGGCAAAAGCATTTTGAAGTCATAACATATCAATTGATTATAAATAATCTCCCCCTGTAGTCATAATTTGTGTGAAAAGAAATAAAAGTCGTTGGTGTTTTACTGCTACTAGTGTTCACTTCAGCTGGAAATGGCAGTGAATTGTACGTATAGGTACGTTTTTGGAGGTATGGGTAATTTTTTAAATGTAGGTAGAGGCACATATTTCCAATGAGCCAGGTTGCAAATATTATACAATTTTTAACAGTATATTTATCTTGTTCATTATTTCCCTGAAATGCCAACTGTATTTTTTTTTTATTTAGTTTTATTCACTTAATAGGTCAGAGGTCACTCTTCAATCCGGAACTCTAGACTCGAGTACAGCCGTTAACGGAGATTATAGTTTATGAAGTTATGCATATGGATATTTTTCTTACAAAAATGCATCGCTTCGCTTCAGAAGGCCTTTACTAAGCCGTATAGATTACTATTATGATGGATGATAGGCTTTTTTGAGCTTCAAAATCTCAGGTACTATTCACTCCCATTATAAAGCTTGGTAGATCCAGTATATTTTTTAATATAACTCCGATTGTGTTTGGCTGAAAGAAGAATGTCATATACACCTAAGATAACTGGAGGGTGAGTAAATTATGGGATAATTTTCATTTTTGGGGAAACTAACCCTTTAAGGCTACATTAACATGACAATAATTATGTCATAGATTTTTTTTTTACTTTTTAAGGTACATTATAGAAAAGAAGCAAACATTTTCTTAGAGTACACAGAACATAAATTATGCATTGGACTGTGTATTGTTGTTATCTCTCAAAGGTCATTGGTCGGGTTAATTAAATTGTATTCACTTGTTTCGCATCAACATGATACACACTCTGCTATTTTCCTAAAAAAAACAAGATTCTCAACATTGTTAGATATGGAAGAAAAAAAATAAGATTGATCAAATAAGTAAAACAGCTTTTTACACAGCTCAATTAATTAAAATGATTTAAAATTCTTGCATGAGGGTATGCCCAAGGCCAGAAAATATTGCAGTTCAACAGACCACTGCAAAATACCATTTCATCATGAACTTTGTCCAAAGTCAAATATCCTCTCTATGCCTGTCGTGTCCACACAAATTAACTTTGGAGAGACTATGTGCAGGTTGAAAGAGGAGATAGACAGATATGGACAGATAGATGGAGAGGGGAATACATTTTAACTGACAGTATACCCCAGGGAAAAGCTTTAGGCCAGCCCTGCACAGACTTGTATAAATCAAAATGGTTCTGTGCGGCCAAATCATCTTACTCATCTTCTTCTGTAACCTAAAAGATGATGTGATGGTCCCCCCAAGGCGCAGAAAGATGTAGGCTACAGATGTGGTTCCAAAAAAAACAAAAAAAAAAAACAGAACTACAGTATTTTGATGAGTGTGAGCAAACATTGCACAATATATTCCCATGGCATGTTCAGTCAACTGTCCTCCCGGGTTCTCTCTATCAGAGTATTACTATTTTCAAATGAAAACAGGCAGGAACATAAATTCTGGTTTTAATTACAGAGTGAGAAAAGATGAACACTAATCAAAATAGCTATTGTTCTAGAATCACAAACTTCTCATCATATTCCAGAGCGCTCTGTCACTCTGACAGGAAAAGGCTAGAAGTGTGTTTAGAGCTAAAGGATTTTCTCAAGTTAATATATTCATGTGTTTTCAGCACCTCTTTATTTTTCCTGCATTGCGAGCATCAATAATGGCATTCATCTTCTCATTTAGACATGGTGCCTGAGGCAGTCCGATAAACAGAAATCATTTGCATAAATATGAAACACCTCAGTTTTGGAGTGGCATGGGGTGATCTAATGAACCCTCTTTCTCCTGTGTGAGGAAAGAAGGAGATTGATTCCTAAATTAGACAGACAGGTTGTTTTCTATTGCTTTGACTGAGGCGGTCGTATAGAGCGTTTCTTAAGTGTGAGAAATATATTGATTTTGCCTGAGCAGAGATGCGTCTTTATCATGAAAGCATTCCAAAACAGTGGTCAGACTAGAAAATGCCTTCTTAATCAAACATGCAGTGTATCAGTCTTTATAACAAACAAATAAAAGCTGCAAGTGTTTAAAAATACCAACACATTTTAACTTACCTCAAGATGAATTAACTCTTCTTGGTGATAAATTTGTAAAGTGCTCTTGCTGTACACCCTGTACTGCAGTTTCCTACTCTTGTATTCAGGGAGACCAGCAAGCGCTAGACATCCTTCAGCTCACTGCATTTGATGTCTTCGATCTCACATCTAGACACCTGGAAATGAGCAGGGAGCAGTTACAGATCACAAGTACATATAAATACAGTACCTTTCCCTATAGCTGCTTTGTAGTATGTCTGAAACTGAAATTCTCTCCCAGGAGACATGAATATCTCCTTTCTTAGCCTAGAATTGCACATTCCCTGATCAAAGAATTGGCCAAAGCCCGATACATTTACTATGCGAGCCGTCTCAAGCGATCAAAGTGATTACAACGCCCCCAAATTACCCAGATGATGCAAAAAGGAAGTCAGGTTCTTTCTTACAGCAAAGACATCTGCGTAACTGCTCTATAGCCTATTCATGTGTTTTGTAAATGACGTTTAATATATAGGGCCACAATCCACTCAAGCACTCAGCAGGACACACCATTCTGCTTTCCCCAACACTCATTCATTGCTTTCATAATCCACTCCTTTATTCCCTCTGCCACTCATCTCTTTCCTGTTGCTACTTCCCTCTGAGTCATCTCGCTGTTCTACATGACGGAAAAAGCAAAGTACCAAAAAGAGAGCAAGACTGAGATCACTTGTCATTCAGATTATCAATAATGATAGGTTGTGGGTATGATAGTTTCAGATATGCACCTCTTTAAAAAATAGCTCTGAAAATGCTCTGAATTTCTATTTGATTTAAAATTGTATTCAACAGTATCACAAGCAAGCATTGGATCCACACATGCACATACTTGTATCAATCGCATTCCAATACAGTCCACAAATACACAAACGGTGTATCTGTAATCTAATGCACAATCAAATTCTGAGCCGTTTCTGTTGTTATTCAAGAGTGTCTTTTCTTAACTTCTGACTACACCTGTGCAATGACCAATTCGTTATTTGCTGGGGGCGACAGTTCACTCCTATTACCTTTGAATGGTAGAAACTGCAACGCGCAATATGGTGGAATACGTCCCGCCTTCTAAGTAAAAGAGCCAATCGTTGATTGGTAAACTCTCCACATGCCCACTGGCCTGTCTTAATGGTATTTGAGCATAAGGAACAACATTTATGGGACAGTTCATGTCAGATTTATATGTATGCTGATTTGACTCGGCAAGCAGTTTTTGAGATTTCAGGATTTGGTCTTGAATGCCCGGAAGCATTGCAAATATGGCGAGATGGTCCTCACTGCAGAACATGAAATCCACGGTGAGGAGTCGGATCCAGATCTCATTCCAAGAGCTCATTCTGTGATCGTGTTGAAAAGGACATGGCGACTAGCCACTTGGTGGTGCTATAACAGGAAAAAAAAACATGAAAACGGCTACAACTACTTTACCGTTAGTCCGATTGACTTCGCGTACATTAATGTATCTCATAAAACATGTCCGCCATCGCCCAATAAAGTTTGAGCAGCTATCAGACAAGGTTAATGGAGGCCGATCGGAACAAAACCTGCTGGGCCTGTTTGACTCAAGGCCCTAGAGACCTGTGAGAAATTCGAAAGAAATCGGCCACCGGGGGGCGCCTTCACGTTTTTCATGTGCGTAAAGGATTGTGTATTGCATGATTTTTCGCACACGCCCACGACATTCATACAGCATGGTAGAACTCTGTATGAAGCTCAACTTGAGAACTCAATCTGAGCTACTTTGCCTCTAGAACCGCCACTGTCCATCGAATCGTTCATTGAATATTGGAGATTATTTCAAAAACCAACTTTGGCGAACTGTGCCAAAAAAACTAAAAATCTGCGGCGATTCACCACTTGGTGGTGCTATAATATGGAAAAAACAAGCTAAACTAAAAGCAGCTATAGCTATGCAACCGTTAGTCCGATTCACTTGAAAGCTGTCATGCTGTGTCTTTGTCCATTGACATATCTGCCATCGGCTAATAAATTACTGTTAACTGTTGAAAAACTTTAAATCCATATATTTCCTATGGTAAATTTGTATTGGCTGTAAATGGTCATTTCCATCTGTATGATTGAGATGATAACAGGCTTGCTAAGTAAAACATAATATCTTTTTACGCATGTGCTTAAAGGCCTTTAACCGTTTGAACCCTGATAATTGTTGCTCGCAGCTATATTTCTTTTGTTGTTTTCTTGTTAGGACAGGAAGTACAGGTACAGTACAAGGACAAAGATCAGACTACACTCCAGAGCTGATGTTTTTTCACTCCATATTTACTAAATATATTTGAGAACAGCTGCTCAGGGAGAGTCATTGCAGAGTAAATCAAGTGTGAGAGTCATTTAAAACTTCTCCTCTGTCACTCTGAGTGGCTTAGAGTGGTTGATGCGTGGAAAGAAGTCAGAAGTGGGGCACTATCAGAAGGAGAAGTGAAGCAGCACTTATTTTCACCTTAAATCTTTCTCAAGCTGTGATTGTGTGTGCATGATTGTGTGTTTGTTGCGGGAGGGGGCGTGGATCACTGTCAGTGATGCTACCTGGGGGGAGATTAATAATTCATGATATTGTTGGTGAGACTCAAAGATTCGCCTGGTGTGTCAAGACTTCGTTACATGACTTTGAATGTTTCAGTACCGCAGTGCAACACGTAACATTCCCTCACAGCGAGGATAAATGATAGACCACTTCTCTTTTGCTCTCAGATGTCCTCATAAATATGAGATGGACTTTCTGACTTCAGGTCCTTCACCACTCAAGTTTTGGAATGTCTCGAATGATTTAGTGGCCAGAGTAGACAGGCTACTACTCAGATTTTTTTTCTTCAAAGAAAAAGTCGACAAGTGTAGTTTTATTGTTCAAACGAAACAAAATTGGGACAAGGTCAAAATGTCCTCAGAAATTGACCCCCAAGACCCACCTCTGTTATTTTCTTTGAATGAAATTCTGTCAGACTAAATTACTTTATGATTCACAGTACCAAATGTGTTCAAAACTCATACCTGCTTTTGAAATATCGGTCATCAGAAAGCAGACCCCAACGCCCTCTATTTTTCTAATGCTTTCTCTGTTGAGATAGATGCATTTGTTCAAAATAAAAAGTCAGAAAGGCAGTTCTGTTGAGTACAGAACTGTATATAATACACATTGCACATTTTTCAAAGCATTTTCTTTTAGATGACGGATGACGAGGCCAACTCGTTATTACTCCTTTTTCTCTCTCTCTCATAACATTTCATATTTGAGTTTAAGGGCGTGTTCACACTTTGCAGGTTTGGTTCAATTAAAACTAACTCTGGTGCGATTGCTCTTTTAGAGTGCTTTCACACTTGGTTTCTATTGCCTGGTCCGAACACGAACACGAACACTGGTGTTCACATTATATTATTTGGTTCCTAACCGTGGTGCGTTTGCATCATCAAAGCAGCAACTGTTTACCCTTGTTCTGGTACCGACGATGCAGGAGAAGGGGGTAAAATGCATAGCGTTGCTCACATTTTATATTTGGGGTTTGTTTTCAAAGCATCAGAACTTGCGTCTATCTGTCATGAATGTTCTGAAAATATTCAAAATAATGCAGTCCATTTCTGCTGAAAGCGAGCTGAAATTAGATATACATTCTCTCTGCTTGCAGTGCGTTAGTCACACTTGTCAGGAAAGTGAGTGAGAATCACATAGTTTTATGGAATCATACCTCATCAATAGCTGTTCACTTCTGCGCTTTAGTACGATTGTGTTCATGTCAACAGCGAACCATACCTAAGTTCACATGAATCGTACCCCAGACCACCCTTTTTATGCAGACTCGGTTACGGTTTATGAGTGTGCCCCCAAGTTCGGAAAACAGCGTTCACATCCATCCAAACAAACCGAACTCTGAATCAATCCATTGAACCCAGATGCACACCAAAATCACTAGTGTGAAAGCACCCTTTGTGCGGTTCATTTGAAAAAGTGTGAACGCTGCCATACGAACATTGGTGTGCATCAAACAAGCAGACTGAGACCCCTGAAAAGGTGGTCCAAATATATGGAAGGTGGTCCATGAAATATGAACGCAACACGGACCGGAGAACACACCCTAAAAGACTTTGAAATTTAATGTATTTATGAATATGGCAGTTATCCTTGAGTTTGGGATGTTATCTAATGTGCTTCAGTTCAACTTATGTGATGAAGAACATATTACACTAACTGCTTATGAACAATTTTTCCAAAGGGACTAAGAATGTGCTGCTGAGTTTGGTTGGTGTGTGCGCATGTGTTTGTTTGTGTGTGTGTGGTCACACTACTCCTTAATCACTTGTTCTCGCATCTATCTAATCAATTCTCCGTCATTCTCTTTTCCGGCAGGGAGGGAGATTGATCCTCAGGAGTCGCCCCACACTCGTTACAGTGTTCTCAGTCTTCATTAACACCACCATTAGTCTCACATTGTTACACTTTAACACAACAACACAAACAACACTTCGGCTGCATCGCGTATGGAGTGGAATAGACTATAGTATGCCACTTGGGAAGACTGACTCACATGTGCATATGCAAACAAAAATACAGATAGATATGTATATAAAAACAGATGGCGAAAAACATAGTCAGCATACTGTTTTATTTGATACATTTATAAAAAAAAAAAATCATTTAGCAGACAACTTACAAATGAGGAACATCAAAAGCAATTTGTCATAAGAAGCAAAAATATTTATAGTACACAGCGCAAAGTACAAAGTAGTATAAATTAATTAGTACACAAGCAAGAGCGGAACTGAACAAGATTGATCTTTTTTTTTTCTTTCTGGGATTTAAAATCTAATTTGTAAAAGTTACGACCTACAATGCTCTATTCCAGTGTGATATCATTAGATATTAATCATAGATATTCACGTGTAAAAGTGTGCAAATCACTTAAAGTTCATAGAATTTATGGAATTAATAGGTTTTCACTAGCAAGTACCACACCACAACAATGATGAGAATGGGTTTATTAAGATAAGTACAGGTTGGATGAAATATGGGGGGAAGTGAATGTTGACCGTGGAAACTCAGAGTGAGCACTTTGTCTCGGGAGGTAGTAAGCCGTGTGGTTTGAAAACCCCCCGATGCAGTGTTGTGCAGGTTGGTTTAGTATAAATATGTAGTAAGCTGATTGGTTGAGGCGGCCTTGCTCCTGAACTTTAGTTCACTTGTTAACTAACTGCATAAAATATGTATATGTATCCACAAAACTTGTGTAGTGTACAGACCAACTGAAAAGCAATCTCAGATCCTACTTACCTACAGTATAGTCACGTTTACACCTGCTGAGTAGAAGGTAAAGTAAGAACAAAGAGAGGTAGAAAGAGATTGTTGGTGGTGGAGACAGTGAGTGACCACTGTAAGTGGATGTAACAACCTTCTGCTGTGAGAGAAATAAAAGCTGGTGTGGGTTGGGACTGCTCTTCTCCACTGAAGGGGAAATAACCCCTGCCTTCACAGCTCATATAATATTAAATATCTCTCCTTCCACTTCTCTCTTTCCCCTCCTCTTTCTTGTAGGGCATATAGAGAGGGCAGCATTCATACACCCTGTCTTTCATTTCAGCTCTCTCTCCGGTTCCCTCACTCTCTACATCGCTCTCTCGCTCTCTTTCCCTGAGTGTGCGAGAGGAGTTCAGGCAGCAGCTACGTCAGCCGCCAGCGAGCAGCTGAGGAGAGCTGTGGAACTCGCATGTATGTGTCTGTGTGTGTGTCTCTCTCTCTCTCTCTCTCTCTCTCTCTCTCATACTTCTCTCATAGTCTCCAGCTCATGCCTCTACTCTCTCTGGAGTCTACGGCTGTGGCACATCCTGGGGCACTGACACGGCGAACGAAGCACCTCCTCTCACCATCTGCACTCTGATCCTCAAACAGCAGCAGACCACAGCACAAACCAAGGAGAAAGTGGACGCAAAGGATGGAAGAGACGAAGAGAGAGATGAGAATCTGAGGGAAAAGTGCAGAGGTAGGAGAGACTGATTGAGAGTAGATGGACAGAGTAGAAAAAGTGTGTAAAGAAACAGTACTGGAAGCAAGAAACAGAGATGAAGTGAGGAAAGCAGAGCTGATAGAGAAAAAGATCAGAGGTGAGACTGATAAGAGTAATATTTGTTATAAATAGGACGCGGTTGGGCACGGGAGAGAATAACAACCTTAGAGAAAGACGATTTAGGGAAAAATGTACTAACAGCCACGTTGCGGTAGAATAGCTGGCGAAACGGAAAAGAGCAAAGGCTCAGGGAAAGATCAGCAGGGGGGATCAGAGTAATTTGCAAGGGGCTCTTCACACGCCGCCCTGGCCAACCACATGCCCATCGAATTTGTTTGCAAAATCAAGTTTGCTGAGGCCGACGAAGCCAAGGTGGCCTCGACAGACGGAGGCGGAACCGGCATGCTAGATGAAGGCCTACGGCGGCAAAAAGGAGGCATGGCTGACCTGTCGTCCTTTGCTAGCTCCTCTTCGCTACACGGTCTGGCTCGGGTACTGGGGACGTCAGGACGCTTGGGCTTCAGACAGACCCTCTGGGGACTGGCACTGTTGGTCTCGCTCTGCCTCTTCCTGTACCAGGCGACATGGAGCGCGGCAGCTTATCTGGAGCATCCCCACCTCGCATCACTGAGGGAAGAAACCCACCGTGAGCTCACCTTCCCGGCCATCACACTCTGTAACGTCAACCGATTCCGCTTCTCTGCCCTCACAGATGCGGATATCTACCACTTGACTAACCTCACCGGCCTGCCGCCCAAGAGCCGTAAAGGACACCGGCCAAGTGAGCTCCAGTACCCACCCCCAGACATGCTAGACATTTTCCAGCGCACTGGCCACCAGTTGGAAGACATGCTGAAGAGCTGCAATTTCAGCGGGCAGAACTGCTCAAGCGAAGACTTCAGTGTGGTGAGTAGCGCAAGCTATGTATGGCTACCAGATGCAAAAAAGATATAATTGTGATGGGATATGGGCATTTGTTTGGCTTGAAAGTCTTCTCTTTGCATGGCTTTCTTTGTTTGGTGACTTTGAGGAATTTTTCACAATGCCTCCTTTAGCCTTTTCAGTATGAGAGACAGCTAACATCACTGATTTGTGTGGAAAGAGGAAATGAATCCCCATCCATCTGTGTCTAACCTCCATGCTGGGGCAACATACTGTAGAACAATGCAGTTACAGTATTTGCCATCTCAATTTGAGATCTGCCACATTTCTCTCCCACTTTCTAGATCCCTTTCTTTTCCTGTTACATCATAGTCTGTCCCATCTGATGCTGAGTCTTATTTTGGCCAGAGAATGGATGAAAAATTCAGGAGAGGGACAAGCGACATGATTCCTGCATTAGTCAGCCTTGAGGAGACACACGCTCAACTCTCAAAAGAAAGTTCCCTCGCTTACATTGACACTTTTTGTTAGTCAAGATGGCGTGATTCTTTTCAGTTTCGCTGTTGTTGCTGTAATTTCAGTCAGTCATTTCCTCTTAGGGCTTCTTTTATCATTCTACACAGGATCAGATAAGAGAGATTTTCTGTGATATAGACCATGAGACTTCTGTCAAGGATATCAGCTCTCTCTGAGTTCGAGCCTTCCTCGTATAGCTAATTTACTCCTTTTCTCTGTTAACACCCTTCACTTTTTTTAGTCTTGGTTTCTTGTGCGTAGTTTTGAAATATAATAATTTACTATCTGATTTTATAGCAGTTTTATTCAGCAGTGAAGGCTTAGGCAGGTGATTTACTGCATTATCCTGTTCACAAATTAGTTTGCCAGTATGTATAATGCATATATGGTTGTGTGCATTCAAATGGCTGCATTTTTGTGCTTTATTGCTAACAGACAGCCTGTTTGTCAGTGATTGACATTGTAACCTGCCCTTATACAAATATTTTCCCATTTGCATTTAGGAGAGCTAGAGTCAATATCCTAACATCCAACAAATGTACAGTTTTTCAAATAAAGTGCACATTTAGCGAAACTCTAAATCTTCTAAAACCTTCTAATCTAAAAGTGTATTTTAATTTTAGATGGTTAATTTTTATTATCTTTATGTTTTATTTTTAAAAATAGTAGTATTATAACTAGTATATTATTATAAGAAAATTATTATATATGTAGTATGTTAATATCGCCACAAGCATAATGGAAAAAAAGGTTTATGGCTTCCTATCTACATTTTTATGTGAAAGTCAGAATGTGAGACAGTTACTGTCCACATTTACAGTATTTCTTTGGCTTGATTTGCTCATGTAGATAAAATAATGCAATGGTCATCAGTTCCTACAGTACTTCCCACTTCTGAAGTCATCATTTTGAGCTTGTATTTTGAACACCAGGTTTGTTCTTGGGGGAAAATGATTAAAGCCAGACTGTATTGAAGATATTTGAATTAAATAATAAAATGTACTTTATTGTCCCCATTAGGAAAATTTGGTGTTGACTTAGTATTCAACATTTCTACATCACCTGTACTACAACACCCTCTCCCCCCTATTCTATTGACATTCTATTTAGTTAAACGTTTCATGCTCTTTGATCTATAAGAAGTCACTAGCGGCTGTGATCTCTCTCTGTGATGTCTTCAGATCTTGAACCATCCTTTGTAGGCTCCTTTGTTGCTCAGTTATGATTTCCTGTTTTGTCAAGGCTGTGCAGCAGTGCCAAAATACATTTAGTACTGTACCTGTGAGTTTAACACATCATAGTTTTGACATAAAGCCCTTGTTATGTACTAGCATTGCAACAGGATGTTATAGAAGTCTTAAAGTCTGTGGAATTTGAGGTTGCTTGATGCAATAATGCACCTGTAGACATCTTTTGACATAGAAATTAAGTAGTGCTACAACTGTACTATATGTTATTTAAAAATATGAATGCATGCTAAATTAATAGTGTCTGTAAATTAGTGCTTTAAATGGAAGCAACATGTAAGATGAGAAAGACGGAACATACGAATATTCTGTTGTCAATACAGTCATTTGCTTACGTTGTTGTGCCATTATTGGAATGAGTTATGCCAGCCAGTCTATTTTAAAATATACCTGCATGTCATGTAAAACATGAACAGTGACTTATGGTTTTGATACAGTATTGGATCAGCCTTTTCCTGTCGAAGTGGACAGTTCTTGGTGAGAATAGTACTTTGTTGGTTACACTTTATTTTGATGGTCCACTTTAGACACTGCACTAATGTAACCCCTCCGATTCTACTCACACCGCCGGCTCTTTCTAGCTGTCCTCTGCTACACTTAACCCACTAAACCTCACTCTCATCCGGGTCACGGTTAAAATATAACCCCAGCCACACACAAGTTACAAGTTGATCTATCTGTTCTCCTTTCTCCAGAGATCATAATGGCCCTAACAATGGAATGGAAATCATATGGCTCTAACACAACAATTGAGCCTGTCTAGTTGTCCATCTGAAGCGATTAGAGAACCTTCAAAACATTATTTTGTTTCAGTACCAAAAATAGGCTGCTACATATATAGGCTTAAGGGCCACAGGCTGTGTTTTGACTCCCTCACCAATCAATAAAAGAGTGTGTTTAATCAATCCTTCTGCAATTTATCTGGCACAGCTAAAGCACAACCATTACATCAATAGAATCAATGAAAAGCTAATAACTATGCGAGTTCAAATAGGATCAGTCTTTATCTTTTTCTTGATTCTATGATATTCATTTTAAAATGCATCTTAATCTTAAACATTACATTACAACTGAACAACCAGAAATCTACAGTACATCCTTTATTGTAGACGTGTTTACATGGACCCTAATAATCAGTTTGTAATCAGACTAGTAGCCCATTCAGAATAAAAAAGTCAAATGTAACCATGCCAATCAGAATGAATTGGTCTAATCTGATTGAAATTTTATTTGGATTGGGAAGGGTGGTGGTTAAACCTTTTATAATACATTCGATAGGACATGTAAAAACTTGGATTGAAAACTGACACTGGAAAGTTCTTAGCGTGTAGAAATGGCGAAATGAAATATGACATGGAACGAGCTGTTGTTGTTGTTAAACGCACGGAATTATCAGAAAATCGCATACTACATTTGGTTTTAAACTTACTTTGCGACCCTGTTCTACATATAGTATGAATTTTTGTATAATCCAGATGTACTACATCCCAGCCAACATTTGTATATGGGTATGAAATTGGCTGAAAAATGGGCCCCATATAGGATTGTCCGCGGGTTCCATAATGGCCCCATGTTAATTGCCCAAATGGATTTCATGCAGGATTGCACCTGCCACTAGGTGGGACCCAAGTGGGCAATGTTACGTCCACATACAGTATATATTTGGAATCTAGAGGTTATGGGACGTAACACACACAAAATAAAATGAGAATAAATCCAATAAGAGTAAGATACTTTGTTTAAAGTAAGATACTTTATTGAGGAAATGTGATGTGTGAAATTAAGAAACAGGCAGAGACCAAAACTGAATTACTTGCTTTTAGTAAGAAAAATAGTTTGATGCAACAAAACACCCAATAATACAATAAACAGTGAACCAAATATACTTCCAAAACAATGAACATCTATTTACAAATTATATACAACATAAAAACTACAACAAAAAAAAAAAAAAATAAGTAAAACAAACACGTTAACTAAACCCCATAACCGTAACAGGCAACATGCACAAGACCCATCTCGGTCCCAGCTTTTCCGCCATGTTGTCACTGTTATGTGACCTATGATGTCAATTGTGTCGCTTCACTGCTATTCTCCTGTCTCCGGAGATCATAATGGTCCTTTTGTGGCTCTAACACAAAAATTGTGCCTGTCTAGTTGTCCATCTCAAAGGATGAAGCTATTAGAGAGCCTTAAAAATAATTATTTTGTTTCAGTACCAAAAATAGGCTGCTGCATAAGCTTAAGGGCCACCAGCTGTGTATTGACACCCTCACCAACCAATAAAAGAGTGTGTGTGGCCTCGTGGGATTGTAAAGTGTCAAACTTGAGAATCTCGGCAGAAGTAGCATAGGTCATCTGGGTACATTTTACACTTATCACTGTTTTTCGAATACAGTACTACTCTGATGGTGTACTGTTTTTCAGATACTATATAGTAGGGAAGTATTTGATTTCAGAAGCAGCAATAGTGTCATAAATGACAGTCGTGTCATTCTAAAATTCTCTCTAAAATGGTCTGTGAAGTACTTGCTTTGGACTCTCATTGCGGGAAGGGGCATTTTTGCTGCTTGATAAATATAAGCAGCACGTCACAAATCTTCATGAGCTTGTCGTCTCCTAATTAGTACCTGAACAGGTAAATATTTCCCCAGTTTCACAGACGAGGTTTAAGCTAGTCCCAGGCTAAAATGCATGTTTGAGCTGCCTTAAAAGCAACTTGCACTGGCATTTTTTAAAATATGTCAGTGCTATTATTTTGTCTCAAGATGCACACCAGTAATGTTTTTTTAAGGCATGTTTATAAAAGCTACTTAAATGTCCTAATTGAACTAAGGCCTAATCCTGGCTTAATCTAAGTCCTGTCTGTGAAACCAGGCCATTAGGCCATAAAAAAAGAACCAGGAGGATGGCTAGTGTGCACATCTTGAAACAGTGTGAAACTCTGTATATTTGCAGTGTGTGTAATTTGCACATTATTCAGAAAAAAATCAGACTGATGAATCTGTGTTTACATGAACAAAATGTGTCCATGTAAATGTAGCTACTGATGCTCCTGAAATACTATATCACTAAATGTCACCATTGTGTTTTCGTGTAGCTCTGTAGCCTACATGGTTGTTGAGAGATGAAAACTTATTACATAATTTCCCCATACAGATACACATCTCATTTTCATGCACTCAACAATAATTAGATGCTTTATAATGGTATAATATTATTCATCCAATAGTCAAAATGCATTATATGCAAACCATTTTGCTTATACAGTGTCACTCAGAAAACAATTCTAATTTGCATTTCCATTCTATTTCCATTCAAATCAGACTGGTTGACATTTTTAAGAAGCTAGTGGTTCAGGTGCGAAGGTTGCAACATCCCGGTTGTCAGAGATAAATGTAATTACTATTTTTAGCATACAAGAAAGTCAGCAGTAATCATTTCTGTAAATAATGACCACACAGCGACCTTGGAGGAACAGGAATAAACAAGCTCAGTGGAGGTCAATGGATCAGTTCTCACTTTCCTCTCCATCCTTTAGCTCGGTAATGATTTTGCATGCTTGATTTTCCACAATAGAGAGGCAAAGATTAGTGAAACTCACATGAAACATTCATCAGACCTCCCTGCCACTGAGATGGCAATGGATGGGTCCTTCCTGCACGCCACTCACTGGATTTGGCTAATCACTCACACACACCCGACACTGAAATGCTTCTGCTTACCATAAATTTAAAGCAAGATTCTCACACATTCAAGAAAAATCTCAATGCAGGCATGCACAAAAATGTAAACACAAAAACAAATAACTTATAGATGTGATATACCACAAACTCAAGTTATATTCTCCTCAAATATATTACTTTATCTCTAATTTAAGAAAAAAAGAAGAAAACAACAAAATCTCCCAGCAGCATATATGTCAGCTGTAGTCTCAGACTGCGGATGACTAATGTTTACGCAGTGGGTGATGTTAACAAACTCTTTGGCTTTCACTGAGCTTTTACAGTTCAGTTAGTTCAAACATGAGACATCAAACTGAGATATTGTGTTTTTTTTTCTCTTAATTTTCTCACCCAAGAAACAGATTTGACTTAAATTCAAAAACAGGTTTTACATGGAGGAGTAATTGAGGGCTTCTGGTCTAAGTCCAGGGAATGTGAATCATTTCTTCCGATTAACGTCACGAAAGTGAACTGTGTTGGACTGCTTATCTCTCTGACTTTAATTCTCTGCTCTTTATTTGTTTTTTTTATTTTATTTGGCAGAGGAGGTTTAGCAAAATGTTCTGTGATGTTTTGATTTTGAATACTTAAGAGTTTCACATAGCAAAATCACTTCTGCTTCTTTATATGAAAAAGGGGGCACTCTTGATCATTTTTACACCACATATGTAATTTGAAATTTAAATATCCATTGTTAACAAACTAAAATGCTATACAGCCATGGTACATTTGCCAGAAATATGTTTATAAAACAACTGATTTGATTAAGTGAAATGTAATTTTATTACATGATTCTGGATTATTGACATATGGCATACTTTATTGTATTAATTTACTGTTGTTAAAGTAAATTATTTTATTTGTCATTCTAAAGTGTCACCATCATACATTCATATAAATTTCTATCTAGGCTAATTATAACACCAAAAAGTGACCATTTTAAGATGATCAGATGAAATATTTTAAGAGCTTTAATTATCATAGTGTTAACAGCAACATTAGCCTGGTTAAAACCAGACCATTCTCAGTAGTAACTGAGTTATGGTCTGGCAAAGCTTCATTAATAACTCATTTCCAAAGGGGCGTCACCAACGGACGCCGCTCAAATGCCTCTGGGCGCAACTGGATAGACCTAAAACCAATCAGAGTGATCGTCATCGTGTAAAGCCATATGCTGCATCCCAATTTGCCAAAGTTACACTACGCCATAAAAGTATGTACTCTTTTTGTGAAGAAAAGGTATTTACTTTTGAATGTGTTGCAAAAAAGTAGGCAACTTTGGGACATACTACTTCGCCATCTTTATCGGACGGATCTGTCGCGTGCATCCTGTTATGTAAACTGCCCTGTCAATCATCTTGTCACAGTTAAAATCCTCTGTTAAATCTAATTTAATTTCCTACCGTTTCGGAGAGAAATGTAGTAGCACGTTCATCTACCAGTGGGTCTTTCATGGAGACTGTCCTTATGTGTTTGCAATTTGAATATAATAATGTGCGCTTCACCAACGGACGTCGCTCAAATGCCTCTGGACGCAATTGGATAGGCCTAAAACCAATCAGAGCGATCGTCGTTGTGTAAAGCGCTCGCCCCAACGTTTCTGATTGGTGCCGCGATTTCGACGGATTAGAAACGGGCTTGAATGAGCTCTTTGCCAGACTACTTGCAGAGCAAATCTAAATTTGCCGGAGTTTTCCCAGGCTACAGCAACATAGCAATCTAGTGAAAAATGTGAGCCAAAGAAATGCACAAGAAACTAAAAGAAAAAGACTGATTGTCTTTACAGCTCACCATGTATAAAACAATTAATTCTGGTCCTCGAACCTGATTGCTCCAACATTGTATCACAAGCAGTGTGCGAAATACGGGATGCCCCCCCCCCCGATTAACCCATGAGACACCCTGAAAGCCTCAAAAGCAAAATTTGAAGGGGGTCTCAAATTTGGTAAAAAACATTTAAAATAAAAGTGTTAATTTCGTTAAGGTAAACTATGGCGAAAAATTTACATTGATGACCTTTTTCCCCTGACTAAGATAAGACGATGACAGACGACACCTCATTAAACGATAACTGTGACAATATCAACACATGCAATATCGTTGACAAAAAAAGACGAGACTGAAATATGTTTTTTTTTTAAATGAAAACTTGACCAAAACCACTTATTTTTGTCGAATAAAGGAGAAGACAACGCATTTTACAGACTGCTTTTACGAGCGTTCATGCTTACGGTTGCCAGATTTCAATAATTTAAACCCCAGTCAGTGGTTTTCTGTTAAAAGAGCACGTTTTCTACCTGGTGTTTTCAATTGTATTTGGCAACCATCCGCACGCGCGCTTTCTACACTGCTGAAGAAGCGCGGATGATCTGAAAACACAGACAAGTAAGCTGGGGTTCAGGATCTTCATTTGAGATTTTCTACTTAAATTAAAGTGTCATTCATTTGGTCTCCGTTCTGTTTGAGCGCTGTTGCGCTGTTTGTGCGACTAAATCTGCGAACAAAATGCAGCTGATTTGTCACACCACGATCGGTCATACTGCAGGGTCTCATTTACAAGTGCACCGATTGCGTGCCAGTCTCCTAATAGGCTATGGTATTTTTTCAGTTGATTGCTCTTGTAAGTGCACCAGATTGGTGCCGATTAATGTCATGTCTGCATTAATGCACAACTTTGTCTCTCCTTGTTATAAAACAACGTGCATCCAAACAACTTTAGCCAATGCAACCTCCTATGTCAGTGTTGCTTTACGAATACTATAACATATGATATTGCATTGGCATTTGTTTGAAATGTAACATCTATGCAAAATAGGCTAATCCTTGAATCATTTCTTATTTAAGGCCATTCCCGTTTCGAATATGTGATTGTGTATTGTACAACAAGCATAACGTAAACATTCTGCATTTCCATTTTGTAGTGTGGATAATTCATTGTGACATCATGTTTAAGAATCTGTTATCTGATAAAATATGCTACTACCCACTGACATACTGTACCACCCACAAGCTACTGTTGTCCCTTTTTTTTGGCCTTCAAAACACCTTAAAATGCAAATGTCGAGATCAGGAAAATCTAAATTTTCCTGTAAAGACAGTGATGCAGTGATCCTGTCACGAACCACACTCGGGAAACAGGGAGATCCAATTTGCAGTAAGTATTTATTAGGGGAAATCCAAAATCAGTGGTCAAGTACAGGCATAGGTCAAATATCAAAAGAGCAATCCAAAAACACAAAACAAGAGCAGACACGAACAGAACACTGAAGTGGCATGATAAATACAAGGACTCCGTGACACATACTAAAACAGACAGGGTTATATACACAGGGAAACTACAATGCTAATGGGGAATTGGCTGAGTGCAATGATTAGTGACAAGGGACAGCTGAGTGCAATGAAGAAACAAGGATCGTGGGGAATGTAGTTCAGAATGTGACAGACACCGTGGGGAAGGAGGACATCTAGTGGTGACCCAGGGAACACAAACCAGACACTGTGACAGATCCCTTGAATAGTTGTCCTATTTTCATGTGTGGATGGACTAAGGAATAGTCACTCAAAATTCATAATCATTTAGTTGTCTCTTCCTATAGTCTGTGGGCCAGTATTAATTGCAAAAACTGCACCTCTTCTGTGGCTAATATTAATTTCATAATGATGAAGCCTTTCTTAGTGAAGTCAATCAGCAAAAGTTAAGTGATAATGTGCAAATATACTGGCCCATTTTGGGGGAAACTAATATTCAAGACTAGTCTTACATGTCACTGTTTAACACGTTCATCCTTTGCTGGGACGCTTAAAAAGATATTGGGGGCATACATTAAGTATATACCCACTTCTCCAGGCACCACTACATCACTGAGCATATCAGATTATCAAAAAGTGTAAGGTTTGTGCGTGTGTGTAAAAGCGGAGTAGGCTATAGACTGATTGTCTTGGCTTGCATCCATGAAATACTGTAATGTTATAGGCCTACTGCATATTGAGAAAATTTAGATCGGTATTGCGCAACAATCAAGATGGGGATATATAAAGCCCTCGTGCTACTAATACGTTTTGCGTCAGATATCAACGCAGAGAGAGAGAGAGAGAGAGAGAGAGAGAGAGAGAGAGTATTAAAGACAGTAGAGCTGCACGATTAATCTTTAAAATATCTCGATTCAAACACCCGCGCGATCTTATTCCTAAATTACAAAAACCTCACCCCTTAACATTCAAATCTGGGGCCCGTTCTTCGTACGTCGCTAACTCACTTAGCTGGATTTGATTGTTGGCGATTTGGCATGATTTTGGATTGTTTGGTTCTTCAACGCTCATCCTGGACTTGCTGTCATAGCAACATGTGCGCAAACTTAAACCTGCTTGTGAGCAGGCTTATTTCATGTTAACAGGATTAGATCGCGGCTTCATAAGCGGAGCTGATACGGGAAGTCCAGCGCAGCGCGATAGTGCACTTTCTGAGATATATATTTTTTTCTCGTGATTCGTGAGATTGTCGTTTTTTGTCGCTTTTAGGTTTAAAAAACAGTTTTAGGGTTTTTTGTGGCATTTCCAAGCCACTGAAGACCCAATATTGTAAAGAATTTTTATTTTATTTTTTTTAGGCTATCATAATTTTTTATGAGGATCATACAATCATGACCATGCCGATTACAGATATGTCACTCAGGCTTCGCTAACGTGATTGGTACCATAGAATAGACTGCCATCAAGGCCTCAATGAAGGGGATTATGTGAACAGAAAGGGGGTTCACAATGTAAATGTGCAGCCCAGTTACTATTGTGATTCTTAATATTCCAGATTAGTAATATTATATCAAATAAAAAAAAGGCAGTTGACTAAAATCTTCCATATCACAAATGTGAAAGCAAAATGGCCAGGATCTGTGCATGACTTAAGCATTTTCAGAGATTCACATTTATGCACATTATTTGAAAGTGGTAAGGAAAGTTCCACAATTAAATATCAAGTTCACTGTATTACATACACTTATGCTGATCCTAACAGAACTGCATCTTTTCATAAGTGATTATGACATGTTCCTGCCTGCAGACAGGTGTTTTATGACCCCATTCCCTGACCCAAACCAGTTACAATGCAGCTCTAGCCAGGACAAGGGCACACAATGAAATGAACTTTGGCTAACTAAAGGGAAGATTTCAGAGTCTGAAAAGTCTGAGGGGTTGCACACCTGACAGGGCCTGTGACATTGTTGCATGTGCCATATTACACAACATTGCCCCCCCAAAAAAACACTTTTCATTAAATGTTTAATAAAAGACAAATATGCTTAGTTCCTTGAGTTTTATTTCAATTGTTCTTTGTAAAGAAAAGCCAGTGGTCAAGTGCCTGCAACAAGAGATATTAGACACATGCCTCATGCAACAAATAAAAAGGAAAAGTTGTCTATACACTGCCCACCTGTAGGCCTATGTCTCCTCTGTCTGTGCAGACTCTTCTGTAGGCCTTTCTGTAGATGTGGAATCCTGCAACTTATATTGCAGCCATAAAGCATACAAGTATAAATTAAGTAAAGTTATTTATGCACTTGCAGGTAGGCTAGTTCCTCCATATGACAGTTATCTGAGAGGCTTTATTCACTGTCCAGTGCAATGGAAACAAATGGACATTACAAAGTCTTATACTTTCTTTCCTTTACTGCACATATTTCAGCCACCACTTTCTTGGGAAGTTGGGAACAGATACAAGTGTTGGTGTATAGTGTAAAAGTGCACAAAAGAGGAAAACACAATGTCATTACAATGAACTACACTGGGGAAAAATGTGATCAATAACTCATGGCAAAATATTTGTACATTAACATAAGTTTATCAGTTTTCACTTTCACAAGTCAAAGCAATTCATCATTACTCAAGATTTAACAGTTGAAATGACTAGGGCTGTGTATTGGCAAGAATCTGGCGATACGATACGCATCACGATACATGGGTCACGATTCAATATATTGCAATATATTTCGATACTGTGCATAAGGCGATATATTGGGATTTTTTAAAAGTAAAATATATTAAAAATATTTAAAAAAAAAAGACATGATGTGCATAAAAGTCAAAGAAGTTTACTTTAGGTAAACAATTCAGTACACAGAAAATCAAACTGCCAGTTTGGGCTTGTGGTTTACAGGTTCTTAGTGAGCAAATGTTTATATGCTCAAGTAGGCCATAATAAAAGAAAATAGGTACATAGCCCCTGTCACAATACAAAACAACAACGTGAACTGGACGAAAATGAATGAAAGTGGATGAAAGTGAACAAAATAAATGTGTCATATTGAAATCAAGTTTTATGTGATAAAAGATTTTAAAAGAACTGGACGCGCGAATGAGGCGAACCGCGCCGCACTAAACGCCTCGTGCCGCAGGACCTCCAGACGCGCGTAAACGCGTCTTTGCATTGACTTAACATTGCAATCACTCGCGCCAGATGCTCTCTTCGCGTTTGATGTGAACGATGCACGCGATTACATTTAGAAATAGACAAGCTTTGTTTCCAAATGCACCAAGCAAAGATATCCTTTCAGTTGTATAAACTTTTATAAAACCAGCCAATATAATCACAATAAACACATCCAAAATGAAATATTTAACATATAGGCTTTATAACAACTGCACAACGTCTAATTTGTAAACAAAATGATTTACGCACTAAATCCAGCATAAACTCCGGCACAATTTGCATATGTTTAAACTCTCAAGACAGACGTCACATCCCGAACCTCACAGCAATTGGCTGCCGACTGCGTTTTTCGCTTGATATTTGTATAAAGGAACTGCCCAACTTTTTGACGCTCTCGGTCGCTCTCAACGCATTCTCCGGTCCGCTGTCAATCCTAAAATGTCCAGTGGACACGCACCGTTATAGGCGAGCCTGGCGAGGACACTAGTGGTGCGTCTCAGCATAGCTATCTAGTGGTAGGGATTTAAACAACATAAACGTGAACCACTGTCTTACCATGAATATTTTTGGACGTAAAAAAAAAAAAAAAAAATCGATATTGCGTTTTTGAAAATCGATACAGTATTGCAAAATAAAATATCGCGATACTCAAGTGTATCGATTTTTTCTTACACCCCTAGAAATGACTATACGGCCTTAATTTAATGCAGCAAAAATTATTTTACAGTGTAGGCTACTAAGATCTTTTCTATTTTTTTCTCAGCCTTTTTCTTCGTTGCTTTTATAAACAGAACACCATTTATTTAACAGTGCCTTTTATAAAAGAGACGATAATATAACTAAAAATTACCATTATGTAGAATATTTTTGTACTTCACTTTTATTTGTTCCCATGTTGTGGTGACTGACATTACAGAAGTACAGAGATAAAAGTTTATAATTCGAGTATAAACACTGATGTCTACGGTAGCAACCAAAATAGAGTAAATCACCTTTTGAAAGTCGCTGCCTTCAAATAACGAATGTATCGATTACATCTGATGCTTCAAAACATTCATAAAGACGTCCGTAACTTTTTTTGTGTTCAGAATTTACAAAATATATACAATGAGCGAGTGCATCATGAACTTATCCTGAATTACTACGTTAAGCCTGCAATAAACGTTTATACTCGGACTATACTTTAGACTGGCGGATCGCAGCCGCTGCGGAGTAGCCCAGTGCCTGCGTGACTCGTCATAGACATAAATAGAGAGAAGTAGCTCCGGCAACAATGCAATCCGGCTTCTTCCGCAAGACGCATGCAGTTCTGTTTATTAAAGCTCCAATATGTAACAATTTTGTAATAAAATTTCCAAAAATAACTTGCACAGTGTGATATATTTCCTCCAGTTGTGTACTTACAATATCTCAAAAGTCTCCAAAGTTTTTTTATTTCAGAGAAATTCCGATTTTAAATAACTGTCCGTCCCTGAAAAGAAATGTCGCCTCTCAGTGACGCAATGTCCGCACTATCCTTTTTTTCCGGTGTGGACCATGTGATATTCCACCACACCGGAATATCACATGGTCAAATGCGGAAGTGGTGGTTATAGCGTTATAGCCATAGACTGTATGGTTATAGCTGTTATGGATCACGATTACTCTTTGGCGAGTATTGAAGTGCCAACAAAACGAAAGCGTCCATATTCGGATACACGCAGACTGTGTGACAAACGGAGGAATAAAACCCGGATAAATATCGGCCAGGCGTTTTCGAGATGGAGAGAGCTGCGCAACAATCTTGGACTTGACAGAGACTCTGCTCTCGCGAGTGTATTGATAGACAGGTAAGCAAATCAATTTTTTTTTTATTTTACAAGTAACGTAATAGTTACAGTAAAGATGATTTTAATAGATATGAATTACACCACATGCCTGTACATTCTGTGACTGAATGTTCTGTCACACTACGTTCCTTGCAGATTATTAATTATGATGACATAAAATAATACGATCAGACATACAGGTAACACAAAAACGAATCAATGACCTCATCCGTGATCATGATTCATTAACCCTCTGAGGTCTGAGCTGTTTTCTGGGCCCTGGAGGTGTTCTGACATGCTCTGACATTTGTGGTTATTTCTGTTACTTGTGACATTTTCATGGCTAAAGTCTAATTACACTGTATTCAGCACAAACTCTGCTACAATAATATATCAGCAGCATGTATGTAAAAGTTTGTAGTTTTGAGATAATGACATTTATGCGTGGTTTGTGAAAATACAAAAATAAATTCTCACTGAAATAAGGTCATGAAACCCATACTGATTATTTCTTCACAAGACTTTTGAAAATTGTATCACGTAGCCTAGAATATTTGCTCCAAAACAATGTGAGAATCACCCTGACTGCTCATTCAGAGAAGACAATATATTGATTTAAAAATTTTACGACGTGTTTTGTGTTAGAAAGCAATATGCGAAGGGGCGGATCACCTCATTAATATGAAAGCTTTCCACACCTGAGAAAGACAAAGAACCTCCCTAATGGCCCTATTAGGAGCTTATCAGGGCCCATCATTCTGACCAACCTTGCACAAAGAATGAGGAGATTTAAAAAAGAATGGCTTTTAAAATTGTTTGGATTTATTTACAACACAACATAATCTAAAGATACACAACAAAAAAGCACTTATTGAAGAAAGAGACCTTTGTGCCATTCCTAAAAACATTGTACATACCTTTCATTTTCTAAGGTGTTTGATTTTCACTTTACCATGTTCATGTACAGAGACATGTACTGTGAATGTTGAAGTCAGCAGGACTCAGTGGCATCTGGGCCCTGAAAAAAAAAAAAGTGA
This sequence comes from Scardinius erythrophthalmus, assembly GCF_964197995.2. NCBI lineage: Eukaryota > Metazoa > Chordata > Actinopteri > Cypriniformes > Leuciscidae > Scardinius > Scardinius erythrophthalmus. The sequence continues at coordinate 33,793,291 of NC_138232.1, read as the reverse complement.
ACATACTGATATCAAGAGAAAGGCCTGCACGATTTTGGGAATACATTTTAGATTTTTCTTGTTAAAATTGCTTTTTAAAATTCACAGAATACACACACACACTCACACAAATGTTTCCAACAATATATAATGAACACCAGGTTTGTTGTGCCTTGTAGGTATAGGCTATGCGCAGTGCTGCATAAAATAATAACAATATAGCAGCCTATATATATTTTCAAAAAGATTTCAGTAACAACTAAGCTAGAGAAAAATATATTGATTATCATGTTACTTCAAATGTTTCCATTCGTTATGATGATATGAAATGAGATAATAGTAAAAACATGAAGCCGTTTGGAGCGTTTTGCTTTTCCAAAATATGATACATTCAAACGCGATCGCGATCAAAAATATGATACATTAAAACGCGATCGCGATCAAAAATATGATACATTAAAACGCGATTGCGATCAAATATAAAACATTATGGTTAGGCCTACCATATACATAGCCTATCTACGTTTGAGCAGATATCCACAAACACAGTAACAGTAAACACGGGTCTAAATATTATAATATTCACCATATATCTAGCAACAGTTCAACTGCAATGTGAAATTTATGCAACAATAGCAAACTAATATGTAAGAATTACTTACCTTATCTTTCTTGTCTTCAAATATCGTTCTTCTTCTTCTGATGTAAATCCAATGTAAGCTCAGGCACGTCTTTCAAACTCGACGAAAAGTGAAGTGAAGTGTTTTGTTGTTGAGGTAATGAGGGCGATTGCGTTCCATGTGGAGATTTGCATGTGAATATCTTTTGCGCGAGTGGGCGTGGCCGAATTAAAAATAATTAGGAAGCGTTTGAGAAGCTGGAAATCTTGTTGGTTTTATACAAATTACTTAAACAGAGAATATTTGTTTTCGTTTTGAATCCGATCATTTAAAAGTACACACTTAAATGTTTATAAAGGTGTATGGCTCATAAATGTGTAACAAGTATTCGCTGAGTTTTGTTTCAGTTTATAGACGTGCTCAAGAAAAAAAAGTTCACCGCGACGGAGAGGCAGAACGCACACACTGTTTTTTTTCCTTATTTTACAAAAGCACAATGTTTTGATTTGATTGGAAGTGGACACATACAAAAGTAGAAATACCACAGATTCTTTTTTTATATTTATTTTTTCTGTATGACCATAAATGACGGAGAAATTTAAGTTTAAAGTGCTACAATGTGGAGAAAATCCAGCAAAACGCGCCGGCGCGTTTGTCGACCTCAGAGGGTTAATTCCATTTAGATACATCGCTAGATGGTGAAAACGCATTAAAAACGACATCTCCCATCGTCACCTCCTTCATAGCGTCATCAAGCTTCGCCTTTGTTATTGTTGGAAACTGTGCCCTCTTGTGGTGAAAAAATATTACATATTGGAGCTTTAACTGCTAGAGCGCTGATTTATCCAGTAATGAAACAAGTAAAGTCTTTATGAATCAATAATTCAAAACGATTTTAAAAATAATCTGTTCTACACACATCTTACATGGGTGTTCAAGCATATTCTACCCCTTCTGAGAGGGTATTCTCCACTGCTGGAGATTATACAATAAGCTATAGGAGAGGTCCCAAATTATTCTAGAGAATGCAGAATTTTTTTATTTTTTATTTTTTGGAAAAATTGCTTAACAATATGTTGAATTTGTTGACATCACCAGTCTGTTAAACTCATTTGACAGGTATAAGTAATAATTTATTTTTCCCTTACTACTATTTTTTATTAGTTGTTTTAATATTTTTTATTGAATGGGAACCGGAACCGGAATCGTTTGGCGGAACCGGAATCGGAATCGGAACCGGAACCGGAAAATTCCTTACGATTCTCAACCCTAATCACGTAATCAGGTTATCAGGTAATCAAGTAGTCACGTCATTACGCCAGTAGGTGGTGGCAAGAGTGAGTCACTGAATAATACATTCAACCAATTCATTTAAAATACTGATTCGTTAAGAAATAAATCAAGTGATTGTGGAAACCCGCATCCTTCGATGGGCGAATTTGGAAGGATGCATCAAGTGTATCCTTTGTGTCTTCCAATCACCCACAATCCTTTCCACACTTTCCAATTCATGAAAAAGAATGGGAGACAAATGAGTCAAACTCATTGACTGCATTGCATTAATAGAAAGTCAGATGTAAATATTTTTAATATCAAGTATTTTTTCTAAACGAATTTTTAACAGTATTTTCATAGGCATTGCATTTAGATTTACTAGTTTACTAGTCTCATTAGCGTTTAGTACTGAGGAGTTTTCTAGCCTAGAAGCCTCGGAAGGACCGGTCTAGGAAGGACGCAGCCTCAGTGCATCGTTCCGATTGAGAAATTACTCATAAAATCATTCACTCAAATGATCTATTCAAAAAACATTCAGTGTCTTTATGAATGAGTCACTGAATCACTCACTCAAACGATGTGTTGCAACACAACGGTTCTGGACTTTGTTTGGAACTATTTTCGTTGGCGGAGAAAACCCCCCTGAAAATGGTAGGTTAATAAATGATAAATTCTTCAGTTTTGCTTGAGAACAGCATGACTATGCTGGTCCACCAGGTAGACCAGCACCAGCACTTAATAAACCATAGAATTCATGCTGGTTTTTGCTGGATTTTTCAACAGGGCTGACACAACTGAAACAGTTTGTGTTTCACATCTATTTTACACTATTTCCACAGAAAATCACAAGTGTAAACACAGTTCATTCAACTAGTTTTGCAACTAATTTCATATCATAAAAGTTGACAACATTCTTGCATTTATAACGTGTGGACTGAAGTGAGAATATCTTTGCACACCTTTGAATTTCATGTTGTTTTCAGAATCAAATCATTGATGTGGTAAATGTTTGGTGTTTTGACTCATTGTGTCTCTGATTGGTTTAGCAGGATCTATGATAGCATTAAATCCCTGAGACAGGCTTATTGAATTACAGAGTTATTTTTGCATTACACCTGGGAGGGAGACACTGATCTCACCTGGTTTTCAGACCCACTTCTTTCCTTTCTCGATTGAGCATTGTGGCAATTTTGTGTGTGTGTGTGTGTGTGTGGGGGGTGGGGGGTGGAGGTTCTGCATGCAATTTGGTTCTTCATAAAAAGTGATTTAAACTAGAGATAGAGATGATAAATATAAACTGATCTAGAGAGATGGAGCAATAAAGAGCAATAAAGCACAAATTCTCAAGAGGTTAAATACAGGTCAGTTTTGCAAAATGCATGCCGTATGACTTTAATAATATAATTGAGATCACGCAGCGGTCATTTCATCTCATGATAGTTGTGGAAATATATCATGGCAAAAAACACAGAGTACTTATGATAATGGCTCTAGGGCTAAATTCACATAATGTATCTGTTTGGCTTTTTTAGTCGCTGTATGAGTCAGGGCAACAGGGCAGCAGTGAATCCCCAATCCCATCCTTTCCACCTCAGATTTATAGGTATTATGATGATTTCTGCTAGATTTTCTTCGTTCGTGACAACTTCAAAGACAAACTCGGTATAGCAACAGGATTTAGAGATTACATTCTGGGCTTGCACTGAAATCAATTGCGTGTTTGAAGTTGCTTTAGTATGAATGCTACATTTCCCTTTACTCAGCAACATGCAAATTGTGGGGCATCAAGAGGATGAGAGAGAAAGAGATGGATAGATAGATACTAAGCGAATGTGTGAGAGAGAGAGATCTGATGAACTCTACCACTGCCTTTAGATGATTTAAAACACTAATCACATCTCCATCAAAGACCGCTTGAGATAAAAGGAAATCACTTCATTTGTATTAACACAATCACTTTCAAATGGCATCTCATTAACATCTAATCATGTTCCATTATGTGAGGTGTCCAGAGATTTTATTCTGGAATGCAATGTTCAAGGCTTTTTTTTTTTAAGGAATATTGACAAAAATGAACACATGATGTTTTTTTTCCCCCAAGACTCATCAGTGGATTGTTTTTGTGTGTCATCTAAAGTGGTTTATTGACATTCTCAGTGTAAACAGTCTGAATGCGCAAACTGCCTGAACAAATTTTCTGCTCCTCAATTCTGATTGCTTGTTTGATGAAGCATGTGCAAGCATTTAAACCACACACTCGAAAATAAATGTAATGACAGCAAGATGTGTCAGACTTATTAGATAGATATCACACAAACATGCTCATCTGGTTGTGCGCCAAAGCTGTCAACATCACAAATATCAGAGAAGATATGTAACCAAGAACAAAGCAGTAAATGTAATTTGCTTAAATATTAACTTGATTTATTAGCATGCAAAAATAACATCCTATAATTTCATGAAAAGGACAATTATAGATTAACTTAAAGACTGTCCTTCAAATTCCACCCCCCCCCCCCAAAAAAAAACCCAAAACATTTTAATTATATTATATGTTTAGTGTGATGAGCTTGAAAAAAACACTATGTGTTTGACTTAGAATAATTAATTAGTGATAAGTGATATGGCAGGTTTGCTTCAGTTTATTTTTTTGTACTCTTAGGAACATGATGATTATTAGAACTAGTAAATAATGCTAATAAAATAACTAAAGATTTATTACTGATATTCATGAAGCATTTTTATGGAGATACGTACTCTGTGCTTTTTTTTTTTTCTCGGTTGAACCAACAGGCATATTAGGTTAGTTGGAGTCTCTTCTGTCTTTTTAATTACCATTCAAAAGTTTGAAAGAAATTAATACTTTTTATTCAGTAAGGGTGCCTTAAATTAATCAAAAGTATCAGCAAAGACATTTATAGGCCTAATGCTACAAATTATTTTATTTAAAATAAATGCTGTTCTTTTGAACTTTTTATTCATCAAAGAATCAATAAGAAAATTGTATTAGTTTCCACAAAAGAAATGTGTTAAGCAGCACAACTGTTTTCAACATTGAAAATAATAGTAAATGTTTCTTGAGCACCAAATCAGCATATTAGAATGATTTCTAAAGGATCATGTGACACTGAAGACTGGAGAAATTGAGAAAATTCAGCTTTGCCATCACAGGAATACATAACATTTATTAATGTCACAGAAAGTTCAAGGTCAAGTACTCTTTGGCCAGAAATATGTTCAGTAGGTCAAATATGGACTTTGTATGGTAACATCAAAAGTAGTCAATTTCCCATCATCCTCCCTGGCACATAACCACACACACCGGGCACTCATCTAGCCCTCGTCAGTCGTCAACAGCACTTTTTTAGAGCACACACTGGCTATATCCAAAATCAATTCAGACATACTACTTTTGTCGCATACTCTTTTTCGCCTACTACATTGTAGGGAAGTATGCGACAAAAGTAGTATGTCTGAATTCACAGTAGCTACTCATAAAAGAGTAGACAGAAAGTACTAAGATGACCTACTGCTTTCGGCGAGATTCTGAAGTGTGCATAAGATGGACACTTTACTATCCCATGAGGCCACGGGAGAGGACTTATGAATGGCAGCGAAGCAATGTAACTGACGCTGCATAGGTCACATGATGACGACAACATGCGGAATAGTGTGAAGGATACATCTATGCCGCCTTTAAAAATCAATCAGATTAAGGTATCTCAGGAGACAGGAAATGAAGCTAACATTGGATTCGGACGTGCCTAAAAAGCCCAAATTTTGTCCTCCCGTCCAATCTGGCAACACTGGTTCCCTCGTGTGTGTGTGCTCCAATAGTTCTGTATGCCAAAAGCGCAAATTTAACAATCCAAGTCTATCTCATCTGCTAACAATCTCAAGAATCACCACTTACCTGTTGATCTATTGTGTTCCTGTTATATATATGTGTTCCTGCCTTTGTAACTCACTGCTTAACTACAATAGTCGTTGAAGAAACCAACTAGTTCTAGTTCCCGAAACCGTACTATAAATTACGGACATGGCATCTGAGGACTATCTCTTATTTTTCTCAGTTATTTTGCTTTATTTCCAGATTCAATCATATGTTCTTACATAGGCCTACTACATCGAGCACGTTCGCACATGCGCACTCTTCAAAAACGGTGTTTTAAATCTCTTGACAAACTAAAAGACGTAAATTACATTATGTATTCTAAATACAAGATATAGATTGTACTGAATGTTAGCTTGCTCATTTGGCTCAAAAGGATTTATGTCCACATGACATGCAAACTAGAAACTATGCTTCTAACCACAGGTCGAGAGCTTTCGTTCCACACGACTTTGCGATGCTGTTTGCGAATGTTCGTTCGAACTATGGTTTCTGAAAAAACACCGACTCGCTGAACTATGCTGATGGAACGATGGAACTATAACGACATAGTTGGCTAAATGCCCCTGGTCATTTGCGTCTCAGCCTGAGTGTCACAATTAAAATAGAAAACAGCTATTTTAAATTGTAATAATCTTTCCCAATATTACTGTTTTACTGTATTTTTTGATCATCTGCACCCTTGGTGAGCATAAGAGACTTCTTTCAAAAACATTGTAATGACCCCAAACTTTTGAATGGTAGTGAGTGAATAAAGGGATCTTTTTTTTTTTTTTTATAATTAATGGTTGATAAATACAACCAAAAAGCCAGTTCCGTTAAGTTCGATGAGCATCTTATCTTTTAAAATGTGTGCTTAAACAGTGTACTTTCTTTCCCTTTACTTTGTTTTATCTGTTTTCTTCTTGCTCTGCTTCTCATCATCTTTTTTTTATCTCCCCCTCTAAGATATCAGTGTAAATAACCCATTATATCACAGATATGACAGTTTGGGTGCAATGGTATGCTGACACCCTCTGTCACCCAAATGGCTGTAATCAACCACAGCTGTCATAATTACACAGAAATGACCTGTCACCAAGCAGACGCATTATGCACGACACAAACACAAAAGATTCCACACTGTCATTGGGTGCTTTGATCTGTTTCCTGATATGTGGTGGAAAACACTCTTGTTCAGACAGGTTTTAAATTGCTGAAGGAAATCATTTTTAGACTAAAACAAATTCAGACAGTTTTAGTGTTCAGAGCTCTGCAACACAAGATGGACGTGAGGGGTTGAAGCAATACAGAGCTCTCTTTTTTGTTATCTTCTACACGTACAGCTGTAGATGTGGAGATTTTATGGTCTTATATGTAAGTCCCGATGTGATTCATGCGCTCACTCCATATCTCATTCCCTCTTCTCCCAGCAACAGGACAGAAGTGCTGACATTTCTTTTGACTCTAGGCTGATTCTCTGTGATGTCAGTGCAGTGTCCCGAATGGTTGCTCCCAACAGACAGGACAATACATGAGCAGATTTTTTTTTTTTTTTTTTTTTTTTTGCTGTTTCTGGTCTGCACTACAGCATGTGTGTGTGCAGTAAACATTGAGATGTAACTGACACAATGTTAGGTCTAACCTTTACATCAATCGATGAGGCATTATCTCTTTAATGAAAGGTTTGAGGGCTAAGACTGACAGATGAGATAATTGCTGATCTTTGTGGCCAGGAACATGACCAAAAAAAAAGAAGCAAATTCACAGACAAAAAATAGAGATGGATAAATGTGTAATGGCAAGCTGTCCCAGTGAGAGGTCATTAAAAGGACAGAGAGAGAGAGAGAGAGAGTAAAAGAAAGAGAATGAGATCCAGGTGGTTTCAAAGTGGGACACTGAGGTGTTTTTGTACATCTCACCATCTTTCCAATTGCAGAATAACAAATCTCTTGTTATACTTTTATTCTGCAAAAAGCCTACTGTGAATACAACGAAACAGGACAAACATGTATCCAAACCTCTGATGTTAGACAAACAATTTTGTCAGAACCTGCCTGTTTTTGAGTGGTAAAAATGAGCCAAAGACAAGCCCTCCAGCTCTGATGCAACATTTGCCTATGAGTTCCAGGATGTCTTACATTGCCCAAGGCAAGATGAGAGCACACTTTCAAAACATTCAGCTCTAGGACAGGGGCATGCAGAGAAATTCAGACCCACCATGAGATGAAGAAACTACACACACACACACACACACACACACACACACACACACACACACACACACACACACACACACACACACACACACAGACACACATGCTCGCATGCTTGACAAACTCATTAACAATCAGACAAGTATAATCACATGTTGATTATTAGGTGTTTAGACTCAGTTTGAGACATTTGTTGTTATTAAGTTGTGATAATCCATCAGTGTTTTGCATAGTCTCATTATGGTTTTTCAATGGGAGTTCATGATTGTCAATAAACACAAAAGCACATGCTGTTTGTGTTGTCCAGATGACAAGTTGAAATTAAAGTGATATCTTTCCTTTAAGCCGGGCTCAGACTACAGGAGTGTAAATCTTAAACAATTGTGAAATCTCGTTGCATTACGCACAAACGGAGAATCTTCACATATTTTCTTCTTTCAAATCTCAAACTTGCATACACTACAAGATTTGGAAATCATGGCGCATCACACTACAAGATATTCTTAAAGTCCCCCTGTGGTGAAAATGGTGAAAAAGATTTTAAATGTTGTTTATGTCTATGTCGTGTTTTTAATATGATTTAAGACAAACCATGTACAAATTCAAGTCAACACCATCGCTGAATATTTTCTCTTTAAAACTGCAGTGAACCAAAGACAGTCTCAAAAACACGGTTTGGAATCGCTGGTGTTTCTGAGGTCACAAACTACCTTGCAACCAATCACGTCAACGTTTGATCATCAACAAGTGGATCTCTGAGCTGGTGTGAGTCAGTGGAGGCGGTGCTAATTTGCATATTCATAGAACCTTGTATACTAAATGAGGCAAGGGTGTAGAGTTACATTCAAGCTATTTTTTTTTTTCCCAAGGAAAAAACTTTTAAATATGTCATTTTGGCCCCAATGCAGATCGGAATGTTTAAAGCTTGATCTGTAAACACCTCACATTACCATATAATCTGGGCTGAACAAAATATTAATCAGCACAGCTGTTTTCAACATTGATAAAAATGCAAAATGTTATCTGAGCACCAAATCAGCATATTAGAATTATTTCGAAAGCATCATGTGACTCTGAAGACTGAAATAGTGGTTGCTGAAAATTCAGCTTTGTCATCACAGGAATGAATTTGATTTTTAAAATATATTATAATAGAAAACAATCTTACCAAACCTAAACTTTTGAATGGTAGTGCAATTATAAAAATATAAAATGCTAAATATCATAAACTCTGTACTTTGTTTTAGACAAAACAACCTCCAGCATCATTAGGAGAATTTTCTGTAGTTGTATTATAATTCATAAAGCGCATACTAAGGCAAGCAGATGCGGTGCTAAACACAGCGTGATGTGCGAGTCAGGATGGCAGAGAGACAGAGAGGTTTTAACCTCAGCAGGGGATCAATCAAGCGATCATTAAGTGTGATGTTGTGCATTGATTAACCCCAGCATGAGGTCGAGAAAGCGATGGAACAGATTCCATATAACCTTCAGCTTTAAACATATACACACAGGTGGAAAATGAAGCAGGTCAATGTTAGCTAACCTGAAGAAATGCAAACACACATACATATACAGATTCTCAGGCACATATATACTTTACAGATGGTGTGTGTGATGGACAGACATGATTGACAGCTAGCCCACTCAAGAAGAATGAGGCCATGCAGAAGGCTTGTGCTGCAGTTGTGTGCTGAAATTGATTACTGGTTTGCTTTGAAGAATTTGCTTTAAAAAAAGATCTAATGAATTGTACAAAGAAAGGAAATGGGTGTGTACACTTTCCTGAAAAAGTTGATTCCTCAACTCTGAATAGCCCTAGAGTTGGGGTCAATAGCACAGGAATCGACTCTCGTTGCTGACTTTGTTGCTGTTTCCGAAATTGCTCAGGATCAGATGAAGATTGCACAGGTTAGATGAAGATTACAGCAGAATAGCACGGGTTACTACTTGTTTGCTCATTCTCTAGCATGACAGTTGAGTGCACTATCAGCAAGAAGTGAACAAAATGAAGCAAAGAATTCAGACACTGATGTATTACCATGCATCAGAGAGCATGAGATGTTGCAGAGACAACGTTGTCATGTGCATTTAGCACCATTACAATGATTCGACTGTTTCTTCTATATTTTTACCTCTGTAGAATTAGGTATTGTCAACAACTAGGTAACAACGTTGATAGCTACTCATCATTTCAATGTATGTCATCGCTAATTTGGACTGTCCCACTAAAAGTGGAATTTAAGGCTTTGTGTCAAGGAGCAAATATAGTGTGTAATAATGACTGCAGTCGTGTATTATTCCTGACCCTGTTCACATGTAAAGTAAATGGAGTCGAGGAATCGATTCCATCGACTCCTACGGTGCGAGTCGGAGTAAACTCCGAAAAGGTTGGTTCACCTCCAGTCTACTGTATGTTGCTCTCCTCAGCTTTTCCATCAGAGAGACATTCAAGCTTTAAGCCTAATGGTGTTCATTAATTAAAATAGTCTTTAATTAATCAGATATGCCTAGTAATAAATAGACATAGTTTTACATTTACCCGACTCTGCTTACACTACAAAACTACTGCATGGCCGTGAACATTCACAAATCTAAACTTTAATTGCACATCCACATTCATTTCCATCATGGTAAATTGGGTCTGTACCTTAGTGTGCATCCAATTGAGGCTGTGAATGGTGATGAATGCTTTTGTTTGGGTGCCTTCTGGCATCCTCGTGACTCGTATACGTTAGCAGGGGAAAGAGAGAAAGATAGAAGTTCTTTTAGAATCACAGGGCTTAATAACGTGTCTCTCTCCACAAATTTGTGGGCAGTCATGCAGTTGGCGAACATATCTCCGTCTGTTGAGGGTTTCAGAGAACATGGAACGGAACTACCATTTCATTACAGTTGTTCAGATCACTGGAGCAGAAAACCTGAGGCAAGACCGCACGGCTGTGGATATGTGTACATCCCTGCGGTTGTTTGTTTAACTGTTTTAGGAGGATGTGTGGACCAAGGCTAAATGAAATCGACATTTCTTTGTTTTCTAGTTTTCTTAGTTAGTTTCGTGACGTAATGAATAAAGGAATGTAATATTTCTTTTATTAAACCTGAGAGATTTTTGAAAGTCCATTCCACCAAAAATTTGACTCATCAAAAAGTTTATAAAGACACTGTAAAAGCAATCCACATGAATCGAGCTGTTTGATTCAAGTCTTCTGAAGAAAAACAGTCACTTTATAAGATGAACATTTAATGTAGGCTTTTATTCACATGTAAACACTGATCACTGCACATATATTGTGCCCTTCAAATATGGCACATGGAAGCTCAGCCATACTTGCTTGAACAAACCCTTTTTTTCCATATGGATTTCTTTTATGATATTTTATGCTTCAATGGTTTGGACTTTTAATGGAGGGACAGAAATTTCTCATGTTTCATTAAAAATATCTTCATTTGTGTTTTGAAGATGAACAAAAGTCTAATGGGTTTGGAACAGAACGAGAGTGAGTCAATGATTGCTGAGAATTTTCATTTTTGGATGAACTCCTGCCCTACATCATGTCCCAAGAAAATAAAAGACTAAAATGAACTAATGATGCCTACTGGCAATGTTAGTGCCCTGTGAGTCCATGTCTCCTGTGTTCCCTTTCACCTGCTTTTATTTAACCAATTGGGTAACACTTTTGAATACCGTTCCATCATTAATGAATAACTAATGAGTGCCGCAATATTAACATTCTATGGACTATTATTAACTAACAAGAAACTCTGATCAATTAGCTAATCAATTATACGTTTATCATACCTCCAAGAGGACTACTAAGAACTACTTCAGGTTAATAATGCACAATGTATAATTCATTCTAAAGTAAACAGCATGATAACTCTCTAGTAATGACTGAAGTCATTGTAAAGCCGGAACCGGGAACACTTCCCATAAATCCTGATGCACTCGTTACATCATAAGAAGAATAGCATCTACGCTAATTTTAGTGTCTTTGTTTATCCCGAGGTTTGGACCCGATGACAACGCAGTGCTGAAGTGCCAACTAGTCTCTCCCTATGGAGGATCCCTTTACCACTCTACAGATAAAGCGTTGTCGGGAAACTCAATTCGCGTATCTACCCCGAATTGATAAAATAAAATAAAATTCTGTATCAAAAATTATAAGGAAACACCAGTACTTTGTTTAGGCTTGGTTTGTAGGGAATTACAAACCTGCGCACATATATTCAAACGCACATAACTATAGAACCAATTCTTAATGTGCATGTGAACGCCATCAGCGTTTCTCACAGGTTCGCGTTTAAAGTCAATGTAGAGAGAATGGTGTCGTCTTAGCGGCCCCTAATTTAATAACAAATGATTGTTGCGACGGAAGCGAATCAATCATAACTAACCTTAGCTGGAAAATAACTTTATTAAAGAACCGCTATAAAGCCAAAACAATCTCTGTTACCTTAAATTATACGTTTATCTCTGTAAAGCTGCTTTGAAACAATCTACATTGTTAAAAGCGCTATATAAATGAAGATGACTTGACTTGACTTAAAGCTTGAAGTTTTTGTAAGGTTTTGGATAGAAGCTAATTCCTTCTGAAGGATTTGGTATCACTTCAGTCATCGCTAGTGGGTTACCATTTTCTTCACTTTTGAATGAATTACACACTATGCATTATTCGCATTTAATTATGAACTTGTATATAGTAGTTCTTAGTATTCCAGGAGGTATGAAAAAAATAATAGTTACTGATTAGCTTATACCTTATTCAACTTGTATTACTTACTAATTTATTAATCAGAGTTTTTTTTTAGTTAATAGTAGTTATAGTTTATTTGTTTCTGTGTGGTTATTCATTGATATCAGCACACAACTAAAACAGGACAAAACTTTATTAATAAAAAATGATCTGCAGTACATAACAGTAATAGATAATACAGCATAGTAAAAGGTACCAAATAAGATTATAGTTACGTTGATGTTGTGCTTTGGATTTGGATATCTTATCTTACTTGTTTTAATTACGTATGGCTGACAAATCTTTATGCATAACATTAAGTTTATTATAGCCTGGTGGATGGAATGGTTGGAACATGCAATTCGATTACATAAATCTTAAATTTAGACCTAGATATTTGTGTTGTTAGGACTCAAAAAACAAGGCAGACTAGGCTTGGCACTGTGTAGTGGCATGTTTGTGTTGTGATATATAGTAGTTATCGTCAACAGCACCTTTACAAACACCCGAAAGGAAAATCACTCAGTAACAATAACAAGCGTTGCCACAGGCACAATTAAAGTCTACACGTAAGTATGCTGTCAGAAAGAATTAATGTAAGAACATACACACATACGCACACACCCTGTCACGCTCTCTTTCTTAATCTCTCTAGTTTTATTTTCTCTTATTTCTTCTTTTCTTTGAACATGAACTTTTGGCATACATGTTACCTCTATCCACTTAGCAGATTACTCATGAAATATGCATCTCACATTCATCTGTGCATAACTAAGAGAGAGAGGGGATAGCATTTATATAAGGCTCTTTTCCTGACCTTTAGAATAAACCTTAGGTTAAGTTTCTCTTTCCAGTCCTTTAAATAACCCTGAAGAAGAACTGTTTATAATGAAAATCAGCTGCAGTTTGACTGAAACATGTTTCAGGGAAATGGGAGATGACAGCTACATATCAAAACTGATGGACAGATAAAACTGATAAAAGATATCACATATCACATACTCAACTCTGTATTTTGGGCAGCAGAAAAAGCATATAATATTTCCTTGTTTGAGAAAAGGCTGATACAAGGGTACAAGATTAATGTAGTTTTATGTTCCCAGCGAACAGGGAGCATTCTCAAAAACTTTAGCTAACGTTGTGGCAAGGTTCTCTCAAAGTTATCAACATTCTTCCAGTAATGTTAATAAAACATTTTGTTCAATAAAACAAGTTATCTTGTGTTAAATAATGTTCTCAGAACATTATTTATCATTAATGGATCGTTTTCACCTGAAAGGTTTATTTGGAAGTTCACCTAACGTTTTTTTTATGTTACTACATGTTTCAGAAAGTTCAGGGAACATTCAAAAGTAACGTTCCCATTATGTTTGTAAAATGATACAATGAAATGTTCCCTTAACGTTCATATAACCAAGAAGTCTGTAAAACATTTAAAAAACTGTGACTTGCTTCAGCCTATCAGAAGCTGACGCTGTTTGGTTCAGGTGTGCTTTATAGTTTCCTGGTCGATGACGTCACGTGACGTTCCGTCACGCCATTGGACTGGTTTCATACGTGTTTCATGACGCAATCATGCAGAGGCATCTTTCCTGTAGCTCAAACAGTAGAGCGTTTGTGCTTGCAATGCCAAGGTCATGGGTTCAATTCCCAGAGAAAGCAAGAATTGATAAGAATGTAAATGTGTACCTTGAAATTCAATGTAAGTCGCTTTGGATAAAAGCGTCTGCCAAATGCATAAATGTAAATCATGTCCCAGAGGCGTTCCCACAGCGCTTCGACGCAGCGTCTCGTTCTCTCTTCAGGGAACCAGGGTTACATACTTAACCGAGACGATTTTTCTTAGCTGGGTCAATATTCTGTCTTCCTGCTTCCTGCTTTAATCCCCACTGTCTTACTCTGGATTATAACAGATGGCCATAATTATCTGCCTAGTCACACACAAACATATGTTACTCATACACAGGTCACTGACATACACAAACACGGGTCACCCACAAGAGACTATTAGCTGTACAGAGAGCAAAAGTATAAATACTTTTTTGTACACATTTCACGTGTACTGACCAAGGAAGTCTGTAATGCCTGAAGAAAGCTTTACATTAACATTCCCATTCATCTTAAAGGCAGTTGCCCTGCCATTCGCAGGGGCCCTCAGAGGTATGTGACCTGGTTTCCATCTTGGCTCCTGGGCACTTAGTTCGTGGTTCCATTTGTCATGTGGCTGATTATGCTTTAAAAAAATGTTTTTCTTTTCAATGGTCCCCGCATGTCCTTAATAAGTCTTAAAATGTCATCTGTGACACATTTAAGGTCATAAAAAGTCTTAATATCTTAAATGGTATAACAACAAGGGCCAGATTTACTAACAGAACTTGAACGTGGACACAATCATTTTTTTGGCTGACCATATTGCATTTGTAGGAGTTTCCCTTTCAGGAGCAAATTTTATGGGAGGAGAGAATTTAAATTAATCATGCAAGGTGATTTACTAAGGTTTGCGCTCGTCAATGTACTGGTGTTTGCGCCATTATTTACCGCCCAAAAAAAGCACGTCTTAAATAGTAAGAATAGTAAGATCGCACCATAGGCCCCGTCCACTGGCATTCAGTCGCTTAATGGCTGACATTTGCCTGATGTATGTGAGCATCACGTCGTGTCAAAAGCAAATAGGTCTCATTATAATCACAGAGGGCCGGTTCACAGAATGCATTTTGGCTGTTAAAACTGCGAGACGCAGGTCAGTGGAACAAAAAAAGCACAAGGTATACAGACACATTTTTTAAAAGTTGTACTTCTTTTAACTTGAGCACAGCATTTTTAGAATGTTGCGATAGAACTGACCAATGGAAAAGTAACAGTTGAATGGAAAACACGTTCTGTGTGGACATCCCAACTGTAGGCTACTACAAACTACAAACCTCATATAAATGCTTTCCTCTCTCTTTCTGTGTTTAACAAAATGTTAACCTAATCACAAACTGCAAGTAAATGATTTAATAATGCTTTGTCTGTAAATTATGGCTTTATACGGATAAAGTTTTCAAAACACTCACTCACATGCAATATAGAGTGGGCGTTGATACTGTTGCCTATACAAAGATGTTAGCCAATGATAACAGTGGCCGTTTACTGACAAGCCTTAAACCATAGACATCATGCCTTAAACGGTGACGTGCGCGTCGGAACTGTGGTCTTGCACGCGGGAGTGAACGACATCAGGCTGCGCCAGACGGAAGTTCTGAAGAAAGACTTCAGGAATCTGATCGATACGGTACGCAGCACATCGCCTGATATAACGATCATTGTGTCAGGACCGCTTCCCACGTACCGTCTAGGACATGACAAGTTTAGTAGATTATTCGCGCTAAATGAATGGTTAACGTCATGGTGAAATGAGCAGAACCTGCTCTATGTAAATAATTGGAATCTGTTTTGGGAGCGTCCTAGGCTTTTCCGTGCTGATGGCTTACAACCAAGCAGATTCGGAGCGGATCTTCTGTCGGATAACATCTCCAAAATGTTAAATACCTTTTGACTAGTAACCAAAAGTCCAAATCATAGTCTCTGCTGCACCAAATTAACTGATATAAATACTAGTGTAGAACATTGCATAGAAATTGTGTCTATTCCTCGTTTAGTGCGATCAAATAATAAATCTACTGCAGGATCTAGGAAAAATTGAATTGTTATTAAAACAGAAAATGTTGCTATTAGTAAACAAAAAAAAAATTTTAAAGCTAAGTCTTTTAAACATTAGATCACTCACACCTAAGGCAGTTATTGTAAATGAAATAGTCACAGATAATAGCATTGATGTACTTTGCCTTACTGAAACCTGGCTTAAACCAAATGATTATTTCGGTCTAAATGAGTCTACTCCATCAGGATACTCCTATAAGCATGAGCCCCGTCTGATTGGTCGTGGCGGCGGTATTGCAACAATCTATAGAGATTTTCTTAGTGTTACTCAGAAAACGGGTTATAAGTTTATTTCATTTGAAGTACTTGTACTAAATGTTACGCTCTTAGATGCTAGAAAAACATCCCTATTATCTTTAGCCTTGGCTACCGTATATAGACCGCCTGGGCCTTACGCTGATTTCCTAAAAGAATTTGCAGATTTTCTCTCAGACCTATTGGTCAATGTCGATAAAGCATTAATTGTTGGAGATTTTAACATACACGTAGATAATCAAAATGATGCGTTAGGGGCTGCGTTTATAGATTTATTAAACTCCTTTTGGGTTAAGCAAAACGTTACCGGACCAACTCATCGTTTTAATCATACACTCGATTTAATTATATCACATGGAACCGATCCAACCGATATAGATATCATTCCACAAAGTGATGATGTAACTGACCATTACATGGTAACTTGCATATTACGTACCCCTGTAATATATCATGCTGCGCCGCGTTATCGATTAGGCAGAACAATCCTTCCATCCACCATAGATAATTTTTCAAATTGCTTATCGGATCTGTCTCAGCTGCTCAGTGAACCCAAACAAACAGATGAACTAGAGGAACTAACCAGCACTATGAGCACCATTCTCTCTGGAAAATTGGATATTGTTGCACCTATTAGACTAAAAAAGGTCAGAGAGAAAATTAAAGCACCATGGTACAACAATACTACACGTGTTCTAAAGAGAGAAACCCGTAATTTAGAGCGTAAATGGAAACAAACTAATTTAGAAAATCATATTTCATATGTTACAAAAACAGCCTTTTTCCACCTTAGAAACATTGCTAAGCTACGTAATATGCTATCTGTTTCTGATGCAGAAAAGTTAGTTAATGCGTTCATGACCTCGAGACTAGATTACTGTAATGCTTTATTAGCTGGTTGTCCTGCATCCTCAATAAACAAGCTACAGTTGGTCCAAAATGCCGCCGCTAGAGTTCTTACTAGATCAAGAAAATTTGACCATATAACACCAATTTTATCATCACTACATTGGTTACCTATAAAGTTCCGTATTATTTACAAGGTATTGCTACTGACTTATAAAGCCCTAAACGGCTTAGCTCCAGTCTATTTAACGGATCTTCTATCGCCCTATAATCCATCGCGCTCTTTATGATCACTAAATTCGAGGCTTTTGGTCATACCTAGGATATCCAGATCAACCAAAGGAGGGAGATCATTTTCACATTTAGCTCCAAAACTCTGGAATAGCCTTCCTGATACTGTTCGTTGCTCAGACTCGCTCTCCCAGTTTAAAACTAGATTAAAGACGCATCTCTTCAGCCAGGCATTTATATAATATTTTTAATCTTACAGTTAAATCCGGTCTCTAGTTCATAAACGCCAGAGGAGAACTGGCCCCCGACTGAGCCTGGGTTCTCCCAAGTTTTTTTTTTCTCCATTAGGTCACCTGATGGAGTTTTTCGGTTCCTTGCCACTGTTGCCTTTGGCTTGCTCAGTTGGGGATACTTAATTTAATTAATCAATCAACAATACTATTGATCAGCATTACCAAACGTGGACGTAACAAACACTGATGTACTATTTTATTTAATACTGTGAAGCTGCTTTGATATAATCTGTATTGTGAAAAGCGCTATATAAATAAAGTTGACTTGACTTGACTTGACTTAAAGGAGCCGTCCCTTAAAAACGGATCATTTAAGAAGGAGGGTCAGAACGAAGGTTGAAAAAAATTGTTTTAAAATTCTATCTAGCTGTCTGTCTATCTAAGGGGTTCACATTTGTACTGCATTTGGTCTTACTGGTCTGTTAGTCACGTTCTCTACACAATATTTGCGTACATAATAGTGTTTCCTCTATCCACAACATCTGTTCTGTAAATAGTCTCTAGTCATATCAGACCTTTCCACCTCCATGTCTGTTATCAGGATGATTTGTGGGAAGGCTTCTGATTTGTTTTTCTGATTTATTTTCTCTAAGGGAGAGGTTTCATGGACTAAAAAAACAAAACAAAAAAAAAAACCATTAACCAGCATGGCAAAATTGCTGCAATACTAGGTAGATATAACATAATTGATGTCTTATGTGTTTGTTTATCTGAAAATCTGTGCTTGAGTGACAATTTTGTACAACGTTAAAGCCATTTCAAGAGACTAAAATGGTCTTTTGAAAAAGGAAAGGTGTTCTTTTACATTTACATTCAAAGCATTTAGCAGATGCTGTTTTCCAGGGTAACTTACAATATTGCTTTTACATCTCGTACAAGACCATTGTTATCAACACATGCAATGCATGGAATTTGGAATGCTATCTGTTGGAAAATAAGTGCTTCCTATACAAATATAAAGGAAAAAAAATACAAGATAAAAGTTGAATTGCAGGTCTGCATGGATTGAATAAACGAAGGAGCTTGACCTTTGACTGCCTTTATGCTAGGTTGTGTACTGCCTTGTTTTGAACTTGATTCTAGCAGTTATAGGGAGCCAGTGAAGGAAGTCTAGCAGCGTTGTATTGTGGGAGTACTTGGAAGTTCACAATTTATTTTTGTCATCAAGAGAGAGAGAGGAAAGCGTAGGTGGAGGGTTGAGTAAAAGGTGCTGGAGAGTTTCCTTGGGGCAGCAGCATCAAGCTTTGCTTCAACGCTCTTCTTCAAGTTCAGAATATGAGGCGCAGTAATCTGGAGTTCCCTTATGTGCTATCTGAGCCCTGCTGGTTATCCAGTTTCATTTGAAATCGCATCCTTTTCTATATATTTGGCCTTCTGTTCACATTGAGATGCCGTTTTTGTCCAGCGAAAATGGAATGTTTTGAAGACGCACTCCCAAGAGAATGAATTTGAAGTTTTCGCATTGTAGTGTGGACTGTGAAAACAGAGGTGACGCATGTTTGGCAATATGACACATATTGCACTGACAGATATCTATGTTTATACCGTGTGTGCCTGCTGAGTTCTATTCACTTTCACAGTGTTGCTGAGGTAATTTTGTAAAACCTTCATATTACATTCCTGCAAAGATGACAGAAAATTTACTTGCAATTGCTGCCCTGCAGCAAAACATGAGGGAAATTGCGTTTTACATAGAATAGTGATTAAGTGCAAGCTTGACTCAAGTGGTAAGATATTTTGTTAATATTTGATTGTGCCAAAAGAATAGCTGGTCTCTTCTCAGTGAGCTTTTATTACTTTACACATGCGCAGTAAGTTGATTTTAGCGTTTTTCCGACATTTCAGTATGAATGAGAAACTTTTGGAAAACACTTGAAAATGCAAGTGTGGCTGGAGAGGGCTTTGAAATGAAAAATGCTGTTTTCAAATGTATCAGGATTAATGTAGACATACTGTAGCCTCTGTTAGCCATTATGATGGAAATGTGGACCAGGCTTGGTGGAAACAAGTGGAGTCAAAATGAGAAAAATGCAACAGTTGACGCAGCAGCTTTGATAATGGATCCATCATTACGGATCATTTAAGAAGGAGGGTCAGAACGAAGGTTGAAAAAAATTGTTTTAAAATTCTATCTAGCTGTCTGTCTATCTAAGGGGTTCACATTTGTACTGCATTTGGTCTTACTGGTCTGTTAGTCACGTTCTCTTCACAATATTTGCGTACATAATAGTGTTTCCTCTATCCACAACATCTGTTCTGTAAATAGTCTCTAGTCATATCAGACCTTTCCACCTCCATGTCTGTTATCAGGATGATTTGTGGGAAGGCTTCTGATTTGTTTTTCTGATTTATTTTCTCTAAGGGAGAGGTTTCATGGACTAAAAAAACAAACAAACAAAAAAAAACCATTAACCAGCATGGCAAAATTGCTGCAATACTAGGTAGATATAACATAATTGATGTCTTATGTGTTTGTTTATCTGAAAATCTGTGCTTGAGTGACAATTTTGTACAACGTTAAAGCCATTTCAAGAGACTAAAATGGTCTTTTGAAAAAGGAAAGGTGTTCTTTTACATTTACATTCAAAGCATTTAGCAGATGCTGTTTTCCAGGGTAACTTACAATATTGCTTTTACATCTCGTACAAGACCATTGTTATCAACACATGCAATGCATGGAATTTGGTGGAGTCAAAATGAGAAAAATGCAACAGTTGACGCAGCAGCTTTGATAATGGATCCATCATTAGGTGTTGGTATGGTTAGGAAATCTGAAGAAGATTTTAGTAGCACTTTCGAATGAAGATCTTGGTGGGTGTAAAGAGGGCTAGGCTGAGGAGTGCAAGTGTTGAAATGAAACTTCAGTAGTGCAAACATGTTTAATACACGCTTGTGTTTCGTGATCTACAGGTTTATACACGGTATGGGAAATGTTACACGTTTAATGGAAACAAGACGTCACCCAAGCGGGTGAGACAAGGCGGCACTGGAAACGGCCTGGAGCTGATGCTGGATATTGAACAGGACGAGTATCTGCCCATCTGGAGAGAAACCAGTGAGTGATGAATGCAACTGCTGCTATTTTGCATCTCAGTTATAGATTGTAGTGTAAATGACCTTGAATGACTTTAGTATTTATGCTACTGTAATATTGTTGCAAAGGAGATTTTGTATGATGCATTATTCTTCTTCATATAGTTTTCGGTTGGTAAGATTTGTTTCTTATGCTCAAGAAGGCTACATTTGTTTGATCAAAAATACAGTAATATTGTGAAATATTATTACAATTTAAAATTACTGTTTTCTATTTTAATCTTAAAATGTAATTTATTCCTGTGACGACAATGCTGAATTTTCAGCAGCCATTACTGCAGTTACATGATCCTTCAGAAATCATTCTAATATGCTGATTTGATACTCAAGAATTTGTTCTTATTACCCACAGTTGAAAACAGTTGTTTTATTATTCTTTAATGAATAGAAAGTTCGAAAGAACAGCAATTTTTTTGTAACATAATAAATTCCTTTACTGGCACTTTAGATCAATTTAACCCTTAAATGCATGAATGTTTTGCCAATCATTATTACATATTTGGGTCTTTAGCAACCCTTATCTGTACCTAACACGGATGGATCTCTACTGATCGCGAAAATATAAAACTCTCCTGATATTAGAGTAACAATTACAGAAGAATAAAATAAAGCACATTTTGTTACATTTTGGATTTATACCATCAACCCTGTCCTCATCAGAGCTCATTTCCCAGTACATTCAGCACCAGGCTCATATTCGCGACCTCAAACATATTCTCAAAACTATCATTTTCAACATCTTCAAAATCAATATTTTGATCGCTGACAGCTTCCTCACCAGATCCACCATCAAGTGACAGTGACACTAATATTTGATTGCGTTCAGTACTTGCTCTTCAGTAAATCACTCTGAGCCATTTCAAGTTTTGCTGATGATACTTCCTATTCATTTGTTTTCTGTCTGCGGAGTGAAACGTCACTTCACCTTTGTGTATCAGACCTTGCCACCTTGAGGAATAAAGGTGAATTGCACCTATTCAGTCATCAAAGATTCAATTATTGTTATAAAAAAGAAATACTTACACTGTTACACACCTCGGGTCGTTAGAGAAATGAATGAATGGGAAACAGGCATTCTTTTATAATTTAATTATTTTTTTCTTGTTATATTGTTCGTAATGAATTGAAATACTAAGAAGGTTGATTTCTATCTTTAAAAAATGTATGAGGAGGAGGGTAGTGAATGACATCCCAGGTCACTAAAGACCCGAGGTATGCGTTTAAGGCTTAATGCATCGTTTAATGCTTGCTGAATAATTTCTTTAAAAAAATGTTACTGACCCCAAACTTTTGAACGGTATTGTTGTTTATAATTAGAGGTAAAATAATTACGATTATTTGGTGAGTAGTCATGCAATAAGTGGGATAATGTCCAGCTAGCTGGTCATTATCGCAAAATAAACTCCAACAGGGTGAACGGGACCCCAAAACAGAGCGGATTTGCATAAATTGACCTTCAAAAGAACAAATAAATACAGTGTCTGTCAAATGTAATTTTTTACCCATACAATCTGTCCATCTTCAGATGAGACGACGCTGGAGGCAGGTATTCGGGTTCAGATTCATAGTCAGAACGAACCCCCTTACATCCACCAGCTGGGCTTTGGGGTCTCTCCAGGATTCCAGACATTTGTTTCCTGTCAGGAACAGAGGGTAAGTTTAACTGGAGTAAAAAAGCCACACTCCTGTTGCTTGGCACAAAAAATAAATAAATAAAATTGTAATAGGTCTGAATTAATTAACAGGCTTTTCTAAACTCTTGAATTCCAGACATTTTTTAATTAGGAGCTAATTTACAAAAAGTCGCAAAGATTTCAAGGCTGACTGGGATGTTTTCTTTTGAGACTGCATGTGTCAAGTATTTCACAGCTATAGGGTGCACTCAAGCTGACAAAGAAGCAGAGACAGAGACCTTTTCTCGAAATGTCTGCTATTTTTCTAGCTAACGTACCTGCCACAGCCGTGGGGAAACTGCCGGGCTTCATCTGAGCCTGTGATCCCAGGATACGACACCTACAGCGTCAGTGCTTGCAGACTGCACTGTGAGAGCATGCAGGTGCAGAGAGAGTGCAACTGCAGGATGGTGCATATGCCAGGTGCGTGTTGTATGTAAGTGGGAGAGCTGTCATAAAATCTGTCTGTATCGGTAAGAACAAATGTGGCGTGTTGGTACTTATCACGCCACCACACAGTTCATCTGTATAATTCTTCTTAATGCTGCTGACAGATTGGCAGCTGCATCCCAACGTTTCACTGTTGAGACAGTGGCTTTTATAAAGCAGACTTCTGTAAATAATAAAGAAGCCCTCTTACTGATATTTTGGTTATGAAAGCTTGTTTCTTCCACTGAATAAAAAATAAAAAAATGACCTTTTTGTCTCACAATTCAGACTTTATAACGTGCAATTGTGAGTTTATATCTCACAATTCTGAGAAAAAAGTGAGGATTACAAAAAGGTAATTTCGACTTTTTTTCTCACAATTCTGACTTTTTTATCTCAAAATTGCCGATTTGTATATCACGATTCTGACTTCATAACGCGCAATTGCGAGTTTATATCAGCTACAATTAGGACTTTTTTTCTCAGAATTGCATATCTGGAGATTTCCCTTTCGGACTTGTCTCTCAGCCGCCTGCTCATAGAGATCGATTTATGTTATGAGGCTCGTTTTGAGGAAAATTAGGTTGTAGCTCGTTGTCTTTGTTACTATGATTGGAAATAGGTGTCATTTGTGTTATTATAACAACATTTAGCTCACGAGTTATTGATTCGGGAAGTTCGAATCTGTGAATATATTGTCAACTTAAGCTGGCAATATATTCACAGATATTTCCGTCCTCTCGCAAAACCTGTTGTGAAATTTTATCTCACAATTCTGAATTGTTTTCTCACAATTCCAAGTTGAAATATAAACTCGCTGTTGCGAGAAAAAAAGTCGGAATTGCAAGTTTTAAACGTCACAATTGACTGTTCGCAAAGACCCGCCCCCTATAGTTACTGTTGCTATGTCCGACAAGCCATGCCGCTCTCAATCCCCACCATGTTCTCACACAGTGAAAAATACATCGCGCATGATCGCAGAGCAGAGAGAACACTGACAACGCGCTGACAGACAGGACAGACCAGGTTACTTTTGATATGAAACAAAGTCTCATCTTTCAAATTTGGTAATTTTTAAAAGAAATTTAAACAATAAATACCGTTTTGTGGCTCTTTAATGTATCGTGACAGATCGCTGTGGCGCCTCAGTTAAAGCTCCAATATGTAAAAAAATTTCACCACAAGAGGGCACAGTTTCCAACAATAACAAAGGCGAAGCTTGATGACGCTATGAAGGAGGTGACGATGGGAGATGTCGTTTTTAATGCGTTTTCACCATCTAGCGATGTATCTAAATTGAATTAATGAATCATGATCACGGATGAGGTAATTTATTCGTTTTTGTATTACCTGTATGTCTGATCGTATTATTTTATGTCATCATAATTAATGAACTGCAAGGAAAGTGAAATGTTATGCTATATTATTACAGGCATGTGGTGTAATTCA
>NC_138232.1:33551824-33768426 GCF_964197995.2 Scardinius erythrophthalmus | reverse complement strand
CATACAGTCTATGGCTATAACGCTATAACCACCACTTCCGCATTTGACCATGTGATATTCCGGTGTGGTGGAATATCACATGGTCCACACCGGAAAAAAAGGATAATGCGGACATTGTGTCACTGAGAGGCGACATTTCTTTTCCGGGACGGACAGTTATTTAAAATCGGAATTTCTCTGAAATAAAAAATCTTTGGAGACTTTTGAGATATTGTAAGTACACAACTGGAGGAAATATATCACACTGTGCAAGTTATTTTCGGAAATTTTATTACAAAATTGTTACATATTGGAGCTTTAAGCTTCTCGTGAACCGATCATCTCTTCCTTCTAGTTAATTTATAGCATCAAACATGAATGAACATCAGAAAGAATGTTGTTTAAGACGTCAGTATATTCCGTTTTTCAAGTTCAAATCTTCCAAAGTTAATCTAGTAACTCTCCTGACTGATTTGTCGGACAAAAATGGTGGATGGCGGATTATGATCATAGACAGTAAAAGATTATGATTGGTCAGGTGATTGGTCAGCTCATAAAAAGTCGCAGTTACTGTTTGAATTTTTTTTTATTCCTTGGTGGAAAAAAGCTTTCATACTGTAGTTGGTTAAATTTTTCACACATCAAATATCTCTCTTCAGGTGATGCTGTTATCTGCACACCGAGTAAATTCAAGTGTGTTGACAAGGCGTTAGGTAAGGTCATCCCAGACACATACAAATACTGATGCTGTTTGATCAACTCAATTAATATGCTTTCTTTTTTATTCCCTCATTTCCTAAGTTTTTTCCCTCATGTTCCTACAAACCTGTATCATTTTCTTTCGTTTGCAGAAGATATTTTGAAGAACTGTTTTTTCCAAACTATGAAAGTTGTTGAGGTCCAAAACGACACTGGACCCCATTGACTTTCATTGTATGGACAAAAAAAAAAAAGATAATAAGACAGAGACATTTTTTCAATATGTCTTATGCATTACAGGCTTGAAGCGACATGGGACTGAGTGCTTAATGAATGCATTTACATGCACTTTTTTTCACCGATTATGCTAAATAAACCGACAAGGCCGATAAAGAAAAGTGGTTTACATGACCACAATTAAGGTCGAACCCATCTTAAGAATAAACTGATCGACACAACTAGATTTTTGCCCATTACCCCGATTTCACCTGGCATGAAACACCCTAACTTGCATTCTTTGAACTTGATGAAGTGTGCATGTGTATCAGGAAAGCATCCTTACTGCAGATTTAAGGGCATGCAACCAGAGCGTGGAAGAGCAAATATATCATTTACTCCGACTCTTTCTTGACCAAGAAATTATAAAAATGTGATCTCACCTCCAAAGGAGAAGTGGTATAGTCATAGAAACTGAAATTATGAGGGAGAATATGAGTCTGTACAATTTCGGAATACTATGGGTTTTTAATGTTTTACTTTGCATCACAACTCGCAGTGGAATTGTAACGATCACCAGTGAGAGTGCCCAGGATAACCATCAGAGGGCACTCCAACCCAGACAATCACCACACATCCACAAACTACATTTCCCATAATCCTTTGCCCAGACTAATCAGCCATGTTCACATTCACCTGTATGTCATTATCTCGTTTAGCTCACTCCATATAAACCTGGTTTTCACATTTATTCCCTGCAAAGTCTTATTTAGTGTCTCTGCAATTCCGAGCTTTCTCGCTGTTCTTAGTTTTTGATCTTTGCCTGTTTCTTGGGTTCCCCTTTTTCCCCTGCCTTACTTTGTGTTTATGACCTATTGCCTGTTATCTGGATTACGTTTTTGGATTACCCTCTCAAAATAAACACTGATTCTCAATCAGTGTGTCTCGGAGCAGATCGTGACAGGAATACACAGATGCTTACGTTTTGATGTCGCCACCGGGAAATAACCTGATTTATTTATTTATTTTTAACTCTTGTAAATGCAGTTGTCTTGTGTTGCTGGGTCATTGGTCTGCATGTAAACTGTTTTTTTTTTCTTCAATAAACTGCTCATTGGTGTGCATGTAATCATGCTCAATGACAAGTTCTAAACAGTGATCATTGACAACTCTAATGATTTCACTTAATTGAGGATTTAAAAACACCCTAATGCATTTAAAACTATTGAACGACACAGAGAGCTCGATTATTGATGATGACTACTGCACCATTCATTACAGTGGCCCACTTGTCCGCACCAAGTATTCATCAATATTTCCTGTACACTTCTCCAGCTTTACTCCAGAAGAGCACGGGTGACTCATGTTCCTGTGAGACACCCTGTAATTTGACTCGGTATGGAAAAGAGCTCTCTATGGTTAAAATCCCCAGCAGGGGCTCTGCTCGCTACCTTTCTCGCAAATACCGGAAATCAGAGGAATACATTAGGTAAGTCCAATGCATTAATGTCCACACACACACAATCTTATTCTGCTGCTGAACATATTTCAACATTGTAGTTTAAACCCTCAGACAGACCAAAGAGGAAACATACCCAGCATTTTTTGCATAGAAAACCAAATATGCTTCTGCAAGGATACCTGCTCAGCATTTTTGAAAAATGTATTTATTTGCAAAACATGCTTCTTCCACAAATGATATCAGCCTTTTCTAATAACTATAGCAGGATTTCTATTGTCCAAACTTCAGGCTTGTTTCTCTGTTATATAATGGGATGAAAAATTTAATTGTGGTCCTCCATTCACTGGCTTAATAATAGAAAAAACTATTTAATAGACTGCTGTAAAATGACATTCTGTGGTTTCCACTAATTATTATTTTTTTTAACCATTTTTGTGGCTAATCCTTTTCTTTCCATAATACAAATCATAATGGGCTAGTTTCCATTCTGTTTCCCTGCAGGGAATTAAACATTTTTATTCAACTTTTTTTTTTTTATTATTGTGCAGAGACAACTTTCTCATCTTGGATATTTTCTTTGAGGCCCTTAACTATGAGACAATAGAACAGAAGAAAGCATACGACATTGCTGGTCTGTTAGGTATGTTTGCAATCCCCACACACTACAACAATTTGTAGTATAACTATTATGATCATAATAGTCTGGCTTTTCAAAAAGTGTGTTACTTTTTTTCTCAGTCGCTTTGGTTCATTTCTCAGATCACAACTGAAATTCTCAAAACTATCATTTTCCATTGCATCCAATGACCTTCGATGACTACATCTTTCAAATTGCATGAATTATATTTTTCTCTTAGATTCCACAACCAAAATGTACCTACATGCCAATTTGTATGTTGACATACTTTCAAAACTGTTAAGCTTAATTTCAAAATCTATACAAATCTGATTAAGACGATATCTACAGTAATACCGTATTGAAATATATTCCTAATCTAAAAAATATTAAATAAATCAAAACAATTATCAATTTCATTACCATCTATACAAAAGGAGACAACTAAGGTATAATTGTCTTCTGCAATGTAAACATTGACCATGTAAACTGCAATGAATTTTTGTCATTCTGGTTTTGTACAGTTTATTTGGTCATTGTTTTATGAGTGAGAAACTGCATTTGTTGGGTGATTACCTCTGCTTGTGTTATAGAAGCGTGACTTGAGACATGATTGAAGTGTTTCGGTATTTTTAGTGCATTTTGGATGCAAAATTGACTATTGTGCCAAGTTGAAAATTGGTAAGGAGAACAGTATTAAGAGTTTTGAAAATGTGACCTAAGTATTGAGAAATGGGTCCTAGCGGAAAACAAAACAAAACAATTCAATCTCTAATTTCTGTCATTGCTGTTTGGTTTTCATTTCCAGGAGACATTGGTGGACAAATGGGGCTCTTCATTGGAGCCAGTATTCTTACTATCCTGGAAATACTTGACTATATCTACGAGGTATGTATCTTCACTTCATTGTGAGAGGATAGGACAGTCCCCTGACATTGACATAAACACACAAACCTCTCTTGTCCTTTCAGTCTGCTTTTAATCTTTATCTCTATAGGTGGCCAAACACAAAATCAAGCAACTCCTGAAACCAAAGAAGAGTCAGAAACAACAGAACCAACAGAACTTAATTCAAGAGCAGATCCAGAGAACAAAGAACCTGCGAGAACAGAACCTGCAAGCTCAGCTGGCTGCTGGAACTATAGCTACAGTCAGATTTGAAGAAGTCAAAGTCAAGGTGAGTCAGAGAGATTTTTGAAATGGCTTCTGAACTTTGCACCTAATATCTGAAGATCTGCATCATGCGATATGTTTGTCAACAGGCAGCAAATGACGTGGCTCAACCGCACAGTGCACATCCAACTTCAATGTTACCAAATCATCACAACGCACAACCGGTCGTACAGCAGGACTTTGCTTTTTAAGGGACGCCTCTTCTTCTCTCTATTTATTTTTTCATATCACTGAACTTAAAATTGGGATCCTGAATGGACCCTGCACTGAATTATACATTTGGGTTTTTTTTTTTTTTTTTTTTTTTTTTACTTATAAAAGCTACAGCCAAAGCCTAACCCTGGACCTCATCATGTGAAATCGGCTCAAACCAGTCACACCGCTCACACTCTTTCAAGGCAATATCAGATGAAGAAACCACATGTGCTTTTGTTGATTTGTGTGTTTTTTTCCCCCTTTTGGATGGACCTATCATGGGCCTAAAAGAAACATTGTGAAAATATCACATTCACACATAAATATCCTATTTGACTGGACAAACAGGAACTTGCTGAAAGTCATAAGGGAAACAGAGAGTTAAAGCAAACATGCACCTTTTGCTAAGTGCAGAAAAAGATTTCTGCGTGGTTCTTCTTGCGGTAATGTACAGTGCTTGTGCCATTTCACCTTTTCACGTTTCTTAATAACATAATGAGACTTCTCAGTAGGAGAAAAACTAAAATATACCACTCATTTTTCTGTGAGTAGGTGTTATGCTCTTTTTCAGTCTTATGTAACTTTTCCACTGTGCTAGGTTTGAAACATGGAAAACACCACTAGAACACACTGTTTGTTGAGATCATCTCTAGTAAAATAAGTAAATACATACATACATAACTGTAAACACTATTAAATAATATCCTTTGTATGAAAATAGGTGATAGAGTTTTTATTTTGGATTCAAATACAAGCACATTCAAATACAATATACACATTTAAAATTGTAGTAACATTTAGCTGAATATCCATCATTTCCATCCGGTCTAAAAAGGTGTGGAAAGGACTAAAACACAATAATACTCACTGCAGCTAAAACAGAAATGTCAGAGTATAACCTTAAAACCACCATAAGCTCTTCTTTATTTTATTTCTTATATTTTTATGTCTTGAATAATGTATTGGAGACTGGTCACAAGCCAGAGCCTTCTGATTAAATATGCGTAATTCTGCATTTCCACAGATTAACCTTGTACATGAGGACAGCATTTCAAGGAGAGAGAAAAAACTGCTTTTACTGCCACCTAGTGGGCTTAATACTAAAACACCAACACCTATCATGTTTCATCAACACCACTTTGTATGAACTTAGTAACACCCGCTCAAGTCTGGTGGCTCCATAATGGCGGACATTCAAGGGTAGAGATATAATATGGAATAATGTAATTCTGCAATTTACTGTGGAAATATTTGGTGAATAAAAGTTGTTTTTAACTGAATTTCACATGGATATGATGATTTGTTGTGAGCAAATGGGTTGTGATTACACAATAATAATAATAATAATAATGACAATTTACCCTTATTTATATTGACACACTTTCTACAAATAGAATTAGAGCCTCTTAGGCTCTTCATCTGAAACCATTTCTGTTAGCAGCAGCACGACACACACAGTAAATAAATATCTACAGTTTGATGCATTAACTCTATAATCTCATTATAACATGTCAGTTCCACAGAGCCCAACGACTGGTACTCTGCTCACAAACATCTTTTTGATAGAGGAAATATGGAAAGGAAGACAAACAAACAAAGCACTAAAACATAATTCTGACATTATAAATATACTTAAATATTAGGTTCATGTGCAAAACAAAACAAAAAAAGTGTTTTTGTGTTCATTTGTTGGTTGGTTGCATAGTTGAGAAGCATTCCACTGTGAAGGAACAGATTTAAAGGCACAGATTTTTACATGGACAATATAGTTAGGTTGCCCCAGACAGCCAAAGCTAACGGGAAAAGGAAGTGTGGGTGGAATACTGGAATGCATTGCTTGCATGGGCGGATTCAAAAGTCTGGAATAATACAAAATACATTGTTATAAATTCGCCCTTTCAGAACTGTCCATTTTTGTTGTGAACATTCTTCATCCTCTCTTCCCTCAGCTGCAGTCACAATAAAAAAATACACTATAATCACTGAAAAAATTCTATTCACATTCTCTTTCCCAGCTCCGTCACTAGCCCAAAGTATACTTTGTTTTTTACATGTATGCTAGTTTATGCTATGCATGATTCCCCCCCCCCCCCCAAACCAGTTAAGCTGATTTCATTGGTCAACTCAGTCACATGGTCAATTGTAAAGAAAAATTCAAACTTCATGGATTATGTCGAGAGGTCAGAATATCATCCAATCCTATCACAGCAAACAGTCATTTAAAAAAAAAAAGCTATTTATCTGGATGTGCTACGAACGCTATACTGAGGTTATGTTTAGGGGTTAGTATTTGTTTCAGCGTTAAGGGGCGGTCACACTACACTTTTAGTTCCATAGACTTCCATATGTACATGCGAATTATATTAAAACTACTACAGTGTCCAAACAAAAATGCAATGCACAGGTCTAGTGACTGCGGCTTTATGTAGGCAATCAGCACTGTGATTGACATGACCAATGAAAACTTCAGAATCTGCTGTGGGACAAAAATCACAATGCATGTGAAAAATTTCATCATTAGAATAGCATGCATACACTGTGCGTACAGTGCACAGCCATATTTTTTAACTGTGCATACTCTGCATGCTTGTGCCTTGAATTTTGTTGCAGTAATTAGTTTGTCCACAAGGTGAACAAGGAAACAAGTGAAGTGTACTTTGAAAGGCTATAACTGCATCCGAAATCTCATGCTTCCCTACTATATAGTAGACAAAAAACAGTACGTGACAAGAGTAGTATGTTCGAATTCACAGTACTGCAAAAAGTGCACAGATGACCCAGATGATACAATAAATGCTTTACTATCCCATGAGGCCATGGGAGAGGATTTGTGAATGGCAATGAAGTGACGCAATTGATGCTGGTAGGTCACATGACAGTAGCAACTTGGCAAATGTACTACCTCCGGATTACAATCATACTACACACATACTATACAGAACATACTTTTTTTTAGCGGTCGCAAAGTAACTACTCAAAATAAGTACCTACTCAGAGAGTATGCGATTTCGGACGCAGCTTATGAGTTTGGCGGTACGCATATGCTAGCATTTGTGTCAAAACTAAAGTATACATTGGGTTAAACTACACCAGTCTGTAAGGTAAATAACATTTACAAATGAGGAATACAACATTAAAAACAATCCATCCTAACCAGGCAGCAACATGTGACGTGCTGCAATACAAAATTGTTCAGAAAAGCACAGTGAAAGAACAGTATAATTTTTTTGTAGTGCATTAACAGTTGCGAGTCAAGAACTCACAGAAAGATGTCTCTAAATATTTCTTGTTAAATGTCTTAAAATATTCCTTTCAGAACACTTCTCTTTGAATTCAGTAAGATAATCAAACAGCTTTTACTAGAGACAGATGTTAGGAGAAGGAGGAGTGTTGCTAGCGGTTAGCCAGTCTACAGTTACCCCACTGTTGCTTCTTTGGAAGCTCCTCAGGTGCTGTTTCCCTGCTCTTGTTCAAATATTAGCATGGCGAGCTGGGAACGTGACCCCTGGCCCTCGAGAGAGCTCTGGAGACAGCGGTGGAACACGTCCTCACTTAGCCGAGGATCGCAGGTTTGGTTGCGGAAAGCCTGGCGCAAAGCAGGCTCGACGGCGCGGAACACGTGCAGTCCCGAGTACTGCACAAACATGTCATAAAGATCCAGGCTCTCCAGCAGATCTTCACTCTCCTGCAAATCTCTGGACATCTGTGTGCGCGAGGACATGTAGTCAGAGTTGTAGAAACACGCCTCCTCGAAGGTGTTGCGGTCAAAGTGGCCCGCTTCCCGGACCAGGTCGTGTGAGGCAGGGGGAACCTGATCTGGATAAGCCACACTGGGGTCAAAGTCTTGGAAATGGATGGGAAAGAAAGCCTGCCAGCCACTGATGGTGTTCATGCGGCAGCGATTCAAGAACTCGGAGTTGAGTACTGTGTCAGCTGTGACCAGGAGGAAGAGTGTTTCTACCGGGTGCTTCCTAGAAACAATGTCCAGGATCCGGAGGACGCCAGGATTTTCTGTCTTTATGCTGATCCAAGACACCTTGACGCTGGGATATCTGCGCTCAACTGCGGTGATCTTAGCCTTGACCTCTGAAAAGACATCATTTGTACTAACTTTTTGGGCCTCAGCGGGTTCATAAGTGAACAGGAAATTAAGAACTGCATTCTCACCAGTCTCAAACAAATTTAATGAAATGTGATCTAAGAAGTGCAGTGCTACTTGGGACTCGTAACTAGTGAGGGGCAGGAGGACGTGAACTCGTGTGGCCTCGGTGACATAAGGCATGGGGATAATCTCTACCTGGCTGAGGGGTCTCACAAGGTGTACACGGCGTGCGATAGATTTCTGGTGACCAGACTCAGTCGTGGCCTGGACCTGCAGGTCCAAGGTGTACTCCATCCCTCGTGTCTGGTCCAAGCGCCTGTAACCGTTCACCAGCCGTGGAGAGCTCAACTGTACAAAAGGGTTGTATTTTTTATTGAGCTCTTCAACAGCGACCCTGATGACGTCAGTCACGTCTTCGCGATCAGCGCCATTGAGCTGGCATTTAGGGGAACCGTCAACACAGGAGAAAAGGTTATCTTCGGTAAAGTAGTCCCAACGCAGTACCTCAAAGCGGCTTTTGGGTTCAAAGGGAGGTGTGATGCCAATGGGCCATAGAGCACTCTTGTTTCCATCCGCTGCTACTTCACTGACATTCTTAATCTCAGACTGAGGGTGAAAAGTAAGGTGCATGAAAAGTTGAAAAAGCCATTACACATAAAAAAAATACAATCAAAATACAATACACTGTATTGTGTGTCACTTTCATCTTGAAGGGTTTACATTAGCACCTTAAGGGTAGAGGAGACCGGGGACAGTTGCAACAAGTCCTATTCCTCCAATCAGAAACATGCTAGAGTGATGACATACTGCACATGCACAGTTAGACCCTCCCACCACCAAGACGACAGAAGACATATTCAACATCCGCTGCTGCATTCATTGAACAAAACTTGTTTTGGAGGTATGCAAGTAAATTTTTTCATGAGATGCATTTTTGCCATACTGTCCTGACATTCTGTATGAATTAATCAAAACTTACTTAGTTTAAATTATTGTTTTGTTGACTTCTAAGTGACATGGTAAGCATGTGTCAAAGTCAGTAAGTCTAGCAGGCGTATGATGTTCTGTCATGGCTGATAGGGTTGGGGGACGGTTGCAACAAGTTATTGCATGTTTAATTAAAGTTTGTTGCATAGCAAATTGTTCATTTCTTCCTGTCTGACACTGAAATATGGAGAGATTGAATAGCATCTGTAACACCGAATCTACGTAAGCCTATATTCTACACATAAACAAACAAAACTCAATAACTGTTATTTGATAAATATGACTAAATAAATAATAGGCTAATACTATAATATTATAGTAGGCCTAAAACAGTTAATATTTTCAGAATTCTATGCTCATTGAGACAAAAAGCTCAATTTAATTAGTGAAATTTAAGGTATTTCTAACATGTTGCAACCGTCCCTGGTTGTGTTGCAACTGTCCCCTGGGTTGGGGTCAGTTGCAACATCTGGCTTCTTCCATTCAAATAAATACTGTGAACGATATGTCATATGTAATCATCTTTAAATGGTATGGGTAATTAGCAGACAGATGGTCTAGTCCAAATAGTCTCTGAGTAACTGAGAGAAAAGCAAAAAGTGTTGAAACTTTCCCCGGTCTCCCCTACATATTAATATTGTAAGGTATCGTATCCCTGCTGAAAAATACAGCATAAACCAGCATGAATTCCATGTTTATGCTGGTTAGAGCTGGTATAGTGCTGGTCTAGCTGGAGGACCAGCATAATCATGCTGTTCTCAAACAAAATTGACCTGGTGTAGATGGTCTCAGTTGGTGTAGTTGGTGCAGCACTCCAGCTTCCCATTATGGGGATCAGCAAACCAGCGACCAGCAAACCAGCAACCAGCATCCCATCCCAGCGTGCAAAACATACCTTATGCTGGTGACCAGCAATTCTGGATTTTTCAGCAGGGATAGTACCTTATGCTGCGTTCAGACTGCACAATATTTTTGACTAGATGTTACATGATGTCATGGAGAAGGTGGAACTAGCGACTGACTTCCGGAAACAAGAGCGTAAACAAATAATGGCTACCGAAGCGGCATGTTAGCTTAATGCTAATTCCAGTACTCACCACTATAGTTCACCAGCATTTATCTTTTTACACTCTGTTGTGGTAGTCCTTTGAGGAAACATCATAAAGGTAGGAGTATAGTTTCCATAGCTCCACAAACCTTCCTCCATTGCATAATTTTACCTAGCAGCACCAATACCATTGTCTCTCTTTCGTTTCGCCATGTTTGAAAGCTGTGCACGGAAGAGCTTCTGTGCTCCTATTGGTCAACATCACAGATGTGACAGAACCCATTGTAGAGGACAGAAAAAAATTAAACATGCTAGTCTTTCTGTCGTGACATGAAGTGTCACAGACGCGACATCGGTTATCGTCTACTATGATTCACTTTAAGAGATAAAACGGTCGATTCTTGTGTCCCGATGCCATTGTCGTTTATGAATCACCATGACACCCTACTACGTCAAAACAAAATCGAGCTGATATCATGTAGTCTGAACTCAGCATTAGGGTACCTATATGCACCTTTTACAGCAGTGTTTATCAACTCCACTCCTGGCAAACCCCCATAACAGAATGTTTTGATGCTTCACTAATTAATACCTGATTAAACTTATTACCTTTTTAGTTTGTTGAATAGGGAGACATCTAAAACATTCTGGTAGGTGGGTCCTGAGGACTGGAGTTGAGAAACCTTGCTTTAGGGCAAAAAAGATGAGAACCACTTATTTAGGGGTAGATTCATTAGAAAGGGGTAGATTCATTAGAAAGGTGTACCTTTGAGGGTACTGCCCCATGCAGTGACAAGGTAAAGGTATAATGTAGCATACATGCTTTCAAAACAATTATGAATTAAAAAAAAAAAGTACTGATGCTGGATTTGATTGCCTTTTGTAAGCAATATTAAAGCAATGTCAAGCATGAATAAAGTATACAAAATAAAGAGCTAAATAAAACACACACATATATGCATGCATTTGTTAAGTTGTAAAGAATTCAGCACAATCTAACCTGCAGTTTTTCAATCTCCTCATAGGTCCTCTGCAGTTCTATTTCTGTGAAATGTTTGTGCAGACGATACATAAGCTCTGAACTGGTCACTGGATGAACAGTGAGAGCATTCTGGAATCCATCATTCCCCACTCTGGGAAGGTCCATATGGTTTTCCATAGTAAAATAATTATAATTCAGCCCCTAAGGTAAAGCAAGATTGAAATTAGATCAGAATAATATATTGTATATACAATATAAATGACATGTATTGTGGGTTTTTTAAGGCTTCAACACTTGGCACAATAACAAGAATGTGGTCATAGTTGCATAGACGGCACCTCTAGGTTAATTCTGGTCAGCTCTAGTCAGCAGACCCTTGCAATTTGCAGTAAAGCCGTCTAATGTCTTGTTGTAACCATGCTAATTAACTGCACAAATCTCAGCAGGTCTGCAGCTGGCCTGCCGAGAACAGGAAGAAGTACATCATTCCATTCAAGTAATCCTGGTGTCTGGACACTCACTTATTTTATGCTGGATCCAAACAGCATGTTCAGGTCTGTGTGAATTACTGATGCTTTATGGTCAGGTCACTGCTTTTATGTCATTGTTCAAAAGGTCCAAACTTAACTAGACTGTCCTAAACCTAGTTTAATGATATGTTGCCCCTGCATGAGACTGATAGCTCACCTAATGAAAGCCAGTGAGTTTGTTTCTCTGTGGATCACAGGAGAAATCATTATTTCTGCTATTTCCAGCAACAGAAATTATTATTCGTTTCTTTGATTTTAATGTTCATACAGTTTTACAGTGATCATAATTTAGCTTTATCTGCTTACAGCATCTATTTTTTACCCTAAACCAGTTAAGTTTAAACCGTTCTGATTGCCTGCTGAAACAAATGCTAACCCCTAACCTTGGTAGCACATCCTGATAGATACCCTTACTGCTTGTCAATGAAACAAACCTCATTTAATAATTTATGACTGCTTTTGCAGTAGAATTAAAGCATGGTCATATTTTTGTGTCCCTGTAACATACACCCTGACTTGGTTATATATTTATTTTGCAAGAGACATTGGGCTACTCTGACCAAAGCTGCAAAATGCAGTAAAAACAGAAAATATCATTAAATATTATTACAATTTAAAGTAGCTGTTTTCTACAGCTCAATTTTTTCCTGAGATTGCAAAGCTGATTTTTACTCCAGTCTTGCTGTCACACAATCCTTCAGGATTCATCTTAATATGATAACTTTGGTGCTCAAGAATTTTTTTTTACTATCAATGTTGAAAACAGTAGTATTGCAACTGTGATGCAGTTTTTTTCTTCAGGATTTTTGTTATAAATCAAAACAGCATTTATTTAAAATATAAGTGCATTTGATTTATAAAAATAATACTTTTTAACATATATTTACTTTCACTTTTGATTTAATTTAATGCATCTTTGCTAAATAAAAGCATTAATTTTTTTATTTTTTTTTAAGTACAGACAGCAAACTTTTGACCGTTAGTTTAAGTCATGCAGAAACCTGAATCTAATC
This sequence comes from Scardinius erythrophthalmus, assembly GCF_964197995.2. Lineage (NCBI taxonomy): Eukaryota > Metazoa > Chordata > Actinopteri > Cypriniformes > Leuciscidae > Scardinius > Scardinius erythrophthalmus. Next base: position 33,755,424 of record NC_138232.1, on the reverse strand, counting down.
AGATCAGGCTATTAAGAGTGTGAAGGTCTTCCTTCAACTCTATGCCAAATCATTGAAATGGGCATAATCCACTAAGGAGCCAGCAGCCAGCACCCATGTCCAATCCCATTTAACACACCAACTCACAAACCATTGCTTATCACACTTATGGGGTTCTATCATACACCCGATGCAATTTTTTTTTTTGCTAGTTTCAGCCCGACGCAGTTATCATTTCACGTCCTGCAAAATAGCAAATGCATTTGCGCCCATTTGTGCGCCCATGCTGGTCTGAAAACGAGGTGTGTTAAGGCGCATTGTGGAACGTTGCTATTTGGAGGCAACTGAAATAGACTGCACCATTGACCAACTGAAATCTGGTCTAAAGTCAATGGCACAATATTTTTTTTTTTGCTATTTAAAGGGCGTGTTAGTAATATGCGCCTATAGGCGGGTCACAACGCGCGTACACTCTGCTTATTACACACACAGGGACGCGCAGGAGCACACAAATATGCCAAATATTAAAAATAAAAGGATTAATTTACAATGTAAAAGATTAATATTGTGTACATAAAGATATGGTGGAATCCGGCTTGTCCCATAGATGGTCTGCTCGCGCGCTTTAACCTCGCGCACTAGCAGATCCGTTTGCGCTCTGGAGACGCGTTCAGTCTTTCTGCTTACAAATTTCCGTCATGTAAATAGCGAATCCGCCATGATGTGAGCGCAACTGGATTTTAAAGGGAATGGGAGATGACACTGGTTTATTGCACGTTACACCCAAAACACACCCATTACTCATTAAGAGAATAGAGACAACCCTTTTAGACCGTGCGCCAGGCACACCGACCATTTTTCCCACCATTAAACTAGCAAAAGTGGATTCGGACACACCCTAAGTGAACCTGCGCCGTGCGCTTTAGACCATGTACATAGATCATTAAAATAGGGCCCATGACGTTTTACCAAATATATATATATATATATATATATATACTGTTCTATACTGCCTTCGCTGCTGATTACGTGAAATAAATATTTTGAACATATGCCGAGCATTTTCACATGACTGTGAGCTTGTTTGAGTATATCAATGTACCTGCCTCAGAATTTGAAAAATACTGTGAACTATTGAATATTTGGCCTCCCTGGTGCATTGAGCCTCTCAATATATAACAGCGCACCCTCTCAATAAAGCATGGGCCCTTGGGTAATGTGGTTTCCTGTCGAAACTAGAGACCCTAGGTGGAAAATGTAGTCATTTGTGACCAGCATAAACATTGCCAACTAAGGAAAACCAGCTACATGAAAAGTCTACTTTATCAACACAGGCCTGTTTTTAGAGTTTGCCAGGATGATCTGTACATAGTTCAGGCTCTGATCCCCCCAATCCCCCCGCCTCTTCCCTTCCTTCAGCTCATTTCGGCTCTCTCAGCCACATTTGCCCTGGGATAGATACTATTTTAGCTTGTGATTAATTGGAATCTCATGATGTGAGAAAAGTAACTGCCTTTGTGATTACAGGGGAAAAGCAGATGCTGTCATGAGATTGCATTGCAACAAAATAGAAACAAAGCTAATGAAATGGAAAGTTACTGGAATATAAATGAAAAGAGAATGCAATTTTGATTGTTTTGCTCTGGATACCATTTTTGTATCCAGAGCAAGTCACACTAGATTTAAAGGCATGGTTCATCCAAAAAATAAAATTCTGTCATCATTTACCCACCCTCATGTGGTCACCAGGGTTATTATAGTTAACTTAAACTAAAACCATAAAAAACATTTTGTTACTTGAAATAAAATAAAATAACTGAAATAAAATAAAATACAAAACAACTTTTTTTTAATTTGAGCTAGTTCCCAAGGCAACATTCTACAATTTAATTTAGTTTAACTTGATGTACTGAAATAACTAAAACTTAAATAAAAAATAATAAAAGCTATACATATTTTTTTAACTAAGAAAAATGACAAAAACACAACAAAATTAATAAAATGTAAAGGGAAAATATAAATTAATTCAAAATATGAATTAATTTATATTTAATAAGTATCTTAATCTGATACAAAAATAACACTGATTGTTACAACCTTGTTGGCTTTCTTTCTTCTGCGGAATGAAACTTCAACCTGGTCTTTCACAAAATGGATAAAAATAACGGAAATATTCTTTAAAAATCTGTCTTTGTGTTCCGCAGAAGAAAGCAAGCCAATTCGAGCTTGGAAAGACATGAGGGTGAGTAAACAATGACAGACTTTCATTTCAATGCATATATCAGTCTTGCATAGAAGTCATAAAGCATATTTGAGTCCCAGTTAACTCTTACCTCATATTCATCCACACAGTTCATGCCTACATAATCAATGATACAGCGACCGAGCCACTCATCAGGTCTGACGCTTATGATGTCAGTCCTGCATTGCTCCAAGAAAGGCTGGAGCTTAAGAAGTAGTGCACGGGATAGTAGAAATCCTGGTCCACTGTGACAGTACCTTCCCTGGGTTTCACCTCCAATGAACTCTCCTGGGTGGCCCATGTAAAGCTGAAGGTCAATGCTGAGGTGGCTTACTAAAGTCTTCAGCCTTTCGGGCTGGGTATAGGTATCATCCTGGACAAGGTAGAACCAATCATACTCAGCAATGCGATGTTGTAGAAGATATCGGACAGACTGGTACATGTTTGGGACTGGACGCTCGTCACCGTGGACGACCACAAACATTCCATTAGGGAGTTTACGACTGCGAGTGCCTGTAAAGAAGATGAGCCGGCCATCCAGGTGGTGGTTGAGGGTCCGGTTGATGGCCACGGCTAACGTGTTTATGGTGTTTTTGGAGGTAAATACTGAAACAAAGAGACGTTCACGAATTCCAAGCTCTGTGCTGGCATACTTGGATCTAAAAAGAAAGGATGAAGGATGAATTACTAACATGAAGAGTTAAGAAATTTGAATCACAGCACAGTTACATTAGGAACTCACAAGCACAGCTGGGTTGGTCAAATAAACCAACCCAACCATTTATAACATACCACACACAGAAGTCCAAAATAGGCAGCAGTTGGGTCATTATTGACTCACCCCGGTGACAATCTAAACTTGTCTGCTGTCATTTTTTCCCATGAAACACAAAATAATTTTGTGAATGATATTCATGCAACTCTTTGCATATATAAGGACAGTTAAAAGCAAAAAAAAAAAAAAAAAAGACAATCCAAAATCTGAAACCATATGATGCATAGCTTTGTGTGAGGAAAATTTAGGTCAAAGTTATTAAAAGAAAATTCTCTATGGTCTCAAACCTCCTTCTTTCCACACATTTGAACAAGCACGTCATGTTCAGTTACGAGGCATATGAGAAATAAAGATGTATTTTCTTCTCAAACAGCAGATACCATGTCCCTGTGATGGACAGGCCATCCATCCAGGGTGTTTCCTTGCCTATGGTCCGAGATGCTGGGAAAGACTCCAGCATTTCCACGATCCTACATAGGACAAGCAGTTTGGAAAAAGGATGGATGGATGCAGATGCCATCCTATCTGATATATTCATGCTCAAACACTTTATACTGTGTATAATACTAAATATTACCTGGAAAAGGGGGGAAGTTGTGGCCTAATGGTTAGAGTCAGACTGGTAACCCGAAGGTTGCGGGTTCGATGGCATGAAATGACTAATGTGCCATTCAGCAAAGGCATCTTAACCCCCAATCGCTCCCTGGGTGCCACAGCAAAATAGCTGCCCACTGCTCCGGGTGTGTGTCCTCTGTTTGCAGTGTGTGTGTGTTCACTACTCCTAATGTGTGTGCACAAACTTGGATGGGTTAAATGCAGAGGACAAATTCTGTGTATAGGCTTACCATACTTGGGCTTCACACACCACTTTTGACAATCCCTTAAAATGTTACTCTCGAAGTTACTAAAATAAGACTGTGGTAACTTTATTAGCAACCACTTTAAATACAAAAAGCTTCTTGAAGCTTCTTACACTATTTACTAAAAACTATTTTTAACAGTGGTCAAACAATATTTGTCATTTTAGCACAAACTATAATAAACTTATTTAAAAAAAAAAAAATGTTTTCTACAATGTGTTGACATCATGAATGTTATGTTTATGTGTCTTTAAGAACACTGTTGAGTTGTTGAAGCTAGTTCAGATTACTGAACTGCTGATCCTTGACTGACAGCACACTTTATGTGACCCGATGACATAATTAGGCCGCATCCGCTTCCAGAGGTCAGGGGGCAAGATCAGGAGCCTTTACTCTATAAATAAACAGAGTCCTAGTCCGGCTCCCCATTCACAAATGTGCACAGGCATCTTTAGTTTAGCAGCAAACTTCTTGCAGAAAAGCTCTACAGCTACAAAGAGAAAAAAAAGTGCTCTGGATGCTGTTTTATTTTAATAGTGTTTCTGTCTTAATCATAAGTTCTTGTTTCCTTTTTTAATTTTTTAATTACCACCTTTCATGCATGCATGCTCTAAATAGACCGAACAGGCTCCATTCAGGCTGGGCACTGCATAGCATCACTGGTGGAGCTACACCTACCTGAAAACCTTTTTGGGAGGACCTTCCTGAGCAGGCTTGTTATAAGGCACTATTCTGGGCTCAAAATCCTCTTCGACATTTCCGTTGTCATTTGTGCCAGTGGATATCGAACTAGGTTTACGGGCCCCTTTCGAGCTCCCAGGCTGCCCTATGAGCATCTCTTCGGCGGGTCCCATCCAGTCAGAGTCGCAGGACTCATCCACCCAGGTGACGCTCAGAAGGCTCAGAGTGAATCCCAGAGAGATGCCCACAATAATCGGCCCGGTCGGCCTGATGAGAGAAACTAACATTGAAATTCTCATGCTTTCTGTCGTCGGCAGTAAATAGTGGACTGTCCGCTCCTCAGCACAACGAGGAGATGCTTTTAGGAGAACGAGGCTGAGGAACTGCGTCGCTCTCTCTTCACACCTATAAAGAGAGACGTGACTGTTGCCTTCTGACGTGTCATCGCTCCGAACTCCGCCCCTTTAGTAACCAGACGTCAGTCAATGCAAATACTGAAGCGCTGATGACTGCCATTCGACAGAGGCATGGACGGGGGAGGAGACCGCAGCAAACCTATCATTAACTGCAGCTATAATTTAGGAGTAAAAGCGAATTTGGTCGTTTGCCCTGGGATAATGCGAGGAAACCGCGTTTGACCTGGAAAGTTTATGCTCTTTCTTTATTTCACTAGAGGGCGATCATTCTGTTTCAGACTATAATTGTAATCCAACATGTGGGCGCATAAAGAAAAAAGGGGCGCTCACCAACAGATAATTCATCAAATAAATAATGCTTCTTAAGTTTTATTTTAAACATTTTATTTTTGAAAATTTTAAGTTAAACAGCATTGAGCAAATGACAAATACAGAAAACATTGGCTAATACTACTACTACAAATAATTATACACAATGCGTGTAAGTCACTTGTCAAATGTTGGCTTATAGGCTACAATAATTTTGTGTGATGTTTGTGGGTCCAGATTCTTTTTACATTAAGGGGAAAGTTTTGCGTGTGTGTGTGTCCAAACAAGATACCTTGTGAATTAATGTGATTGATAGCTGCTCCTTACAAATACAAAATGCAATATGCAATATGTATACACACACACACACACACACACACACACACAAAATGCTTTCTGCATTTTTACATGTTCAAAAAAAAGAAAATAATTCTGTATGATTTATAAGCTTTGTGTTTCCCCATGGGAACCTCAATTTAGGTCCCCGTGAGTCTGTGTGTGGTTCCCTGAAACCATGTACACACACACACACACACACACACACACACATTCATAATCATGCTATGCCATGCACACACACCCTTTGTTCCCAAAAATCAGATACATATAGGCAAATAACTGTACTCTCAGACTTAAAATGTGCACAGACATGGGAATATGCACAAAAACACAGCTCAGATCTTTCTTCCTCTGTCATTCTCGCCTCCCCTCGAGCATTACATCTGTTCTTTATACTGCATGCCTGCAGCTAGTGGACTCTCCAGAGCTGTGCTGTGATGTCTTTCTGTCCCACGCTTGTTGCAGAAAAAACCTTTTTCTCTTTGTATGTGGTTGTTAAAACAGACAATTGGTTTGGTTTGCTACGGTTTTACTTTCTGTAGATGAAGCAGAGCATGATGTGTTCTCCCAGGGGTAATCATTCCCTGGTGAAACAAAAAATATGCTATGTATACTTGCAGCCAGTCTAATTTAGTATACTTCAAGTTAATGATTAGTTAACTTGAAGAGTGCTATTTTGAAACATCTAATTTTGTTTTATTTTAGTTGTAATTAAATTGTAGTAAAGCATAACTTTTAGTGTTTTTAGTGTACTTTTGTGTACTAAATTGGAACAACTTAAAGTATACTTAGACTTTAAGTATATGCCTGTGTAGGGACTAATCACATGCTTGATTAGTGATATTAAAGTGAACTTTATTTGTGTGACAAATACATTTCAAATTCATTACAAGTGCCTTTGAAACATACAAGCAATGTACCCTAAGTATATATGTATATATATATATATATTTTATTATTATTATTATTATTATTTTTGAAGATTTATTTTTGGCGTTTTTGCCTTTTATTAGGATAGGACAGTTGCTAGACAGGAAGTGAGGTGGGAGAGAGAGAGGGGGGGCGGGATCAGGAAAGGAACTCAGGTTGCCTGAAGCACAACGGCGCTACATGTCGACGCACTTGCCCACGAGGCTATCGGCACCGACCTTAGTGTACATTACAAATTGCACACTTTGTCTTCAATGACAAATGCACATTAATAGACAAATAATACTTAGCTTTACTTTTTACAAAATACTACTGTATACTATAATGTATTTTGAAAGTATACTTTCAATGCATTGTTACAATTATCATTTCCAGCACACAGTTAAAATATACCTAAAATATATTTTTAATAAAGTGCAAATAAATATACTTTTAAATTAGTCATTTTCACTTCAAGTATATTTTTCTAAAATATATTTTTAGAAAAGATATTAAAGTACAATTATTTTAAAGTGTGTTAAAAGTTGTATTGTGAAAATAGGTAAAAGCATGATGTATATTTAAAGATGGTATAATTTTTGTTATATATATGCAATGTACTATTGAAAAAGGGAATATATTTCAAATACAATAAAGTATACTTTTTTTCACTAGGGTTACTTTGGGAGTAAAATACTTGTTTCCCAAAGTGCCTTTACACTTTTGGAAATATTACATTTGATCTGATTCTGTGTGCGTACTTACCTGCTTTGCCTTAAATATGATAAACTAGTAAAGCTCTTACAAATCCTGCAAACTCAATGGATACATTTGATCTGTTTAGGTGAAACTAACATCATCAGACACTATTGATTAAAAAATGGACAAGTACATGGAACTATACAAATATTTTTTTAAGTATATGTAGTATTTTTTTCTTCCGCTAGGTGGCAGCAATTCATTAAATTGAGTGCCTTCAAATGGCCACAGAAATGACTCCTAGGAGAAGATGTGCTCATGTTTTGCAACATAGTTGTAAACCGTAATATGAACACAGACACGTGCTGAAATTCAGCTAATAAAAATATATTCCATTTTAAAAATGTAGTAAAATGATAAAATGGAACATTGAATGTTGAAATAAATGTGAGATCTCCACCTTAAGGTTTAGTGGACCAACTGAAAAACTATATAACTGCAAAGATACTTGATGAAACTTTTATCCAGTTTCCCCCAAATATCCACTTGTTCATCTAAAAAAAGTACAATGAATAAAGCCATACGGGTTGATATGAAGGTCAAAGGCCTTTCAGATTGTCCAGGCCCACAGTCGTGGTATTCACAGTGAGCCATCGTAGTGTATGAGGCCCTGAGCCAGGCATTGTTCATTCACAGATCACAGTTTTCATCTGAACACTGAGGCTGTTTACTGTCTCTGGGATAAACGCAAGGAATGTATGGCAGAGTTTACTAAATAATGTCGCTATGCCACCGCATCCCTCGGAAAGCCCAGATCACATGATCGCAGAGGCTTCTGTCTCTTCAACGCACCCAGTGTTACATGCAGGAAAAGCCATATTGACATAGAGCCTTTTATTATAGGCAAGGGCGTAGATTTGGTTTGAACATTGGGGGTGGGGGGAGGGGGGTTAGGGGGTGGGGGGGGGTTGAAGTTTGGGTCTGCATATTTTTCATGTGATTATGGTATAAATATTGGGGGGGGGGGGGGGGCTGTAATGCATAGATTTAAATATTAGGGGGGTTACCCCCCTCCCCCTCCCCCCCACAAACTACGCCCCTGATTATGGGTTTCCTTCCTGATATTAACCAAGAGCGAGCTGTCCAAATAGTATAGAATTGTTATAATTAAATGGAATAAAGGGACGTTACATTTTATGTAAATGCATCAAAAACACGAAATGTACAATAAAGTTGGTTATTGCTACTGAAAATGTGCAAAAAACTTTAGCATTAAAAATATAGCATTTTTTATATTTTTCTTTTCTGTTTTTTTTTTCTAAAATATTGTATAATATTTGATAAATAATTAGCAGAACATTTTTTATGAGTAGGTTAAGCAGTGGGGAATGGAACAGTACGTGTGTGTGTGTGTGTGTGTGTGTGTGTGTGTGTGTGTGTGTGTGTGTGTGTGTGTGTGTGTGTGTGTGTGTGTGTGCGCGCGCGCGCGTGTGTGTTTGTATCCAAGCTACTGTCACAGTCTGCCAATTTATGAACTCACTATGCTGTCATTTTCATCTAGCAGAAAAAAAATGCAAGACAATTTCAATGTCCATAAAAGACTTCTCAGTCCCATCCCAATATTGCTCTGAGAGAAAGATTAGAACTCATAAAATGAGTTTTATCCCAGTTTTGATATTTCAAACAAGAAAACGATAAAGCAACGAATTTAGAAATTTGATTTGAAGATTATTGGCATGGACATTTAAAATCCATTCTGTTTGGCCTGAAAATGTTCTAACAGACAAATTCTGGCTGATAACACAGGACACTGATATAGCTGTAGGGCCAAGAAGACTGCCAAGGTCAACACAGGCAAGGGAACACTTTATGAAAAACATATCAAAAACGACAGCTGGACATCATAACACTAATTTAAATGTAAGGCCTGATGAAAACGAGAAACAAAACAAAAACATAATGAGACGAGTTTTCTGCTTGACATAAATCATTTCTGTTTCCAAAACAAATAAGGGCTGTGCGAGTTTACATCAACTCAATGAGTGTCATGTAGGGTTCCTGCGCCGTTTGTTTACAAACTCTTGAACTTTTTGACTTGACAGGGATTTTTTCTGACGCTACGTCAACGGAGGTGGAATGCGCGCGTGCCAATAGATGTTAATAAGATACGATAGACGCGCTGTTCAGAAGTGAGTCGCGCGCTAGTCCGTGGACGCTCACTGAAAACTTGCTTATGTGATGCCAGTTGTTTTGTCCCACTAAAGAGGAGGAATATTTTTTTATTGAGTTAAAAGCAGCGAGGATTTATTTGTCCTCGTGCCCCTACTTTTGCGCATCACAGGGTCTAAACTTAGTTTTAATCGTGTCTCAGCGGTGCATTTAAAACGTTTTCATGCTTTTCTCGATCATGATGCCAGTTCAAAGATTCGCCGACAAACCAAGGACACATCGTTGGGACAGTTTCAGGTAGATTTGACCCGTTTGTGGATCTAAATCCCTGGATGATGCTCTCAATGCAAAAACACGTCCTCGTGTTCATTTTTATCCTCAATACGACTCCCATACCTCTGCAACTAAGGTAAGCTGTGGCTTTCCTGCCTGCTAATGTTATTTTTCTGTTTGTCTCATTTAGCTGCTTGATTAAGTTTTATATGAAGACGAATACAACAAGCAGCTTCGTTTTGTTCGTTTAGAATCAATTTGATCAAGTTATTTACACCTGTAAACGTAAGAATCTATGACTTTGCATTCAGGTTCAACAGGCCTTTTTAAATAACAAGAGACAATGAACGATGTGAAAAAACTGGTTTGTTAATGGCATATAACTTTGTGTGGGTCTGGGTCATGACAGAAAGGATGAAAGGAGGGAGGAGAGAAAAGTGTGTAAAGTGAAAGTGAAATAATGTTATTGAGTGAATAAGAATCACATTGCAGTTTTTGTATAAAAAACCCCAGAAAAATAAAACAAAACATTCAAGAATTTCTCTTAATTTCTTAGTTGGGGAAGACACTCAAATACTATCAGGAGAAATTGGAAATATGTATTTTGTCTGGATGGGTGTGAGTGTGTCTGTGTGGAAATTGATGTATATATATATATATATATGTACATGTACATATATATATATATATATGAAGAGTTCAGATGCAAAAGCCTCTCATTTAAGTGAAATTATTGAACTTAGATATACAAGCTTCATAAGAATTATCATTCTAGAAGAAAATTTCAGATGGCACTTAGAGGCTTTTGCATCTGAACTCTTCATATATATATATATATATATATATATATATATATATATATATATATATATATATACATGTGCTCTAGCTATTCCCATTTCTTTTGCACCACAGGGTGGATGGCAACCCTTTAGTCATGGATCCCAACAGTATCTGCCGTAAGACTAGAACTTTGGGAAGCAGACATGCCGACCTGTGCCAGTCTCAGCCTGAGATCATTCAAGAAGTGGCAAAAGGTGCCCAGTTGGGCATACGAGAATGCCAACATCAGTTCCACAATCGTCGCTGGAACTGCACCAGCCAGAGCAGAAACCTGGCCAAGATCCTGCAACAAGGTGAGGAACTTAGGTGGAGCGTGTGTAAGGCATGGGGTTATGGCCTTCCATGGCTGTCACTGAACACTGAACATCACTGAACTTACTTAAGCTGGACTATGATGCAATTTTCTTCTGGAAACAAACTTTTTTGCATTATTTTCCTGTTATCTCTGTAAAGCTGCTTTGAAAAAAGCGCTATATAAATAAATGTGACTTGACTTGACTTCCCCTGGCCACGAGTCAAAAATGAACAGGGGCTTTGGCCAAAATGCACCAGCACATTTAAACTAATATAGTAATAAAGTGAAAAAGAAAATTAAATGAAAAGTGTTGATTGCGGCCTTAAATTTAGACTCAACGTTGCACACTATAACCAATCACACACGACTCTGCTGAGTTTATGATTGCAATGGCCAATCAGAGGCGTTAAGATTAGTAATGAATTACGATGAGTGACAGCTTAGTGATTAAGAGAGCGCTTTTATGCACACTATCCGATTATCCATTCAGAATTAGAAGAACACGTACGTTTTGCTGCATTAGGTAAGGATAAGGCAGGCTATTTATTATTCGAACTGACTGCCACGCCAAATCACGCATACTGTATGCTTGCCTGTTCAAATTATAATGGTTTGTGAACATAACCACTTTAATGACAAGAGCATTTATGCTGGGAGGTTGTTGATAGGCGACACGTAACTATTTCATGACATTCTATTTAATTTAATTTTTAAGGAGGAATCACATTTAGTCTTTCCTTAGAGTTGGTTCACCCATGCACCACGGTGAGGAATAAAATAAAAAGAGCTTCTCATGATATATATGTATACATTTGGAACTCAAAAATGAAGATAAAACGGATGCAGCCAGCCCTCTTAACTGATTAGCAATGACCTTGTTCAACAAAACATGTGCAGATCTAGTGCTCTAATTGGCTTCTATTTGTATTTATCATTTGCATAATAGGAATTCCTTTTTTTTTTTTCCTATGTTTAATTCACATGGGTCATAATTCCCCAGAACATCATTTTGATTCCACATTGGATTGAAAATGTAGTTTTGAGCAAAAAGCACACTAATTTCCTAGTAATCAAATAATTTTTTCCCCCAGAAAGACAGTTGTTGTTTTTTGGCTGGGACTTTTTGGCATGTCAAACGATGCTTGTGCAGAGTTAGTTGATTGCTTAGTCATTGCTGAGTTCTATTTGGCATGTTTGTACATTTGAAAGGAATTTTCTAGCAATGAAGGTTCTAAGAGTAAAGGAATGCTTCATTAACACATGTAGTTAGCCACATGGCCAATAGAGGGCATGATTGTATGTCAATTTGAACATGAAAATGGTTAGGCCTACTTGACACATAACATAATTGAAGAAAAAAGCAGCAGAGCTAATGCTTTTATTAGTAGCTTGGACCTTGTAGTGCATATGTCTAAATGAGACTGAGATGAGGATTAATCTTTTTTAATCCAAACATGACATGCCAATTGCCAAAGCTCAGCAATTTATAAGTTTGACTTGTTTACATGTAAATTTGATACCAAGAGGGAGTGTGTCTTGGAGGAAACCTTTACATTGAGGGGAAAAGGTTGAAAAGGAAAAACTCTTTTGGCAGTGATGTATTGAGGCAGGTCTAGACAACGGAGATGTGTGAGGAATGTGAATCTGCTAAATGAGTTATTGTTAATGTGGCAATTCCTTAGAAGTGATCTTAGAAGTGGGATGGGCTGTTACTCTGAAACAAGAGTTTAGACGCATAGCATGATCCACACGGCACAATGCACTTTTTCAGATGCAAGGTTTTGTATTTGGACAAACTGTAGATTTTTCCTCATTGAGTTAAGGTTCTATGAACTGTTCTCTAGATATCCGGGAAACTGCATTTTTGTATGCCATCACAGCTGCTGGGGTGATGCATGCAGTAACGCAAGCCTGCAGCCAGGGGGCGCTGCCACAGTGCGGCTGTGTGACCCTTCAGAGTTCCTCTCAAACTCACCATGACCTCCAGGCAGAGGAGGTACTTATCCAGGCTTCACCTGTCCAAAATGGGCGCTGGGAATGGGGGGGCTGTGGAGATGATGTGGACTTTGGCAACGAGAAGTCTCGTCAGTTCATGGACACCAGGCAGAGAAAAGCCCAGAGTGACATCAGGACCCTTATTGACCTGCACAACAATGAGGCAGGAAGACTGGTACGTTTACATTTCTGGGTTTGGAATACGGATGGCGTGGGAGAACGTAGTAAATATAATTTTTGTATCCCCTTGCTTTAATAGAAAAAAAAAATACACTATTGGGTTTCCATAACTTTCTAAAAGAGTTTTTTTTTTATTTTTTTTTACTACAGGTAGATATGTGGACTACAGCAGTCAAAAGAGAGAAAGTTGTTATTTAATGTCACCATGAATTAAAAATTGAAAATTCTTTTTTATGCAATATTGCAATATTTATTATAAATGATTTATCCTTGCATCAAAATAAAAAATGGATAAAAATGATTCATCCTTTAATCAAAGTAAACATTTCTTCTCTTCTCTGATGATGTCTACAGGCGCGAGAACGGGACGACCTGTCACTTTTTAAGATATTCATCATATATATAAAACATGTTTTATACAACAACAACAACAACAACAACAAAAAAAACACCAGAAAAAATAATAAAACCCACAAACATTTCTGCAGCTGGTAATGTGTTCTGCACATCAACACTAAGCAAAAGTACTTTTTAAACATTAAAATTATTTATTTTACTGTAATATTTTCTTATGGGGAGTTTTATATTTTTGTTTAGATAAACTGAACGAACCAGGTTTTAGTGGAGCGGCTAAGTGCTTATGTTTGGCAGAATCGTTCAGTTTATGATACAAGCATGAAAATTGGCATGAGCAGTCTCCATGGGTCACTTAACAAGAAAATTGTCCGAGCCACTTGAAATTTCAAGATGGCGGCCATTTTTCAAGATGGCCGACACCTTAGTGAAGCAGTTAAGTGATATAGTGGTTTATTTGGTGATACAAGCATGAAAATTGGCATGAGCAGTCTCTGTGGGTCACTTGACAATAAGCCACCTACAGCTACTTGAAATTTCAAGATGGCGGCCATTTTTCAAGACGGCCACCACCTTAGTGGAGCAATTAGGCTTAAGAAATCATTTAGTTGGTGATACAAGCATGAAAATTGCGATGAGCCTAATTGCTCCACTAAGGTGGTGGCCATCTTGAAAAATGGCCGCCATCTTGAAATTTCAAGTAGCTGTGGGTGGCTTATTGTCTAGTGACCATCAGAGACTGCTCATGCCAATTTTCATGTTTGTATCACCAAATAAACCACTATATCACTTAACTGCTCCACTAAGGTGTCGGCCATCTTGATAAATGGCCGCCATCTTGAAATTTCAAGTAGCTGTGGGTGGCTTATTGTCTAGTGACAATCAGAGACTGCTCATACCAATTTTCATGCTTGTATCACCAAATAAACCACTATATCACTTAACTGCTCCACTAAGGTGTCGGCCATCTTGAAAAATGAAAAATCTTGAAATTTCAAGTGGCTCGGACAATTTTCTTGTCAAGTGACCCATGGAGACTGCTCATGCCAATTTTCACGCTTGTATCATAAACAGAACGATTATATCACTTAGCCGCTCCACTATTAAAGCAGAAACCACGATTAGACCAATATAAAAATACGTTTCACTTTTTCTTGAACTAAATTAAATCAGGATTAAACTAAATTCAGCTGAATAATGACACTATTGTCTTTTGTTGAGCTGCTTTACAGTTGAAATTGAATTTGTTTAAAAATGTTTGGAATTTTGCAACGTTATTTTTTTCTGTTTATTACTGTGAAGCTGCTTTTGAAACAATCTGTATTGTATAAAGCGCTATATAAAGAAATGTGCCTTGACTTGACCATTAACTAAACATGTCTAATCATACTCTGGCATGAAATAGAAGTTGCCATAGTCTTTTCTGATCTATTGTGATGTATATCGGCTGCTTGAACAAGAAAAAAAAGTAGGGCAGGACTTGATTTTGTCCATCGGGAGTTGATTGGATGGTTGTGATATGCTATTGCTGTGATGTCATGTGAGTGACAGGTTGCCCTGCCCTCACGCCAGTAAACACGTCATCAGAGAAGAGAAGAGAAGAGACTGCAAGAGGGAGGGGAAGTTATTTTGATTAAAGATTACAAGGGCACATGAATAAAAAATCATATATTATAAATACTGCAATATTCCATACAAAACAAATAATTGTCAGTTTTGATTTTATGGTGACTTTAACTTAAGAGACTGCATGAAATGCAGGACAGATGCACGTTTGAAGAAAGAAATCACTTTATATCACTTTTCTGTCTTGTCATGTGTGTGCACAGGCCATACAGATACAGATGCGAACAGAGTGTAAATGTCACGGCCTTTCTGGTTCCTGCACTCTTCGCAGCTGCTGGAGGAAGATGCCTCTCTTCCGTCAGGTCGGCGACTATCTCATGCAGGGCTTCCATGCGGCCGTTCGCGTGATGGGTGGGAATGACGGGAAATCACTTGTCCCCATCGATCCGGATAACCCTCCCCTAGATGCAAACGACCTCATCTATTCAGCTGAGTCACCTGATTTCTGTCAGGCCAATCAAAGGACCGGTACAGAAGGCACACAGGGCCGTGTGTGTAACAGCACAGAGACGGGCCCGGGAGGCTGTGACAGCCTGTGCTGTGGTAAAGGATTTGCAGATTACACACTGGAACACGAGGAAAACTGCCTGTGTCGGTTTCACTGGTGCTGTGAGGTTCAGTGCCAGAGATGTTCCGTGAGACAGGACGTCAGCCTCTGCTTGTGAAGTCCACTCGAGGAGATAAAAAGCAGAATTGCATCTGCGATACTCCTCTTTGAGCTAGAGGGCACATTTGTTTTCTCTCCTATGCAGAGGAGCATCCTCAGTGCAGAAGGAAGCAGTGACGTGTGAAAACAAGTCTGCTGGTTATTGCAAACAAGACTGAGCATTATCTAAAAGTCAGGTGGGAGTCTGGGATTGTGTGTCTGCTTTGGAAAACAAGCATGTCATGCTGCCACCTGCTGGTCCTTTATTAAGAGAAATAAGTGTATGCAGAAATCATTGGTTTTCTCCAGTGTTTTCAGAACAATACCTGGGAATAGACTGAGCTTGAAACTTGAGACAAAAACATCCTCTGATAAACTTTGGCCACATCAGATATCCTTGGCTTTTGGTCATTTTCTTGGTATTTGAAAATGAACCAATTTCGGCACTGTCCAGGGTGCTGAATCCCTGACTGATTTGCTGTCTGGCAAACCTAAAGATACAGTCAGTACCCAACTGATTTAGAACATCTGTTGGTTTAATTATGAACCGTTTATAATTTTACATTGTCCAGCAATTTTTCCTGTCCATGCTTTTAAATACCTGCATTTGTTTGTAGCAAGACACTGAAAGGTAACCTAAAAAAATAACATGTAAATTAATTCATTTTATTCCCAACAAAATGTTATTTAACATTAGTGAATCAACCTAAATATATTAGGTTACACCACCAAAACTAAATTTAAGGTTATGATCAATGAAATATCGTTCCTTGTTATTATAATCGCTCTGACATGCATGTTTGTAGAGCCGTCTATAAGGATGCCAGTTGATAGATGTAAGAACACTTTTCCAACTTATTTACGCCTCATATTCTCATACAGGTGACTCACACACGTACAATGTGTGTGCCGGTGTCACCTTCTGACGTCATCACAGAATAAATGAAATGCTTATACAATCAGGTAGCTTTATATGGTAACATTTGCAGGTTTACCATACAGCAAAACTCTAAACATAATACACAACACTAGACTCTGTTTTATGTTTGTCTACAAATGAATGTCCACAAGGTGGAGCATAAGAATCAGTGCTGCTCAAATGTCTGAGGCTACTGTAATGCACCTGTACCACTAGGGGTTTAAATGACCATTTATTTGTGTTATGGTATCTATACCTATTTAAAAAGTATGAGTGATCTAAATCATTGAAATTGTTTGTTTGAAGTGACAGTCTCCAATACAATTATAAATACACAATTAAGAAAAACTTGCTACCATCTGTTTCCCCCGTTTTCTTGTTTTAGCTTTCTCTTTGCTTGACCGTTCTACCAGCTGTGAGATCATTTTGGGAATTGTACCTTGCTAGCTGACAGGCTGAACACATGCATGTAATTATGAGGTACGCTTTTGTTCTATTGCTGGCAAAAATCCAGGAATACTCTCTGTACCCCTTGTATAAAAATAGAAATCTGAAAGAGACTGTCTAACCCACATACAGACTCATATAAGATGTGAGCAGATGTATTTCAAGCTTCTCTGGTTGGTGAAAACAGACATCAGTCGTTTCACTTCGCATTAGGATTGGCAGATGGGGGAGGCTTATCCCGGTTTAACAGGTCTGTACCTTTAGATTTTTTTGCCCGGCTACACAAGTCCTGCCCATTGCTCCCGCTGTCTGAGGCTGCGCGCGCAGTGGGATGCAGAAGGAGTGGCGGAGCGCGCGCGTGTGACTGAAGCTAGCATCGATTATTACATAGGTACCGTAACCTGATCAACTCAACAGCTGTTTTCCCCCACTGTATACCCAGTGGTCACGCGAAACGTAAATGGACGTGAACCTGTGACTCTGAATTCGCACCTCCCCGAGGCACTCAACGGGACGAAAGGCGAGACAGCGCATTCCGAAGGGCCGGTGGGTGTTGGTCGACAGTTGAAAAGATGGGCACGGTGCTCTCTATTTCTCCCACGTCCAGAAAAGGAGGGATTCTGGATGAGAAGACGGATGGAGCTAGCGGTAAGACGGAGAAGAGCCTCAAGCGCCATTCGGTGCTGATATCGGCTCTGACGTGGAAGCGGTTAGTCGCTGCCTCGGCCAAGAAGAAGAGTGCCAAGAAAGTGAACCCGAACCCACCCGTTTCTCAGATCAGTAACCCCGTAGACCAGCTAAACACCGAAAATCTTAAGAAATCTCAATCAGGCTCCGAGCGCAAGACGAAATCTGGGCCGCTCGCAGTGCCAGTCCCTACTGTACCGGATAAAAGCCTTCGATCCAATCAAACCCAGAATGCATCCCAGAACGGAAAGCAGCTCCTTTCGGTCCAGCGGCAACCGAGCAGTCGCTCCATCATCTCCCCTAGACGAGTCATCGTGCAAGCCTCCACAGGAGAGCTCCTTCGCTGCCTGAGCGAGTTCATGTGCAGGAGGTGCTACAAACTCAAAGAGCTGAGCCAAAACGAGATCATCCTGTGGTTCCGAAACGTCGACCGATCACTGCTCATCCAAGGTTGGCAAGACCAGGGTTTCATCACTCCGGCCAACTTGGTGTTCGTTTACCTGCTCTGCCGGGAGGCGGTGACCGAGGATATTTCCAGCGAGTATGAGCTGCAGGCCACCTTTCTCACCTGCCTGTACCTGGCTTATTCTTACATGGGCAACGAGATCTCGTACCCGCTCAAGCCCTTCCTGGTGGAGACCAACAAGGAGGTGTTCTGGGAGCGCTCCCTGCGGATCATTGATAAAATGAGTGCCAAAATGCTGCAGATCAACTCCGACCCGCATTTCTTCACCGAGGTCTTCCAAGACCTCAAGAACGAGGGTGGCTCGAGCGATACGAACGGAAGATGGAATAATAATCTGGACCGCTAAATTTGGCTTGTGTTGAAAGGAGAGAGAAGCTCTCTGATACCTCTCCACACCCTTCCTTCAAGGGTGAAATGAATGTAAGGCCCGACTGCTGAAGGCGCAAAGAGTGTCTCGCTCTATTGCTGGTTTGTGGAAACGGACAGGGGGATTTCGCCTCACCTCCATGAGAGGGGGTTTACGTTATCACATGTGTAAAATAGGCTACAACCTTCATGACCCAGTGAATGTCACGAGCGCGATCTGGGGTTTCTTCATAGTTTACTTAATGCATGCTTAAAGAATTCTACTCGTATCATCATTGTGGTTTTTGAAGAAAAAATAAATAAATAATAATAATAACGAGCTGTTGGTGCCGAGCTAAAACCGAGAGATGTAAATTATTAGCTTGTGCGTCAACGCTGGGGTCTTATTTTTCTATTAGTTTCAGAAACGATGTTGTCACCGACGCTGAGCTGTCCGGGGTGCTGGCCTGCAACAGACACTCTCCTCCTGTCTCCTGTGGCGCCTGATGCTGTCTATCTGAACGTTGAATGTACTGTTTTACAACAAAACGATTCTCTACAGTCAATGTGCCAATTGTCATAGTATAAAACGTAATGTTTTATATTGTATATTTGAAAATATATGAATACAAATACCCCCAGACTCTCTGCCGCTTCTTTATTGTTTTGATGATGAAAAGGGGACAGTTGATGCATTGGTTCGTGATTGAAGTGTCCTTTTTGAGGCGTTTTTTAATGTGAGCATAAATGATCAAGGTTTTACTGACATTGACAGGCGCTGGCGTAATATCGCATGCAGATAAAGATGATTTCTCTTTGAATCAATTCTCTTAAGTCAATTAATTTGATTTAACTGAAAATGATTTGCATTTCCTTTTTTTTTTAACATTTTAACAAAACTCGACCATTGGTAAAAGTTGAATTTCAATCATGCACGAGAGCGAGCAACAGTGTAGGGTTTACGTCATTCCTGTGCAGGCAAATGCTTGAGCAAGATAATCAGTCGGATAAGGAGCGCGTGCTGTAACAACATAAATCCATACAGTCCCTGAATTCACCGGAGGCTTTTCAGTATATATAGCTGCTAAATCGTTTTATTTTGAGTCTGGACAGCAAACACTTACATTTAATCAGTTCGTGACTAAGTTCTGTGTATAAATATGTATCGGACCCTTTTTTATTTAAGAGGGGTCGCTAGCCGTGGTGCTGAAACTCGCCTTCAGTTTCCGCATTAGTTTCGTTAATAGGCCTATTGGTTATATGTGTTATACATGTAAACTACTTCCATATCTATTAAATATGGGGTGCCTTGAACTTGGTCGTTTATCTTACAAACCCCTCTCACAGATCACGTTTCAGAAGTTAAAGTAAATTAAAAATCAATATTCTACCATTCTACTTGGTCGTACAATTGGCTGTCACCTGAAAACATCAGACACCCAGACGTCATATATGATTTGATTACCTCAGTAATAAAATGATTAGTTTAAAATTCATTCATATGCGCGCGCGCGCGTGTGTGTGTGTGTGTGTTTTGGTCCCCATGAGGAAAACAGCTTATAAATCATAAGTTATGTTTTTTGAAAATCTAAAAAGTTTTCTGTGATGGTAGGTTTATGGGTATAGTTTAAGGGGATATAATATACAGTTTGTACAGTATAAGCATTATGTCAATGGAAAGTCCACTGAAAACAGAAAATGTGTGTGTGTGTGTGTGTGTGTGTGTGTGTGTGTGTGTGTGTGTGTGTGTGTGTGTATTATTATGTATGTGAGTGTGTGTGTGTGTGTGTGTGTGTGTGTGTGTGTGTGTGTGTGTGTGTGGCGGCTGGACATGGTGCACTGACATTGCTCACTTTCTCCTGCACAGGTAGTCCTCAAGAGAAAAGTCTTCATTGTGAAAATGGCCTCAGGGGTGCATGAGTCATGGAGAGAGTAAGAAGCAGCTGGTTTGAAACGAGAGAACCCCCAGAATTTGTGAATAAAGCACGTGGTTCGGGAGTTCGAACATTTGATTGGCTCGATTTTGGTGCAGTCTGATAGAAGTGTCATTGTGACGGAAGGCTGCAGAACCGGCCGCGTGTCGGCCATAGGAATTCTGCGGGCGCATTCCGCTCCGTCTCTATGGCAACGGCCATATTAGCAAAGGGTCTGATCCAGATCGAGCGTGGGATGAGAAAGGCTATATCTCGTACAATATCTGTCTCTATACAGTATGAAACCGGACGCCCAGAGTTAAATGATTAGATACAATATAGTGTCAGTAAACGTATTACACCTTATTACTAATGTGCACGGATGTGCATAAATGCCCCAATATTCAATCAATGTTCTTGAGAGTGAAGCAGGAGAGGTTGCAGAGTCAGACATGAATGCAAATGAGCTGGAAGTAGCCCTTAAAGCGATCTGCAATGTAGAAATGCACCAGCAAGCATGCATTAGGCACTGTTCTTGGATGAACCTTCAATGCGAAGATCATTCTTGTTAAATAAGCCGTTTATGTAAGTCTATATTCTTGTCTGCTGGATACGGATGCAGCCGTAGGAATGAGGTTGCCGTGGAAACACCCGCAGCTGGAAGCGAGATCCAGGGACCACAGAAAGGGTGGAGCAGACAATTAATAATTTACAATATTTCTTTCGGCTTTCTATTTTTACTGGAGATGACTGTCAAACCTTTAGTGGGAATGTGGGATTAGTCCCTGGCGAATGCCATAGGCTATCCTCTCAGTACTAAATTTAGTTATTTCTTTTGAGACTTATTGGTACTTAAACAGCCAAATACACACAAAATAATGTCAAAATGCCTCTCTTGGCGAGTATTCAAGTAAACACAGTCAGTCGTTTTAAGACAAGTGAATCGTCTTAAAGAGACAGAAGCCTAATTTACCTGCTGCCAAATTATGAGATACTTTTAAAAATATACGGAAAATTTTCCCCATGGTATCGATAGCAAAAATGGGGCCAGTGAAAATGCTAAGTGGCTAGTAACTTGGAAAACCACAAGCCACAGTGACTGATGAGCAAAAAAGTGTCAAGCTCTGCTTTCACCCATTCATGATTCCACTGAAACACAAAATAAATGGATGCAGTTCAGACTACTTACCTGTAGGTTATTATATCAAAAGTATGATACAGTTTTTGTCAGAGAGATTTTATTAAACTAAAGGTTAAAAACGCTTATTAATTTTGGGTTAATGTTCTTCAACTCAATATTCAGCAAATAAAGCACATTAAATGGTACATTGGTATATTAGTCAAAGTATGGAATGATAACTTCTGAAGCATAACAACTCATTTAAAATAGAAGCAACTTCAAACTGAATTTTTCTGGACTGTTTTTATTTTGTAAAGAGGTCAGGACGGTCTTTCTCTTTCTGTCAAGACACAAGTAAACATTGAAAATTGAGATATAAACACACTGACAAAATGTATTCATCACACAGTTGATCTAAGTTTCATATATACATGTCATATAACCAATATCAGATTATTTCTTAGGTAATCAACAGTAGCCATAGTCTGTTTATATTTGTACTTTATCCACAAGGGGGCTTACTGTATGTCTTTCAGGTTATATTGGTATGGGCTAATCTTGGTTATGAGATTATTTTATTCTCCCTGTGCATGCAGTTATAGCCCCTCTGAGACACTCAGCTGAATTCAGAAGACGTAATCCACAGCTAGTATGAAAGGGGCCAAGACATAAACAGTCACAAAAAAGAAAAGAAAAGAAAAAAAGAACAGAACAAATGCCATCAAATTGTATGTGAAATAACAAAATTGGTTACACTTTATTTTGATGGTCCCTTCAACGCATTCTGTTGACTCTAAGTAACGTTGCACCATCATGTCTACTAACTCTCATTAGAGTGTTAGTAGAGTATTAGGGTTAGAATAAGTTGATTTGTAGTTGCAAAGTTATTTATAGTCAATAGAATGTTCAAAAGGGACCATCACAATAAAGCTTTACGTGTTCAAGCTATTCAGATAACCCAATATTCTTGCATTTAAACATTTTGCATAACTATATGTTTAAATGCAAGAGCTACTGTTTATATGTTTGGAGTCGATATACAACACTTTATTTCAATAGTCCACTTTACACATTCTACTAGTAACTTTGCAACTACATGTCAACTTAGAGTATTAGTAGACTATCTGCAACACGGTCCCCAACAGACATTATACTTCAACTTATTCTACTAACCATAACCATAACCTAACATAACAATCTACTAATAATGAGAGTTAGTTGACATGTAGTTGCAAAGTTATTTATAGTTAGTGGAATGTCTAAAGTGGACTATCAAAATAAAGTGTAATCAGAGAATTTTTTGATGCTTTTGAAAGAAATGCTCACCCAGACTGCAATAGGCCTAATGCAGTGTCAAAATGTTAAAATGAAAAAAAAAGAAGAAAAAAAGTCAATATTTCATAAGTAATATTGTGAAATATTATTACAATTTATTACAGTTTTTTACAATCACTTTGTTACTATTTTCAGAACCTTGATGTCATTTTTCACAACTCTAGACACAAAACTCACAACCAATGATCAAAATGCACATTTTTCAAAACTCTAACCCTTTTCTCAATTGCTTGGATACAATACACATAAAACTTAGATCATTTGTTCATTCAACAAAAATCACCTGTTCAATATGACACAACTTAACATCAAAGTACCACTATTTCAAAAGACAATTCACACATTACATTTCAAAAGAGTGTCTATTCATTTCCTTACAATGATCTAACTATCAATTGATACAACTGCTCAAAATGATAAGTAACTGTTGCATTACTCTTAATGCATAGTTGTAAACAGACAAACAATCTTCCATGTTTACTATAAATCATGAAAGTTTCAAGATAACGAGATTCACCAATTAGCGTGGAGCATGAACCAATTAGACTACAATATCCATGGATGTAGCCTAATATTTTATCATAATGCTTCATCAGACACTGTGTGGTCCCAAATACTGTATCACCTTTTCAGACTATTTACTGTAAAATATTGACAGTACTGCACTGTATAGATAATCACTCCTGTTTTGTTTCTTACAGTACAAGCAAGCAAATTGAGGAATACTGCATTTGATGTTTTACAGTACTGTCTTTTCTTTTCTATTACAAAGCTAATTACAGTTTTTTACAATCACTTTGCTACTATTTTCAGAACCTTGATGTCATTTTTCACAACTCTAGACACAAAACTCACAACCAATGATCAAAATGCACATTTTTCAAAACTCTAACCCTTTTCTCAATTGCTTGGATACAATACACATAAAACTTAGATCATTTGTTCATTCAACAAAAATCACCTGTTCAATATGACACAACTTAACATCAAAGTACCACTATTTCAAAAGGCAATTCACACATTACATTCTATTCATTTCCTTACAATGATCTAACTATCAATTGATACAACTGCTCAAAATGATAAGTAACTGTTGCATTACTCTTAATGCATAGTTGTAAACAGACAAACAATCTTCCATGTTTACTATAAATCATGAAAGTTTCAAGATAACGAGATTCACCAATTAGCGTGGAGCATGAACCAATTAGACTACAATATCCATGGATGTAGCCTAATATTTTATCATAATGCTTCATCAGACACTGTGTGGTCCCAAATACTGTATCACCTTTTCAGACTATTTACTGTAAAATATTGACAGTACTGCACTGTATAGATAATCACTCCTGTTTTGTTTCTTACAGTACAAGCAAGCAAATTGAGGAATACTGCATTTGATGTTTTACAGTACTGTCTTTTCTTTTCTATTTCAAAGCTAATTACAGTTTTTTACAATCACTTTGCTACTATTTTCAGAACCTTGATGTCATTTTTCACAACTCTAGACACAAAACTCACAACCAATGATCAAAATGCACATTTTTCAAAACTCTAACCCTTTTCTCAATTGCTTGGATACAATACACATAAAACTTAGATCATTTGTTCATTCAACAAAAATCACCTGTTCAATATGACACAACTTAACATCAAAGTACCACTATTTCAAAAGGCAATTCACACATTACATTTCAAATGAGTGTCTATTCATTTCCTTACAATGATCTAACTATCAATTGATACAACTGCTCAAAATGATAAGTAACTGTTGCATTACTCTTAATGCATAGTTGTAAACAGACAAACAATCTTCCATGTTTACTATAAATCATGAAAGTTTCAAGATAACGAGATTCACCAATTAGTGTGGAGCATGAACCAATTAGACTACAATATCCATGGATGTAGCCTAATATTTTATCATAATGCTTCATCAGACACTGTGTGGTCCCAAATACTGTATCACCTTTTCAGACTATTTACTGTAAAATATTGACAGTACTGCACTGTATAGATAATCACTTCTGTTTTGTTTCTTACAGTACAAGCAAGCAAATTGAGGAATACTGCATTTGATGTTTTACAGTACTGTCTTTTCTTTTCTATTACAAAGCTAATTACAGTTTTTTACAATCACTTTGCTACTATTTTCAGAACCTTGATGTCATTTTTCACAACTCTAGACACAAAACTCACAACCAATGATCAAAATGCACATTTTTCAAAACTCTAACCCTTTTCTCAATTGCTTGGATACAATACACATAAAACTTAGATCATTTGTTCATTCAACAAAAATCACCTGTTCAATATGACACAACTTAACATCAAAGTACTACTATTTCAAAAGGCAATTCACACATTACATTTCAAAAGAGTGTCTATTCATTTCCTTACAATGATCTAACTATCAATTGATACAACTGCTCAAAATGATAAGTTACTGTTGCATTACTCTTAATGCATAGTTGTATGGAAACAGACCAACAATCTTCCATGTTTACAGTAAATCATGAAAGTTTCAAGATAACGATCCATGTATATTGTAGTCTAATTGGTCCTTGCTCCACGCTAATTGAGCATGAACCAATTAGACTACAATATCCATGGATGTAGCCTACTGTAATATTTGTATCATAATGCTTCATCAGTCTATGGTCCCAAATACTGTACCACCTTTTCAGACTATGTACAGTATTGACAGCACTGCACTGTATAGATAATCACTCTTTTGTTTCTTACAGTACAAGCAAGCAAGTTGAGGAACACTGCATTTGATGTTTTACAGTACTGTCTTTTCTTTTCTATTTCATAGCTAATTATTTTTGCTTTGATTCAAATAACCCTATGTTGTGATTGTACTGTAGTGTTTTGCATCAATATATTACAAACTTTGTTCAATGATTCCACTGTCTGTCGTATTCTCTCTATTACTGCAGTGCTTTTACAGAGATGTATTTACTGTACATGTAGTACCATAATGAAACCTGTATCACCTATTTTGTTCTACAATATTTAATGATTGTACGAACAATGACACAGTGAAACTATCGGTTGCTTGTGTGTGTGTGATCTATAGTTATGTTTCAATGGTATTTCACAGTAAATTTGTTTTTTGAACCAATGATTGTGCAAGTGCAAGATTTCCTTAAAGATGTGAATGCACAATGCAATGTTTTGAACATTAGACAGCCTGTGTTACAAGTGATAACCGTTTTGAGTTTTGTGTCTAGAGTTTTGAAAAATGAGATCAAGGTTCTGAAAATAGTAGCAAAGTGATTGTAAAAAACTGTATTTTTGCTTTGATTCAAATAAACCTATGCTGTGGTTGTACTGTAGTGTTTTGCATCAATATATTACAAACTTTGTTCAATGATTCCACTGTGTCTGTCGTATTCTCTCTATTACTGCAGTACTTTTACAGAGATGTATTTACCGTACATGTAGTACTATAATGAAACCTGTATCACCTATTTTGTTCTACAATATTTAATGATTGTACGAACAATGACACAGTGAAACTATCGGTTGCTTGTGTGTGGGTGATCTATAGTTATGTTTCAATGGTATTTCACAGTAAATTTGTTTTTTGAACCAATGACTGTGCAAGTGCAAGATTTCTTTAAAGATGTGAATGTACAATGCAATGTTTTGAACATTAGACAGCCTGTGTTACAAGTGATAACCGTTTTGAGTTTTGTGTCTAGAGTTTTGAAAAATGACATCAAGGTTCTGAAAATAGTAGCAAAGTGATTGTAAAAAACTGTATTGATAGCAAATTGAAATTTGCTGTTACATTTGAATAATTTAATGTGCCCTTGCTAAATAAAAATATTAATTTGTGTGTGTGTGTGTGTGTGTGTGTGTGTGTGTGTGTGTGTGTGTGTGTGTGTGTGTGTGTGTGTGTTTATTTAATTAAACCCTTAGTCCCTTATATTTAAATAAACCGTTGTAGAGTATATTTTTGAGTATTTAGTTGAGTTCAGTTGTGCTGAGATCTATCCATCTTTTTGACAGTGGTTTCTTTGCAAGCTTTTATTAACAACCTATTGTTATGATACAATGGTTCATGCTAAATAAGCATTGATGCAATGATGTATTTTCTTTGCAACAGTAATTTTCGTCCCTTGACACAACATTCATGAAACTTTGCCAAGGACTTCCAACGAAAACAACTCGCCCACACAATGGTTAGATAATGTGAACGAGGGGGAGTCATCAATGAAGCTTTTGATGATTTCATACAAACATGAGTGATGAGAAAGATTGGATCAGAAGACTGACTTGAATCAATAGTTATCATTACAGATCAACTTTGGAAAGTTTTTGGTAGGTGTACTATACCGAAGGATGCTCTCATCTTACATTGCACATTTTTCACTTCAAATCTGCAATGACTGGCTGGCACACCTGTTCTCTTATTTATTGCACCAAATTATGTTCTCTTTCCCCTCATGACAAATGACACTATCCATGCATTTTATTCTTTCTTGTGGCCTTTCAGATCCCAGGAGAACATTCCTGATGAGACTCAATAGGGATTAAGCTTGTTCCACCCACCTGGCACAATCATGAATAAAGTCTCAGAGCTGAGAGATATATTTATATAAGCCCTGAATATAAGCTCATTCAGCACCTTCAGGATTCAGCTTGTACAGGGCAAGTCAGTGCAAGTCGTGTTACATGTGTGTGTGCGTTTTCACTGGAGATGAGCTTATCAGAAGGTTTCATAAGGTAACAACACTATTTAACCCTGAAGCCTACTGCATCACATTTGATACACACATTTCTAAGGCCTCTAAATGATCAACATGATCAAAACCCATTGTACGCAATCTACTGCACGCCTTCTGTTGTCTGATGGATAGTTCACACTTTTTTAGAGGGTAAAAGGCAGAATGCCTTATAATTCTAAAAAGACCCCCTTCAGGTTGAGGTACATTTCTTTTTGCTGTGAAATCTTTACAGAATTTTATAAATATTCAAATAACTTGTATATTAATACTGAGGTTTACTTGATAATCCAGACATCATTATTTAGAAAAATCATGACAAAATGTGAGTATCAGATATGATCAGACTTTTTGAAGATCATTTATTTGTACATCTCTCAATCGTCATTGTATTGCATTGCATCATATGTTTTGCCCCCACAATAAAAACTACCGAGATCTGATCATGAAACGAAGCATCTAACTATCATCTTACTAAGACATTAGAGCAAAAACTGATATTTAGTAGACTGCATACTGGTATAAAGATCTCATTAATCTATATGACAAGCTATCAGAATTTTAGCTCATATAAATTTTAGCAACTGCACCAAATACTCAGTTTGGGCCTCTGAACTGTTCCATTAAAAATGGTTTTGATTACTATTTCATATGGTTGCATATCAGGGTTTACAGGGTTACGTAAGATTGTAGCTGTACCATGAGGCTTTATGCTATGAAATAAGAAGGGAAAACAGGTATTTCATACCTTCTTATCTATTTTGGACCACTATTTTTGGGAGAGATATAGAAAGGATGCACTTATCAATTATATTATATTATATTATATTATATTATATTATATTATATTATATTATATTATATTATATTATATTATATTATATTATATTATATTATATTATATTATATTATATTATGTTATAGTGTATTATATTATATTATATTATATTATATTATATTATATTATATTATATTATATTATATTATATTATATTATATTATATTATATTATATTATATTATTATAAATATTGCTGCATTGCTCAATGTCAATTGGTATGTGAATGACAGACTGACACAATCACAACAAGGATTGATTTGTGTGGGGTCTTCACTTCCTGTACCTTCTAGAACATCATTGCCAGAGTGTTGCCATGGTAGCCAGCAGTGGCAGTAACAGCGGAGTCAGAAAAAAAGAGTGAGAGATGCTGGCAGCTGGAAAGGAGTGAGAAGAAGGAGGAACGTCTGGTACTGTTCAGAACACCGAATAGAACAGAAAGTAAAATGAGAACATAAATGGGGACAATATAATGATGGGTGCAAATCTGAGAAAAAAATAAAATAAAACTGTTTACTATTGTAATATATTTTAAAATGTATTATTGATGGCAAAGCTGAATTTTCAACATCATTACTCCAGTTATCAGTCACATGATCCTTCAGAAATCATTCTAATATGCTGATTTTTGGCTCAAGAAACATTTCTTATTATTATCACTGTTGAAAACATTGAAAACAGTCATATTTTATTCTTTTTGTGGAAACTGTGATACATTTTTCAGGATTCTTTGATGAATAGAAAAAAAAAATATTTGAAATGATCTATTAATCTATTTTGTAGATAGAATGATAGATAGATAGATAGCAGAGGAGATGTACATCTCGGGCATGTTATTTTTGGGGGCGGTGGGTGATGGGCATGATAGGTTGGTGGTAAGAGGGTGATTTGAGTTGTTTACACCTGATTAAACTCTCCTGATGAAGAGACTTGAGTAATGGCTGCTATAATTAGCATAGCAACAGGTGCAGTGTTACTTCAAAAAAGTGCAGTGGCCTCATTCAAGTATAAATATAAATGATGTGTATGATGTATATTACGATGTTGATGAACTATATGCCTTTCTCCAGTTGCTCAAAGCGTTTGTAAGGATGCTGATTTTTAGAAGGCAGTTGTCTGACTCCGAACGTGAACATGGTTTGTGTAACATTATAGCAAATATTAGCTGCTTGATAACATAGTGAGCAAAAGGCTAATCATATTAATTACCGTTATGTGTCCGACATTGTAGAGCAATGCATAAAACACATTACCATTTTGATATTTCGACTTGTATAGCCTGTAAAATGCACTCTTCCACTTTTCTTCTGAATCAGTTTCTGGTTCAAACATATTAAACCAGCATTTTCACTTAACATTGTGCAGCGTTTACTATAGTAAAGTTGACCGAGTGGATCAGGTATTCTGAGCTTTTGTGAGTAGTGAGTGGATGCAGCTAATTAGCATATTCATGGGGTGTAGAGTTACATTCAAGCTATTTTATGGCGTGAATACTTTTTTTACACAGGAAAAAACGTTTAAATATGTCATTTTGGTCATCAAAGATGAGTTTTAATGGATACAATTATTGACTACGGGGGACTTTAAGCTGAATGGCCCTACTTCTATCTGAATTGATTTTGTTTCATAACGATGAGCTTTGCAACATTAACACATTGATCTGAAATGAAACAGCATTGAACAGAGCTGAATAATGACACCATAGGCCTGTAGAGCTGCTTCACAGCTGAAAATAAATTTGTATCAAAATGGATGATTTTATAACATTAACACTGTCTATTAATGTGGAGCTGCTTTGAAACAATCTGCATTGTAGCCTATAGCACTAAAAAAATAAATGTGACTTGACTTGGATTGATCACGGTCAAATCCCTAGTTGTTTCTCCATGACATTTTGACATCACAAACAGAAATGTACTGAAGCTGTTATGTTTCTGAATTGCATGGCTAGTTATGAATGATATAGAAAACAATTCCTAAAAAAATAAAAATAAAAATTCTCTAGGCTATTTTCTGACAACGTAGAACGCCCGAACGTTTCAATGCAAAAGCCAAGGGCGCCATCATGTGGCAACATGAGAGACTAGCTTTTTATCTTCTTCTTTTTTTTCATTCATTATGTATTAGCCACGTAATTTATTAATTCATAAAATAAACAGTCATTTCATATGTTTTTAATGTTTAATGTCTAACTTTAATAATAGCCTATAGTTATGAATTTGTGATCGTGATAACCGTTAATAGCACCTCTGTATAGAAATACATCTTTATTTTAACATTATGAGACTTTTTTCCACTTTTTATCTATTTAAAGTCATTTTTAATAAAATACACATTTTAATTAACGTTTTAAAATGATCGGTAAACTGAGGTCTAAACCTACTGTAAGGTAAAAAAGTAACCAGCAGAGGGCGCTCAATGATCGTCTCCCGCGCTGACAGCCTGAATATATATTTGAATGCGCCTCGCTGATCAAAATACTACATTTACTGGACCTTTGTAACCGATTGTGTTTTGTTTTTGTTGTGCTGTAAAGCCGCTTTTCTGTAGGCTACTTCAGTCAGGCGTGTTGGCTACATTTTCGTATTCTTCTTAATTCTTCTTAATTTGCGTATTTAACTTAATTCGATGAAAATCCAATGGAAATTTGATGAAAATACCTTGCCAGTAATAGTTCCACAACTATTAATGCTGTTAGTATCTTGCTCTGTTAAGCGATTAGAAGATATCAGCACCGTGGACAGCTCTCGATGAATTACTTATTCTTAAAATATATGATCTTAATTTTATCTGACCAAATGAAGAGATTTACACCAGCTTTTATGTAGCCAAGGCTAATATTCAAATAACCAATGCTGACCAATCGTCATAATAAACAAACGTTTTGAGCTGCAAAACACAATCGATCCGGCAACAATAGCACACAGTAGAAACACTAACAGCCATCATCTCGTGCTTTTGTTTATTGAAAATAAAATACAATCCGACAAGAACAATATACATTCTATGTCTGACATTAAGCAAAAAAAAAAAAAAAAAAAAAATTCATAATTTAAATGAAACAAAAAATCTAATCTAAAAATCTCGAATCTGAATTGAAAAGTTCTGTTAACAATATGTTAAATCTTTATAAGTACAAAGGCTGGGATAGCCTTATAAGCAGTATTCCATCTTGATTTGCTATAAAATAATTACACTCCAGTATTTTAACGATCTAACGTTCAATTTTCTGGCACGGGTTTGAAAAATTAAAGGAATGGCGACAAGCACACTCTTTTTTTCTGGAGTTTGAAAAGCGTTTATTGCCTACTTCGTATCATATCATGCTGTCACTTGATTCACAGTAGCCAATAGGAGAAGAGCGGGGGCGGAGTTAGTGCTGGATTCTGCGGAGTGATTGGATCTGATTGCTGTGGGCCTGGGTGCCGAACTCATTATAGTTCCTGTATTCTCCCTGACGTCTGTCTCTCTCAAAGATATACTGGTATCCACGGTAACCTGGAAACTGGTAGCCCACCCATCTGCCGTGAGATGAAGAAGAACATATTATAATTGAGATAAGTCTGTGTGCAGAGAGAATAATACAAACATAACTTCTATTGAGGCAAAATGGAGGATGACTTACGCTCCATTGTTGACTTTCATAGAAGGAACCTCCTTACTGCACCAGCCCATGGCTTGAAGAGAAGGATAGTCATCGCACATCTCAAACTTGCGTCCCATCATGTCCTCACACTCATACAGGGTAATTTTACTATCACTGTGTTTCTGGCGGTGAAAGAGGTCACACACACAAAAGTATATTTTGAAAGGTTTGTATTTCAGATGCAAGATATCATGTTCATTTGAATGAAATGCTATAAAATTAAAATGATGTAGCCTAGGCTACACATTGCATTTCAGTAGATTGTAAGCTTATTATTTCTATTTCGTACAATGCCTTTATTAATATTACTATTACTATTGGTTTTGTGATATTTCACAAACAAATTTGATTTGTACTCAAATGTACATAATTTGTACAATTTGAGACGCTTAAATGCATTTAACTCACAGCGCATTTGATGGGTCTGAAGGAGAGCATGTGCTCAGTGCGGTAGCTGCTGTTTCCGCTCCAGGCCTGATAGCATGGATAATCTCCTTTCTCCAGGATGAACTGCTGACCCTGAAACTCTGGGTACTCATAACCCACCCAGCTGCAAAAATTAGGATCAATGTTTATATCATCTCAAGAAAAAAAATGGACAAAAACCTATTAAAAATATGATTAACTACACACACACACACACACACACACACACACTATATTAGTGCTGTCAAATCGATTAATTGCAATTGATCGCATCTTAAGAAAGTTTGTAGACATTGTAATTAGCGAATTGATTGCTGTCAACGATTAATCACGATTAATATATTAGTTATATATATATATATGTGTGTGTGCTGACAACTCGATTATTCACAATTAATCGCATATAACATTCAAGTTTGTAGATTTATATAAACAAACTTTTATGTTATACGCGATTAATTGATTTGCCAATGTGTGACACATTAATTGCGATAATATATGTATGTATATGATGGAGTTATACATGTAAGACGCTGATATCAGCAAAACTAATCAGCTCATATACACACTTACGGGCCATTGTCCACCTTGATAGAGCGGATCTTTTGGAAATGCCTGTCCAGAATGTTCGGGCACTCCAGCATGAACTCACAGCGCTTGCCCTGGAAGTTCTCCTCTTCCCACACTGTGATCCTCCACTGCCCCCTCTGCTCCATCTGCTCTCGCTGATCCATGATGGCCGCCTGTCTGCTCTCTCCAGCTACCGGCAACATTAAGGGATAAGGTTAACAATACAACACCACCTGCCCTCACCTGACAGATTACAAGCACTATCAACAACATTCAGGCCTAACCCATGACCTCAGGCCATTACTGTTAGCGTCAAGTTGTCAAAAGCATTCTTCTTTTAGGTCACTTTAGAATAAACACATTTTGTTCTATTCGACCATTTCAGTGTAGCTGCGTCAAGAGAAAGATCAGACATGATATTCACAAACTGATGCCTATCTGCACTAAAACAACCAGTAAATTGTTTGCAGTCATAGATAACAGGGGCCCCATGAATCCAGCGATGGCTGAAATGTCTCAATTCCAACATTTCTTTGAAAATTCATTTAGCAACCACCAAAAATGGGTGACTTTTCAGTCCATGGAAAGATTCACAAAGGCCTCTATCTCCCATCATTCATGATGATCCATGATGATTGTGTCCAGTCAGCACGACTGAGCATCAGTTTATCCATTTTCACAGTTAAATCCGCTTTCATGAGGTTTGTTATGATGTTGATTTTGGCAGCATGACGGCGACCCATACTCACATGCTGTTGTGGGAGAGATTTGGCGTTATAAACGTTGGGGGTCGGTCCAATGCGGGGTGTTTATATAGCCGCTGTCTCTGCAGTTACTGCAGAATGTGCAGAGGGAATGCTAGCTCAGCAACATCTGTCAAAAGAGAGCTTAAGTCCTGTTATTGTCTAACGGGGGCTTCAATTTCTGACTCATCAAAAAAAACAAGGCCCATCCATACTGTTTGACCTTAATGTAGATTCATGGAGTCCGCTTAAAGAGATAGTTTACAGGGAAATGAAAATGATCTCATCATTTACTGCTTGTTTAATGCTTGAAAAAGCACATGGTAATCCATAAGACCCCAGCGGATGAATCAATGATAGGCACTAATCTTTAAAAAGACACTAACACTAATATTTTGTAACTTTTCAAGTCATTGCTTCCAGTCTACTGTCATATAAGCGTTTGTAAGTGTGTTGTGAAGCTTGCACAAAATGTGTCGGTCCTCTGCGTTTCCACGTTACTTCTCGCATGAACTTCACAATGCACTTAACATTTTGCTTCAAATTCTTCCACTGGGCTGTTATGGATTACTGTATGGACTCTCAGAGATTGATTCTTTTTTCTAAAAATCATTGTTTGTGTTTATCTGAAAAAAGAAATTGATATACATCGGTTATGGCATCAGGATAAGTAAACGATGAGAGAATTTTCATTTTTGGGTGATCTATCCCTTTAAAAAATGGTGAAACAGTGTCAGAAAATTATTATTCACATTATTTGCAATGCCAAAGGAAGCTTTTTTTTTCGGCCATTTTGCTTTTTGTCATTTACTGTCGTGTTTAGGAGACTCTGCAGGTAAAGATATCAACCAAGCAGTCATCAATCTCAGCTAAAAGATATTTACAGCAACTGCATCACTGGCTAGCATCTTGTTTTAATGCTGTTGTTTATTACAGTGGAACATCCATCCATGATGTGGTGTCCTCTCAGAGTTTCAGGAACGTGATGCACTATTGTGCATCTGTCCAAACAAAAGGTATTGTTGTTCTATGGCCCTCATCTATTGTGGTGGTAGAGTCATTGTAGCACCTACAGATGAACCCTGTTTCTTTTTTCTTCAAGCACTTTCTAGCATAGTAAAACATTACAGTACATAACATGAACTCGCTAAAAGCTCTTGTCAAAAACAAGCTTGTAAAGTGCTTAAAAAGAAGCTTTCAATAACTTTTGTGAGAGAGTACTGAAATTCACTCTAAAAAAAGAAAGTAAAGCGTTATGTTTAATATTCTAGGTATTGTCATCATTTTTTATAATGTGTTGAGTTATATTACAGTTTATAGCACCATTTGCTGCTATTATACATCTGTTATAGGTGTGTTTTTGTTTTTATTTATTACTTATATCACAATAAAAGAGTCTTGAAAACTTCTCAAATGCCTTTAGTATAAATTTTGTTTTATTCATTTTATTCAGTAATATGAATATCTATACAAAGAGAGGAACCTTCAATATTTTGTGTGAAAATTATTTATATTAATTACAGTTATCCCACTGCAGTACCACATACAATATAGTATTTTTTAATTATTTTTAAAAAAATCTACTGTACTTTGTTGCAAAGAAGACTAATGTCAACAAAGACCATGCTTGAGATGAAATATGTGACTCAAACCGATTGAGGAAACTGATTGCAGCAAACCATTTAAGTTTAAATTTAGTTGATGGACCCCATTGACTTCCATAGTATTTTTTTTTTCCTACTATGGAAGTCAATGGGGTCCATCAACTGTTTGGTTACCAACATTTTTCAAAATATCTTCTTTTGTGTTCAGCAGAAAAAAGAAATTCATACAGGTTTGAAACAACTTGAGGGTGAGTAAATGATGACAGAATTTTCATTTTTGGGTGAACTATCTCTTTAACTGTGTTTATAGGTTACATGAAATGCAGCTCTGAGCTCTCAGCTCTTAAAGGAACTTTAACTACCACTACCATTATTATCATCAAAAAAATCTACTAAACACTGGTGGGAATTTTCTTTTGTAAAAAAAAAAAAAATAAAACTGTAATGCATATATGTAGACTATTAGCCATTGTTATGACAGTAATTCAGCAAACTGGCCGCAGGACCAAAAAAAGTGGTCATAGTTGAAGAAACTCCCAATTCATTATTGCATAAATTTCCTGCCTGGTTTTTAATTTGATTTGTCATCATGTTAATAGAACAGGTATCATTTGAAAAAGCAGTGACACAAGCTTTTCACCAACAAATTATGCAATTATAATGACTAACCAGACAGGGAGGGTTAAAACACTACTAGTCAAAGTCTTATCACTCAACCAGCAAACATTGTGTAAAATAGGACAGTGTATAGGCCTACATTGGTTTTTAGAAATGTTAGCATATAACCTGATTTGTAATGCATTGTGATCATCAAAAAGTCGTATGTTTGTTCATGGATTTTAGAAATAAGTGAGAGGTGTTTCTGTGCTTCTATTGGTGTGAGACAGAGGAGTTGGCGAACTCAGTCAAGGCCTCAGGCTAATCACATCTCTCCTTGCATCACTACGGCATTCATTTCACAGTAAAATTATTCCATTTACATTACAGGCCAGCTTACTCTCTCTCTCTCACAGATAACCATTCAAAGTAGCTCAGTGAGTCAGCCAGGTCTTTATGAACCAGATTAAGATAGTTAGCAGGCTACTCTGTAACAATGTATGGTAAAAATTATTATTAGTATAGCATGTACTGTAAACACTCTCTTATTACGGCTGTTTTACCGTGAGAATCATACACTCCACCCACTCTTGGAGAAAATCCAAGGCTGTCACATGTAGTTTGAATGTATTATATGGAGCTCAGTGTTCCAGCAGGACCATCACCTGCTTCTCACTTCCCCAGTCATTCAGCCATTACACAGAACAAACAGGTAGTGTTTACACATCTGCCCCCACTCCTGCTGTCTGCGTGCTACACCCTATACCTGTGTGTGTGATGAATGTTTATTAGTGTGTATCTCATTCCGTGTGTGAACGACAGGGTCAGATAGTATGCAAGCACTGTGTGTGTGTGTGTGCCTGTTTCATAAATCCATCTGTTCCATGGTAACACTCTTCGTCTCCTGTTCTTTCTGCGTCTCTGTGAGATGGCATTAGCATCTCCATGTTGTCAGGTAGGCTCTGGAAAACAAGAGCTGTCTGGATGACGCACATCTCCAGGGGCTGCTGACCGGTCACCTGTCCTTGGAACTATATTCGGTGAAGTTTACACACACCTTGAATTTAATATCCTCCATACAGACACACAGCACAACAGTTAGACCAATTTCACTGCCAAATTTCTCATTTGCATTCTTTTTAAAGATTCTATCTCTTATGTAAATGGCAACGCAACAGACAAAGAAGTTGCAGTGTGGATATGTTTACTGGAATGGAAAAATTATTATAAAACATACATCAAATGAAATGTATTCATTGGTTTTATCCATGTATACATATACAGTTTTATAGCAACTGCTTCCTTCTGCAAAACGTATATAGTTTCTTTTATGACTGTCGTTTTAGGATTTCCTCACAGACAAAACTAGTGTCTTTTTCTGCTGGTCCAGTACAAAGCTGAGGGCAAAAACCACCTGCCACATGTTCACTGCCACCATGGAAACTAATCCTGCTCTGTGTGTGAAAAACGGGTCCTGACAGCTCAAACTAAGACATCTGCAACACCAACAAATATGCTGTGACTCTCACTTTGTGTGTTCTTTGTGTGTATGTATGTATATACTGTGTATGTATATATATATATATATATATATATATATATATATATATATATATATATACTGTATATATATATATATACATATATATATACATATATATATACATGCATACATACATATATATATATATATACTATATATATATATATATATATATATATACACACACACATATACATACATACATACATACATACATACATACATTTTACACACATTTTAAAATACTTGCAATCATAACTCTTAATACTAATTCTAATATTTATTTTTCACATTATTTATTTTCATTTTTATAATTTAATTACTTAATGGCCCAGTTTCACAGAGAGGGCTTAGATTAAGCCAAGATTAGGCCTTTAGTTCAATTAGGACATTTAAGTAGCTTTTATAAACGTGCCTTAGAAAAAGCCATCACTTTTCTGCATCTTGAGACAAAACAATGGCACTGACATATTTTAAGATATCAGAGCAAGTTTATACAGCTCAAACTGGCATTTTAGTCTGGGAATATCTTAAACCTTGTCTGTGAAACCAGGGGGAACAGCTTTTCATTAATCTCACGAACCCCAGTCTGGGAAACCCTGACGTAATGTAATATTCAATGCACTGCATATTGTTGATCACAAATTAATGGAAAAAAAATTCTTTCTCTTTATATTAATGTGGTACAAGATCATACTATTCAAATCAATGTGATTAACAAGTAGGTCAAAAGTAATCTAAAAGTAATCCAAATGTAATGAGATTATATTACCATAAAGGGTAAATTTACCCAAAAATGAAAAAAATTGTCATGTTTCTCACCCTCATGTCATTTTAAACCTGTAAGACTTTCGTTCATCTTTAAAACACAAATGACGATATTTTAATTATAATTTGAGAGATTTCTATCCTTTCAAGTTCATAAAGAGATCGTAAAACTAATCCATATGTTTTGTCCAAATTTTCTGAAAAGAAACGATCGCTTTATATGATGAATAGATTGAATTTTTCCTTTTATTCACATATAAACATCGATCAGCAAACATAATCAGAAGCTCAACTGAACCTGCTTGATACACGAGAATGAACCTGATTGGTTCTCGCGCGTCAAGAAAGCATGCTTGAGTTTCCATTTACCATGTCTGATGTGTGCGGTGATGAATGTTTATATGTGAATTTATAGCCTATGTTCGTTATAAAAAGTGATCTTTTCAAAAAATTTGGACAAAACCACCCAATTCATATAGATTAGTTTTACGATCTCTTTATGAATTTTTTGAAGCAACAAAGTATAAGTTGCATGGGCTGTCAATGGAGGGACAGAAATCTCGAGATTTCATTAAAATGTCTTCATTTGTGTTTCGAAGATGAACGAAAGTCTTACGGGTTTAGAACAACATGAGGGTGAGCAAATGATAACAGAATTTTCATTTTTGGGTGAACGATTCCTTTAAATATGTATGTTTCTAACTTTATGTCATGTAATTTGGAATTAGTAACCGACTAGAGTTTGTAAGTATACCCAGCACACACACACAGTTTACATGTAAAAAATCAATACTTTTATTGCAGCTAGCATGCATTGAATTGATCAAAAGTGGTGGTAAATATATTTATAATGTTACAAAAGATTTCTATTTTTAAATAAATGCTGTTCTATTGAATTTTCCATTTATCAAATAATCCTAAGAAATGTATCACAGTTTTCACAAAAACAGTAAGCAGAGCACATTGATTACAATAAGAAATGTTTCTTGACAAATCATCATATTAGAATGATTTCTGAAGGATCATGTGACACTGAAGACTGCAGTAATGGCTGCTGAAAATTCAGATTCAGAATTGAGAAAATGTGAGTTTAAAAATGTACACTAAGTGTCCAAATGTTTTGGAGACACTGTATAGAGCATACTGTAAATGTGTGTGCACGTCCATGTATACAAGTAGGTGTGTTTAGGTTCGTTCAACAGATAGAATCAATAAACAGCTCGAACAAAACACTCATCAAAATTGCTTTGGGCACATTGAATGTTGACCTCAATATTCCTCAGCCTAATTGGTGATATTGAAGATACGTCCATGGCCAATCACAGGCTGTGAAACCGCCCAAAGGCACTTGCATATTTCATTAGTGGTATTGTAATGGTCTTTGGCTGAAACACATGGCCTCTGGAGCCTCTTTAGTTGCAGTAGCCTTCAGCATCATCAGAGCAGAACACCAAATTCTGATCTAATAACAGCCCTCCGATTGCACATCTGCTACAAACCACGTTTCTCTTTCAGCTAAACTGCTTGTTTTATTACTATTCTTGCATAGTCTGTGAGCTTTGTGGTAGTGCTCAATAGAAACAACAGATGTGAAATAAAACAATGTGCCTCACACTATAACGGTAATATAATGCAGCTGCATGGTAAATAAGGAAAAAAACACACCAAAGGCGTGCTATAATGACGCACTGCTAACATAACAACAGCCAGACGTCGAATGGCTTTATGTGCGTGTTATCCAGAAGAGTTGAGGTAGTGATGTTAATTTATTTGAATGAATTTGACTTGAGAGATAGAGGCCAGGGTGACTCAATGTGAGCCTGTGTGAAACAGCCAGGAGCAGATGGTCAGGGAAGAGAGAGTCCAGGCTCCTCTAGTTAATGTTTTACCTGTTACCCATTAGTGCAGATTACCCATTACCCATTCCGCACATCAAACTCTCCGCTGACTTCTAGATTTCCATAGCAATCATATGCTTCCGCAGTTACCAGGCTATAGCGTACGTGTGATAACTCAACATACAAACACTGAAGGGTTAAGAAGTATTTTATTTTGCCATTACATCACTGCAGCATGTGTGAGAAGACGTTTACTCATTTAAAACCAGCACAGAAGAGAGGAAGTGGAGAGCTCAACAAACATTGTGTTGGATAACAGGTGATATTGTAAATCATGGTCATTTCAGAAGGCAGGTGATCAATTGTAGCTCACTCATTTTTCTACGGATATCTCACATTTATGAGGTTTGGCTCTTATTTTCCATTCCAAGAGCATAGCCATTATTCACGCTTCTAATCCATAGGAGTTTGGCAACTGAAGAAGGTCTGCACTTGCTTAACGCGAGCCGAACGAACAAAACTGAATCCATATGTATTGTGC
Source organism: Scardinius erythrophthalmus (assembly GCF_964197995.2). Classification (NCBI taxonomy): domain Eukaryota; kingdom Metazoa; phylum Chordata; class Actinopteri; order Cypriniformes; family Leuciscidae; genus Scardinius; species Scardinius erythrophthalmus. The sequence continues at coordinate 33,714,753 of NC_138232.1, read as the reverse complement.
GTGTGGCTCAACGTAGAGCAAGTGCAGTTTTATCCGTCGAAGTTCTGGATGCACACCGTGATGTACTCCAGAAACTACTGTCAAAAACTTTGAATCCATTAGATTTCATTTTTCAGGCGTTCCCTGCAAGTAAGAAAAGTAAAATAAGAAACAGTTCAATTAAATTGCATATTATAGCATTACAGTACATTCTTGGATATATTGTTACAATAATGTTTGTTTCAATCAACTCATCTTTCCTGACAAGTAATTACATTCAAACTGCAAATAATTTTCCACTGCATGATGTAATTTTGCCACTACTTTCAATATAGGCTACTTCATTAAAAGCTTTCAGGGTTTTTCCACAATGCATGTTTCCTTCCCCTAACCTACTAAATTAAAAAAGGTTATTTTAATAGATGTTGATATTGAAGTTTGTGCGTATATTGATATCAAATTCCAATTAATTTGTAAAATAGGCTATATTCTGCACAATGCAAATAGTTTAATAAAATTAAAAAAGGCATGTTCCCTAATGCATTTATGTATGGTCTGAGAAAATCCCTTTAAGTTTTTTGTTTTGTTTGTTTAGTTGGTTTTACCTGTCTGGCTCACCCCTGTAGTTTCATATCCAGGTTGCTCTGATGGAGGGCCTCGGTCGACATGCTCGTTTCCGTACCTGCGGGTCCTGTGAATCAGCCTGGCCAGTGTCGGGTTTTTATAGTCGACAAAAATCATGCCCCCTCTCCTTTCCCCGCAGCTGTAAAGGTGCTGATCTCTCCACGCACCTGTCGCACTTTACACAGGTCTAATGTTGACCGAGGGGCGGGGTGTGATGATGATGATGATGATGATGATGATGGTCCTGCTGCTGAAGTGTGGTTCGGGCCTCCAAGGCTTTAGATGCAAATGTCCTTTTACTTCTACGATCTAAGATCTGATATACGGATATTTTATATGGATCATCCGTGGTCGTAAGTGGTAAACGTTTTGAATCATTGAATCACGATGACAAGGAAGGGCTTGGTCTGTTTCACGTAGGGCGGGTATAATTTGCACAAAATTTACATGACACTTGCAAATGTCTCTTTTTTTTTCCTGATTTAGATCAGACGCTGAAAAAGATAGTTACCCGATGGACGTCTACCAGCCTACTTCTTTTTGTAGTTAGCTAATGTTATGTATGTGCAGAGAAAACTGAATAGCAGTTGTAAGATATATTGTCCATTAGGCCTATCACATAAACAATTTAAGTTTACCTCAGGAAAATAATTCGTTTCCGAAAACACAGGTTAAATACATAACTGTTCTAAATTAGATTATGTGTAGTGTAGGCTAACATTCAAAACCTACATTTTATGTTCTCGCTTCAATCAATGATTGGTTCTACTCGGTGCTTGTTGCAAGAATATGGCGCCATCGTGTGGTGAATGATGGAAACGACGCCATTGTGACATCTGTTTATATAAAATTAAAACGTTGCAGGGTAATTTTAAGAAACACCATTGTATAAAAGAACATTGTTAATATATATATATATGTATATATGGGTGTTTTGAAACATTTTTATTCATAAAAATAAATCATGAGAACATGAACTTCATTCACTGCATTTGCTGCTCTGGACCCTTTTCATTGTTCCCAGCTAGCTAGCAAGAGTTTTCATATTACAAATATTACATATTACAAATTACAATTATTACATATTATTGTAATTACATATTACAAAAAATTACATATTACAAATATTTGTACTTGGTGACATTCTGAAAAGCCGTACATGGATCAAAGCTAATGGACAGGATCAGATAAATCAGAGCTTAGATTCTCTGCCCGAGCCCGAATTTGGCCCTTGATCGAGCACTTGTGTTACAAAATGCAACACGTCACGTGTCATGCTCAGCGTCTCCTCCACTCGCACGCATCACACCGGGCCCGGGATAATAAACTTTAAAAATATTTATTTTGTTTAAAAAAAAAATCTATATTATTCTAAAACCTTGTTGAATTAAATTAGAGTTGTAGCCTACTAGGCCTACTCCTTCTAGGCCATCCAAAGTTCATTCTTGTTCATTTTCTGTGTTCATCATTGTTCACTTTTTTTTTTTTTTTTTTTTTTTTTTACGTTTCTTCATTCGGATCCATTTGCGATCCATTTCATTCTGAATAAACAAACAAGTCAGTTTACATGATTTGTCTTTGTTTCATTATTCATTAAGATAATAATTAATAAATGCACGCACAATTATCCGTGAACTTGATAAATGTTGCAGATATGTTTTACTATGCACAAACAAATGCCTTTCAACTTATGTGTGCAAAATTCAGAAGTAAATAAATGTGCAGAAATTTGTACAGAGATTCTGTAGGCTTACTATAGCCTATGTGTTGAAGCCATTAACCTAAATAAGCTCATTGATTTTCATATTTGTTAAAATATTATAATGATTTATGAAAAGTGAACAGCACGAGTAAGATAGGATGTGCAGTATATCGGGAGACTTGGAGTGGGTTAGACATGTTTTGTTTTGTAGAAAGCCTTTCTTTAAAGTGAATTTCGTTTTGTATAAATTGTATCTTAATTTTAATATTTTTTTCATCAACGAATTGCATGTATTTAATAAATAAGAAGCAAATATATCAGGCTATAATCATGGAGGCACCGGCGCGCCTTGCACTGCACGTTAACTGGAGCGCATCTCATCATAAATTAACTGAAACTAATTGTATGCCTCACAGAGAATATTAAGAAATATATCTAAAGAAAGCTTGACATGTCTTTAAACGAAACAATTCAAAACGAAAAGAAATAGGCAACTCTCTGATGTAATCCATGCATTTCTCCATATAGGCGCGTTCACTATACGGAGATGGAGATCGTCAACTTCATCTTTGCTACATCTCAACTTCCCTGGCGCCACCCCTGGTTATAACGGCCCACGTATTAAAAAAATGGTCGGGTTTAAATCGGGCTCGGGCTCATAATTACAGTTAATGTGTAGGGCCGGGCTCGGACACAACGTGCAAAGGCTCGGGTAGGATCGGGCTTGATTTTGAAGATAAATTAACCACAATGTAATCTATTGTCTCAGAAGGCTAGCGCTGACGGTGGGTGGTCCATTTCGGATTTTATTGTTCTATCGCACTGACAGTTCACATTACAGCGCTTTACTTAGTTGAATATAGGCTAGGCTACTTCTATAGGCTATATCAGCTTCTGCTGAACCACAGAAAGTTAAACCATCACAGTAGAAACAGTTTTACTGCTGCTGTTAAAGTAATAACGTTATCTGTGTTTGTCAATTCGCCTCATTAGGGCTTCGCGTCTACCGCGCCGCGCGAAACGCCCTCGCGCCGCAGGACCTCTAGACGCGCGTAAACGCGTCTTTACATTGACTTAACATTGAAATCAGTCGCGCCAGACACTCAAAAGTGAGTGAGTAGGCCTAATCAAAAAACCTTTGCTTTAGTCTCAATTGAGTGAAACACCGTATTTGTAACTTCGGCCATTCTCAGTGGTGTGACTGGGACACTTGCTTGTCATCATAGAAACAGATAATCAGATTGTGATGTTTTTATTCCCGCTTCAGTAATGTGCTGAATATGCGGCGTAAAAAAAGACCTGCAACCGTCTCGCAAGTGTTGATAGGCTATTACTCGTGAGGTGTAACCAATCATATAGTGCTGTGGGCGGGACATTGAGCAAGTCTGCAGAGTGATTACAGAGAGGCTGCGGAGCCAGTCAAAGTAGCTCATTTTAAAATAAAATTGACTTTAAACAAACCACGGATCCGTGATAAGTTTTGTGATCCGCCTCGCCACTAGTGTAGTAGCACTGATCTTTTTTCGGGATAAAAATAATTAAGCAGAGGCAGGGATACATTGACCAGGAAGGGGGAAATCCCACGCATCCCCCCGGCAAATCGCACCCTTTAATACATCCAACATTGTTTGTTGGATGTTCATTGGTCTTTTGATATACACTGCCATTCAAAAGTTTGAGATAATTAAAAATTTTTTAAATGATTTAAAAAAAAGTCTCTTCTGCTCAACAAGGCTGCATTTATTTGATCAAAATAGTATATAGTGAAAGATAAAGTAAAATTCACAATATTACAGTTGTGTAATAGAAAATGTTCAAAAGAACAGCATATATCTGAAATAGAAATCTTTGTAAGATCATAAATGTCTTTACTGTCCTTTTTGATCAATTTAATGAATCCTTGCTGAATAAAAGTGTTAATTTCTTTTTTCTTTTTTTTTTCTTTTTTTTTAATTCTTACTGAGCCCAGACTTTTGAACGGTAGTGTATAATGTTACAAAAGCTTTACCAATCCCAAACTTTTGAATAGCAGTGACAGTACCGGTCAAAAGTTTGGAAGCATTACTAATTTTTATGTTTTGAAAGAAGTCTCTTATGCTCATCAAGTCTGCATTTATTTGATCAAAAATACAGAAAAAAAAACATTAATATTATGAAATTTTAATGTTTTTCTATTTTAAATACTTTAAAATATAATTTATTTCTGTGATGCAAAGATGAATTTTCAGCATCATTACTCCAGTCTTCGGTGTCACACGATCCTTCAGAAATCCTTCTAATATTCTGATTTATTATCAGGCTGAAACAATTGTGCTGCTAGTCAGCCAGTGATAGTGAAAATTCTGTTACAATTTCACCCTGAGGTTTGTTTCAAACCAGTCACCAATCACTTTAATGGCAATTTTTTTTTCATACAGTGAAAGTGAATGAAGTCTGCCATCCCATGAAGCCTGACATCTTCGTTTGTGTTCTATTTTTGGGTGAACAAATCCACTCTGCAGCTCCCCTGCGTCTCTTCACCTCACTTACATGCTTTAAACCTTTTATCCAGCAGGTGGCAGCAGTGGAGTTGCACTTTCTTAGTCACGTTTGCTTACGTCATTATTTTCCTTCGTCTGTTGGAATGTTGGGCTCAGTGTTGCCAACTTAGCGCCTTTGTCGCTATTTTTAGCGACTTTTCAGACCCCGTCAGCGACAATTTTTCAAAAAAGCGACTAGCGACTAATCTAGCTACTTTTTGAACAAACCTCAGTAACCTCCAAATGTTGCCAGCATGAGTCCTGCGAGCACGAGATTTGCTTTCTCCTTGCCGCCACACACCTCTCTCTGCGTCTTCCCTGTTCTGTGAATGGCTGAGGGCTGCAGCTGCAGAACGGCAGCTAACAGACGTGAATGAGCAGTGTTGTTTCCACGGACGGACTTATCACTTATCTTTTGTTTTATAGTTAAAGAATTTAGTTTGACCATTTTATTTTCCTTTCTTTTCTTGTGCTTATTACTTGTATTACTCACTATCACAGTGCTTTAGTTCACCCAGTTCCCGAACTCTCTCAATTCAGATAATTTTACACATATAAAAAAAAACAGTCATTCAATAGCTACTTGTTCTACTAAAAAAAAAAAGTAAATGAGAACAGCTTTATTGGACATTCGGCTATAGCCTATATTATATTATATTATATTATATTATATTATATTATATTATATTATATTATATTAAAATACAGTATGTGAGCATGATTTTAATGAGAAAAAACATTAGGCAGGCAGAACGCAAGTACGCCTCGATGACGTCATAAATATGCTAATTGACGTATTACGTCATCTAGCGACATTTAGCTACTTTTAGGGGAGGCGTTAGCTACTTTCCTTTGAAAATAGTTGGCAACACTGGTTGGGCTGGAATATTAATGTGAGAATAACAACGACATAATAATGATATTTACGGTATATAGCCTATTCAATGACACGTATTTGATAATGTCTGATGCATGAATAAGCGTACTTAGATTTTGAATCCACTCATTTGTGCCAGTAGACTTAATTCACAGTACATGTTCCATAATCTGTAACGTAAAAGTATCGTTTTGTAGTTGTTTTGCATAAGTCGATACAGTTCATTACAGAGAAGTTGTTTGTTAGATGAGGACAGCTGAACGTTTTATGTACAGACACTGATTAAATACTGGTTTTTATCAGATTTGCCCCCAGATACTACCAAGAGTAGCTTTAGAGATTCCCATTAATCGAAATGAATCCCTGGGATTTGCGTCTGTGTTCATTCAAATTCACGATCCTCCACTAGTAGCACTCTCGTGCCCTACATCTTCCCCTGACCCCGCCTGCTCGGGCCAATACGGTCCGCCCCAGACTGAGTAGGTAACAGCAGTATTTATGTGTGTTTCGGCATCTTTCTGATCAGTGTCTGTCATCCCACTGAAGTCACTCCACAGCATACTATAAAATATTGTGCTTTATCTGTCTTAGGGTTCACAAATGTAAGGCAATAATCAGTGCGTGGACTAATTGGCAGCACCCACGACCAACGAGAAGCCGACAGGGAGTCGAGGGGAACCTCGGGAACATCTCCGGAGCGGTTTGTCAGGACAAACAAGTGCTTTATATTCCCGAGGGAGCTCAAGTGTGCAGGGCTTGATCGATAGGACTGGAATGTGGCTGTTTCGCCGGAGATTAGACTGTCGGACGAGCGAAGCCAAAGCACGGGACCGGGATCTGGGAGAAGCAGGATGCTGAACCGCGATCAGGGTGAGTGCATATGGCCACGTCTGGACGCTTTTGTTCACGATAACATGAGGATGCCAAGCGCGGGTTTGGTGTTAGCATTCAGGCAATGTCGTTCATGTAACAGACACGCGTGTCACTGTAAATGTCTGTACATCAGTAGCATAGGGGGATTTGCTTGAATGCGATCATATCAAGAAAATGATGTCGTGGCCTACTTCGCTCGAGATGTCTCATCTGCTCCCAGTCCAAATGAGTGTGTGCATGAGATTTACGAGATATGACACTCTTAGTGTCTTACGCTTATAGATATATAATTAGGCTATCTATGCATGTGTGTTCATATCTGCGGGTAAAGTGATATGACTTCTGTTAACATATAGCAGAAGGGCATTGACGTGCCAGACGAGACAAACAAACTTGAATGCGACAGCCTCATGAACTTAGACTTGCTTTTTTTTTGTTATGAGTTGGCTTGTATGTTATGTGTGTGTTATAGTTTAATTTCTATTATTTTAGTTTTGTATACGATACGAGTTTACTAAACATTTCCTTGTCCCAAGAATGTACAATACATTATTTAATGGAATTGGGAGATATAATGTCAAACTATTTCATTGATTTCTTGGGAAACTGTTTTTATTGAAGGCATAGCCTTACTGCACCCAAAACTGATAATTCTCTCATCCTTTACTCACCCTCATGCAGTCCCAGTTGTAGCCTATATGACTTCCTTTATTCTGTGGAACACATTTTTCGGAAAAATAGTCCATAATGCAAGTCCTTCAAAGTTGACGCTTCAAAAACCAAGTGAAATGGAACACGACTAATCCATATGACCCCAGTTGATGAATCATTGTCTTCTGATGCAAAATTATAGGTGTATGAGGAAAAATACTAGGCTAATATTTTACTAATACTAATATACAAAGCATCACTTTTGGCCTACTGTCAGCGCGCTGTGAACGTCAGCATGTTGTGCAACTCGTGCGAGAAGTGATGCGGAAGCACAGAGGACCGTCACTTCTCGTGCGAGTTTCACATCGTCAACTTTGTGGGACCTATCTGTATTATATGACCTCACAGAGATGTGATTATTTTTGTAAAAATCTCCATTTGTGTTCCACAGAAGAAAGTCATATACAACCAGGGTGGCATGAGGGTGATTTTTGGATTGATTGGTTTGTTTCCTGCCTTACTAATAAATGTTACTACAACACCACAACTACAGAATGTAGCAGCTACAGTGCAGAAAAATAGTGTGAACAACAGTGACCCAAACTCATGCTTCTTACGAACTGGTTCTTTTTAGTGAAGCAAAAACAAAGAGCACGTGCAGTGTAGTCCGATTCCAGATCAAATGACTGTGAGAAACAGTAGTATCATTAAATGATTTCTTTTAGACTTTCTTTAATATCATTTTTACAAACAGTGCTTTTAAGGAAGAGCCAGTGATCTTGATCAGTGTCGTACTGTACAAGTAATTTGGCTTCTCACATAACCTCTTCTGTGATCTTCGGTATGTCACCGCTGTCATATCGTGATATGACATGTTTACAGTTTGTTTGCTTCATCTTATCACCATGTTCTCTTTAGGTTCTTTGTTAGGTGATTCCATCAGAGTTCCCACACATTGTGGACTTTGTTGGTGCATGCTTCGAAAAATGTATGTACCATACCAAATCTTTTTCATTGACAGCAATACACACACACACTGGCATCTGTCTTTTTAACCCTGTGTTGTGCTGTGTGAATGGCCTCTTACAGACTTACTCCCTTGCAGATTGCTTTAAGGAGTTGGTGACTGTCAGCATGTGCACTGCCAGTTTTATTTGTGTGATGTTGTCACTTGGCCTTTAGCCTGTGCGGACGTTCCCTTGGAACATTTGGTATTGGCACGTCACCCATCGATTGCAGTGGTACAGTAAAGCAGCAGTGGCACAGCACAAATGATGCCCCCAGGGCAGTCCCCATAATTTGTCCTGCATGTCAGCACACATCGAATCAAAGTTAATTCATCATGGCTAGAGACCTATTCCTGTAAAATCTGTTACATTTGGCAGAGCTATCATGTGACACCAACAGATTTGAGTAGTTTGGATGGGAGCTTGTGATAAATTGCTATGGTTAGGTTACATTAGGTCACAACTGGTACCGGTATATTAGATTATGCCTTGGTCTGCTCTCAGGTGTTAGTATAATTAATGTTAATAAATGATTAATTTGTATTGATGTGGCTTGTCAATATGGACACCAGATTAGGGATCACACTCAAGTGAGGTAGCATCAATACACGTGTCATTTCAATCACTGCAGTGGAGTTTTAAGTCACGGTTGCATTCACTGTTGTTTGGTGAATTTTTGTCATTGACTGGCCCACACACATTTCGCAATGGATTCAAATTGACCATGCAGTGTTGATTGGTCATTTTCCGGGTTGATGAACAAAAAGCTGCATGGTTTGAAAGTGACTTCTGTGTGAGCTGTGCTTCTTCAATCGGTACACTATTGACGATAGACAATGGACCGTTTTGCACCGTTTTTGTGACTGCACCTTTAGTCTTTATTTTTTACGCCAACCACTACTTTTTTATGGGTTTAACCAAAACATATGTTGCCCATGTAACGTATGTTTGGACCATGATAATTTGATGCATGTTGTTGATCTAAACTTCAGATATTGATGTGGTTTAGCTCTTTTTATGCTGGCTCAACTTCCATGAACACAGAAACAGAGCAAGACTTTCCCCCGAATGCACTGTATGATGAACAGACCATTCATTGTCCTTTAGGCCTCTAGCGGTTAGGGCAAATCTTTCGTCTTTCTTCCTCACTTGTGTGTGCCACATGGGGATCCTTTTGTTCCATGTCCAAATCACCAAAAGACTTGCATTCTTTTGATGTCCACCAACTCTGACAGATATATGACTCACAGACCTTCTTATGATGTGATTTTTATTTATTTATTATTATTTCAAGTTAATAGGAGCATAAAAAGTCAGTGCAGAGGAAAAACTCATTGCTTTGTTTTGAGAAGTCTCGATCAGTTTAACCCCACGTTGTGTTACAATTGTATTGGTTGCAGAACAGATGAAGTGGTAATTTCTGCATGTTAGTGTAATTGGTGTTGGAGGATATGTGTACTAAGTGTTACAGGGTAATAAATAATGAACAAAAATATTGAGTGTAATGGTGTGTGCAGTTAAGTCACATGTGGTTAGGTGGAGGCATTCCATAAACCCTTATTGTGAACGAACACAATAGAAGTGACCTGGAAAGACTGAGAGGTGCTATGGGGTTGCCGCTAAAGAAAAGACAAAGGCGCACAGAGAGGGTGGAGGCGTGAGGTCATAATACTATTAATCCACTCAACCCAAACCACATGTACTGCAGAATCTTCTTAAATTCCAGCAAGCATGCACAAGCATTTCATCATTGTGTTGTTATGAAAACAGTTACTGTTATTGGATGGGAGTGGACATTTCTGGAACTAGTCTGTGCATTCTAATTAGTCGTTCATGAAATTACTATATAGACATGGGTAGATGGCATGTTTCATATGATGCGAATAAAGACAAGGCTTTATGGGACATGAGTGCAATCGGCTCCAAAAGTTATTGTTGAGAACCTTAGTGTAGATTGTTCAGCCAACAGGACATTGAAAATACTTTTCAATCCATGAAATTTTCAGTGGCCTTTATTCCATTTCATTTATTCCAAAACTTCTTCTTTGCTTCAATGTTATTAGTTGGCATGCTATAAAATGATACAGAATAATGTATTTCAGGCTGATTCAGAATTAATGAAACCTTAAGTAAACTGAGTCTGCCAGGGATCTCATGTCCTTGTGTATATTAGACTAGTAGCCCCATCTAAGGCCTGTCATTACTGATCAAGTATGTTTACTAGAAAACTCTTCCCTAGCTGGCTGTGATATGCAGTGGTCTGAGCAATGCCATAACTTATTTGTGTTAAGTTATAGTAGAATAGCCACAAAATCTTTTGTTCAGTGCTCTCTGTCAGAGTCATTGCAAGCATTGTAGTGAAATCTGGTGTGGTAGTCTGAGGAAAACCTGTTTCTTTCTTTCCCCCCATTTTTTTTCCATGTCAGTTCCTGTGCGTCGAATCTGTAACCTTACCCCGTTCGCCTGAAATGATCCGTTCTAATATTTTTAGTATTGTCCCTGGACATTCATTTGATGACCGGATATAAATTTAACAGAATGTCCATCATTGTTACTTAGGGACAAAGTATCACCAAACTGGACACACTTTTGTGCCTTGATAACCATGCATCAGCATAAAGAAGACACACAGATTTATTAACTGCACCTTTACTTCTTATTGTTGTTGTTATTATTATCAACATCTTTTCAGTTGATTCATGTAGGTGTTTGTTGCACATGAGCCTCAGTTGTTTTGATGTGACCTCACTGTAGTTGGTTTCATGTGACCACCCCTGTGGGTACGATTACAGGTCTGACACCAGAGGAACCTCTAAAATTCAATCCAGAAGTCTCAAGGTTTCTAGAATAAAAGATTGTTTTCATTACCAATAGTAGTTTGATGAATGATTAGAGTGATGATAGATCCTGTGAAAGAAAAGAGGTAGGCCAGCCTCTAGCCTATGTGCTAATCATCTGCTTTTTATTTTCTTTGTGTGTTGTATTTATTTATTTTTTATTTATTTTTTTATTTTTAACTATTTACATATGTTGTTTTTGCTTTTGAAGTTGATTTTGTTGTTTTAATGCAATGTGTTTCCTGTAGACTGAGCCATGAGGTGCCGAGAATATGACCTCACTGGAGCCTTGTCGTTCTGGGAGGCCCAGAGTTTGGCCGTTGGAAACTATAGCACATGAGGTTCATTTCCTTGTCATTCAGAGAAAAAAAGTTATTGTTATTAAAAAACGTTCTTCTCCACACTCAAGCATTTTAGGGCACGTTTACACAGCAACGATGTACTAAAAATGATGTATGTTTTTTCGCGTACAGACGACAACGTTGTCAAAACGATCCCCGTTCAGACGAATCTGCAAAAACAACTAAAAAAGGCTGTATTATGCTGCCAGGCCAGTAGTTGGCGACATCACTTTGTAAAGTAAAACTTCATGCCTATTGACTGAACATGTAATATGCATAATTGTCCCCGTTTTCACAAATTCGCGTTTTTGTAGTTTACACAGAGACAATAAAACGGTATGGTTTTTAAAAATGTTTTCAAAAATTTGCGATTTCAGGCCCTCAAAACGCTGTTGTTGTGTAAATGAACGGCCAAAACGCATAAAAAGTTTTCAGTTTTTAGTTGAAAACGGTGTCGTGGAAACAGGTCCTTTGCTAATTTCAGTCTGAAGAGTTGTGAAATGTTTCATCTGACTCCATTTTCTAGTTCTCTGCACAACCAGGCTGTGGGTTCCTTTCACCCTTCGTCAGCAGATACTGCAGGCGACACATGAACAGAATGAGTGGAGCATGACTGATCCATTATGAAGGAGTTATGCAAGAGAGGGTTCCATTTCTTTCTCCTCCCTACACACACGTTTACTCTCCCTCTTATCAATTCTTCCATTCCTCACATTGTATTCTCCTTCAGTCTCTTGTACTCTTTAAAAATCACCACAGTCTTCTCTCTTTTGTTTTGCTCATTGCTTTTCATCAATCTCATTTTTTCCTCCTTTATTATTCCATCCTCTCTATTCTCTGCCCAAGTTTCTTCCGCTGGCAGTGTTCCAGGTTCACCCACGCACACACACAAATTCACTCACACTGATCTTTTCCGGAGTGGAATTCTGTAACTCCACGCTGGGTGTTTGGCAGTGTCCAAACCGCAATGGGATGAGAGAAAAACAGCCCCTGCAGGGTTTGGCTGAGATGGCAGACTATTTTAGTAGCAGCCTGTGCCAAAGAGCACCTTCTGATTCATGAAAATAGGGAAATCTGCTAGTGGAGGATTATCATTAGGATGGTGGTGTGTTGGGCGCTATCTAGACAATGTGTGAATGAGAGGGTGCTCCATGTCTGTGCAAATATGATATAGAATGTTTGTATGTGTGTTTTAAATTGGATAAGACAAAGAAAATGTGTAAATGTTTATGTAAGGGAAAGATACAGTGGTGGGGTGTAGTTTTTGGCGCTTGTGGGAGGATATGATTGAGGTTTACAGCTGGACAGATGCTTTTCTGACATTTTGCAACACTAGCACACAATACTGGAACAAACCAGAGTGTGCGAGTCAAAGAGTATGCATTTCATGAGCAAAACTGGATAAAGAGTTGGCAGAGAAGAGAAACAATCTGTAGGCTGGATAAGATATGGAAAACAATGAGACAACGCTATGATACACATTGATTTTGTTGCAGGGTGACGCATCAGGCTGGAACCCTGTGCTCTGATGAACGTACACACTGTTCAAATCATCAGCCAAATTCTTCAGGAACTGAATGCTTTCCAAACACGACACTGCCTAAAACACACACAATATCATCTGTAGCCAACGCATGCTGACGGTGCTGTAGGTGGGTTACTTAATGGATGATTGGTGTTGGGTGTGGGTGACTAAGGGAGTCGTGAGAGAACATAGCCCACAGACAAGGCCCTGGTGTTAGGTACGACAGGACAGCTTGTAGGGGGTGTAGCAGGTGGTGCCGGATCTGCTTCTGTGGTCAAATACCACTCACATAGTGCCACTCATTCAGTACATCATCAAACGCATACAAACAAATGACTGTGTCTGTAGTTATTCATGCATGAATCAGTCTGGAATCAGTTGCTTTTTGGTCTTCAAAGTAAAATTCAAAGACAAAATTCTTGGCATTGCTGTATCTTTCAATAAAAGATATTTTGAAAAATGTGAAGAACAAACCATAATTTTAGTGTTCAGGCACGTCATTAAAAATAAATTCAACCATGCATTTGTAATTTTAGGAAGATTTTGGAGGTGCAGAGGTGGAGTTAGTTTTGAGATCTAAAACTTCTGAATTCTGAAAGCAGTAGCCTGTGGTTTTATTTTCCCTTAACGCTGAGCTCAGACTACAGGAGTTTTAGGCCGATTTATCCCTGATTTACCCCTCTCTGCAATCTGAGAAAAAATCTTGTCCAGGACCTTGGTCTTTACACTGTTCACCCCAGATTATCTGGTGCTGTGAGGCATTTACAAATCAAATCTTAAACCTCCCGATCTGTTTGCAGACACACCGGGACCGCCCCAATAATATCAAACATCATGTTTTATATTTAGGATTTTAAATCGGGATGATTATGACCATGAAACAAGTTGCTGTATGGGTCAGTTGAACAGCAGAGATGGAGGAACAGTGGCAACAACACTCCTGTATGGGGCCATTCACACAGAACAGGGTTTTGCTTTGAAAAATGTGAGACATGGGACAGTGGAATGGGGCAAAACTCGAGATGTGTATTTAAAAAGTGCACTTCTTTTAACTTGAGCACAACGTTTTTAGAACGCTGTGTCATGTGCGTCACGCTGCAAAAGACACAAGACGTGAGCCCAATGGTCAAACATGTCAGTCTAGTGCGAGTTTACAGCTGTAGGCACCTGTGTGAGTGTTGGAGTCTAGAAAGCCTGTTTTTCCTCGGGTTTGACTGAAGAGCAGAACCCTTACTCTGAGTCTTGAAGCAGGGTCCTCCAGTCCCTATGATGATGAGCTCTTTCAATATCAAGAATCAGACAGGAAGTGGGTTTTTCACCCCAGTTTGCAAACCATTCTTTGTTGTAATGCACCTTTGAGAGTGTCTGGAATCTTGAGATCCTACGAATCTCCTACAAATTTGTTTCCGAGTGGTCGCAGCTAGCACCTTGATGGCAATGTCTTCATGGTTGAGAGTAAGTGGAATCCTCAATAGTAGGATTCCTGACTCCTTAATAGAGAGCTTGGTTTGTTGCTGGAGTCTCAGTTGAGCATTTATACTGGCGTGGCTAGCAATTTTGCCAAATCCTTCTTATACTTTTTTTAGGGGTGTGCACGAATATTCGAGCTGTAATTATTATCTGAAAAATATAAATTTTGCTACATATGTTGCTTAGCTGCATGCAAGCACACAAACTAAAACTCACAGTTATAACTTAATGCACAATGATCTTGAGACACATGCTTCATAGAGGGAGATGGGTTTAAGAACTGACAAGACAAAGCACTGCAACAAACTTTGCTTAGCACACCGTAGGGGTGAGCGATATGGGGGGGGGGGGGTGTGACGTCCACCTGTGAATGCAGACATGATGGCTGGATTGCGTTTACATTACACTGAGATCCGATCACAATACGTCCTCGACTACCTCCGAACCTGCGCACGCTGATCGGATAACATTCCCATCAGAAGCTTGTCGACAACATCCGGATACAAGTCGCACATTAATGCCAAGTGTAAACTGATAGAATGCACTGTAGCATGATACTACGATATTTCTTCAAAAGCAGATCGTCGAGGCATTTTAATCGTCCACGATCAAAAACCGTGATATCGCACACCCCTAGCACACGGTGTGCTAGGAGTGTGCGTACCTAGTATCTGTGTCCCTGCGACGTCTGTTGGCGGAATGCATTTTCTCTGCACCTGGCCTTATTGTTATCAGACTTAGGAGCCAACTTTCACCTGAGCATGTGGATATTCTTTTTTTCCTCAACATGAACGTGTGGAACAATATAAACACGATAACCATATGCTGACTCGAGTATATCCGTTTTGCACGATAAC
The DNA here is from genome assembly GCF_964197995.2 of Scardinius erythrophthalmus. Classification (NCBI taxonomy): domain Eukaryota; kingdom Metazoa; phylum Chordata; class Actinopteri; order Cypriniformes; family Leuciscidae; genus Scardinius; species Scardinius erythrophthalmus. The sequence goes on along the minus strand of NC_138232.1, from coordinate 33,699,491 downwards.
TGGCACAGTCTTATTTATTAGCATTTCTTTTCATGTTTTCAACTAAAAGAAAATCTCAAGATATAATGTAAGCTTGTTGTGTATATTTGCTAATCATAAGCTTGTTCAGAAATCATGCCAAAAACGTAATCATTAAAAAATAATGTCTTTCTCGTTAAACTTTGACTTTGCGCAGTAAAAAGTGACTTTGGTTCTAATGACAGAAGTGAGAGGGAGAGGATTTTTCAGGAGTGACTTTTTACTGCGCTGAGTCGAAGTGCTCCCAACTTCAAGTGCTATTCCCCCATACATTATAGTTATCCTTTTTACCCGCTTAGAAAAGCGCCACGTTTTATTTTGTCACCATACTTGGTCGTGTAACTACTCGTGTAACTGTATTTAAATGGGGAAAACGTGGAGGTGTTTGGTCGCTTCTAGCTTCATCTCTGTTTGGTTCCTAATGAATGAACTAGGCTAAGCTAAGTTCTATCAAAGTGTCGCCGCACGCCAGAGCGATTGAGTGCATGCACTGAGACGAGAGAGGTATGTATCAACTCGTCTTAGTTAAGGGAATAGTTTAATATGAAAAAACGGTGGAGTATCCCTTTAAGGGACAATATTTGCCCCCTTTAATCGATTTTTCAAGGTAATTTTTTAACTTTATAAAATAAATAATGCTTTAAATAAAACAATGTTCAATAAATATGCAATGATGGTAAAAACGAAGTGATACTTTTAAATATTAAATTAAAGGACAAGTTCGGTATTTTACTCTTAAAGCCCTGTTTACAGATCGTTTCTGGTGAAATAGAACGGTTAAGATTAAAATTTGGACAAATGCTGCTGTCCCGAGAATTTTAGGTTTCTTTCGCTTTCCCCAAAACCTCTAGAATGGTTGTATAGGTGCACTGGAACAGTCCTTCCTAAAACGCATTAAACTTTCGTTTACAAAGACGTGAAACTCACCGTGTGGTCAGGGGTGTACACTGATATGCTCACACATAAATCGCTGCAAAAGATGCTTTCCAACAGGTGTTTTACCATTCGTTGTAAAACTGTGGACCTATTTTTCCAAACGTCTCACACCCGTAGATTCTTCCGTTGAGAGCTTGAATAATAGACACTCCAGCCCAGTTGGTGGCGGCGGAGTAATACCGTACCACACAGCACATCAAATACAGGTAAATGGAGTTGGACAAAAACTACGATAAAACCTGTTGGAAAGCATCTTTTGCAGCGATTTTTGTGTGAGCATATCAGTGAACACCCCTGACCACTCGGTGAGTTTCACGTCTTTGTAAGCGAAAGTTTAATGCGTTTTAGGAAGGATGTTCCAGTGCACCTATACACCCATTCTAGAAGTTTTGGGGAAAGCGAAAGAAACCTAAAATTCTCGGGACAGCAGCATTTGTCCAAATATTAATCTTAACCGTTCTATTTCATCAGAAACGATCTGTAAACAGGGCTTTAAGTGTAAAATACCGAACTTGTCCGTTAAAATCAATTCAGTCACTGTCTTTATGAGTGAGTCATCGAGTCATTCATTCATTCAGTAACGAAGCAAGTGGCTGTTTATGAACGGGTCATTGAATCTCACGATTCGTTCACGAATCACTGCTGTGTACTGTAGTTCTGCTATGGCTTTCGTTGCAAAATAGAACAATGATATAGCCTACTTACAATACTGTTTTAAATGTAGTAAATCACAATTACACATCACTTAACAAAAGTTACCCTTTTGTTTGTTGAACTGTTGTATAAAATCATTTTCACATTTGAAATCGTGTGGATATTCGGGAAACATTGCATTCTTGCTTATTCGTATAATATGATCAACATTAAAAACACTGCTGGATATCAGCCTGCTTTTTGATAGCTGATTTAGTCGCACAAACACCACCTAAACATAGCCTAACTGGTTAGAAAGAAAACACAGAACAAACAGAGTAATGCGCATATGTCCATCTCGCGAATGTACAGTCTTCTACCATATTCTCCCATTAGCCGCTTTTCCACTGGCCAGCGCGAGCACAGAGGCCGAAATCATGCCTCGCGGCACTCAAACCTGCCCTAAAAACACGCCTTTACTGGACTATGTCACAATACAAAGGTACACCAGCAAGAGGGGGATGATTGAAATAAATTGGCCTACATATATATCAGAAGCTGTCATTTAGTCTTTATTTACAAACTTGGACACCACACGAGGCTATTGACTGACCACGAACAGGTAATAACTTACTTGCATTTTTCATTCGTTAATGTCTCGCGGTCTTGTTGTTTTTTCCTCCGTTTTTTTTTTAACAATTACATTTTGGGCTAAAAGTGTGTTGTAACGCAAGCGTTACTGAACATGTACCGTGTAAAATATTACTGAAAATTGATTAGTAATGCCTTACACTACTGCGTTACAGCAAAAAGTAATATGCTACTGTAATGCATTACTTTTGTAACGCGTTACTCCCAACACTGCTGGTCACACCGGTAGTGACGTCATAGGCGGTCACCTGCCAATGTTCTTGTTGTGTTAAGACACCTGCTTCAGACACAGGTCACTCTGGAGGCGTTCCCCAAAGCGTCCTAGGATGCAGTGTCTCGTTCTCCTTCATGGTTACATTCGTAACCCGAGACGTTCTCACAGTCCCCTTTAAACATATTCCTCTTTGTCAGGTTATAAAACTAGAGCAGTTTACAGTGGTAGTTAAACTAGAGAATTACTCAGGAGGAAGTGGCAACATCTTCATCTGTCAATTGTCTATCAGTCAATTTATTAAGTGTTAAGCTGTGTTTGCACCAAAGCAGTTTATTTAGCGCACAAAGGTGCATCTTCTCAGAGACTTCCATTCAAAAAGAACAACCTCAGATCTCCCTGTTGGACGGACTTTGCACTTGTTTTAGCTAACTTTGTAGGCTCCCCATAGGAGAGGGACTCTGGCTGAACAGTAAAGACTGGACTGCATTTCAGTTGATCAGAGAAAATAAGAGAATGGAAAGCGACAATGAACAAAAGCAAGGGATTTAATCTCATTGAGTGCTCCGCTTTTACATGCAGTGGTGTAAGGTAAATTGGATGGTTATTTAAACGTGTTTCCTGGAATGGGAATGGGCCGGGTGGCTAATGTTGGACCAGCGGGCGATTAATCATATAGTGTTTGTCAGGAATCTGATTATGTTCTTGCTCTAGAGGACAGATAAACACAAGCGTGTGACATGGAGGCAACTCTGAGAGCGTTTAGGTGAGAAACAGAAGGACAGGTGACCAAATCCACTAAAATATCTCCAGGGAATGAAGACGGTGAACGCTAAGCTTCTTCGTTTAAATGGAAAGAAGTGCAAGTTGAGGTAAACAACCGCAGATGGAAGTAATTAATGAGCTTTAGAGGAGAACAGCAAGTGAGGAAGAACAAAAAAAATGGGAGGCTAGGAACTGAGCAAAAGGAAGACAAACTGAAACAATGGGATAAATCGAAGCCAGACAGCTCTAACAGCTGTGTCAGATTAGGTTACCGTGGTTACAAGTGTCCATCTCGCTATCCAACAACAGGCGGGGCAAGACACTCCAGAGGTCATGATATTAATACGGTCGATAAACAAGTCATCCCTGTGACCTCAGGTAACCTCAAGAAAGTGACAGTTTCAGAAAGCATCAGAAACCACAGCAGTGTAACTGCAGTAACTCATTTCAGATATCACTCTAATATGCTGTTTTGGTGCTCAATAAACATTTATTATCAATGTTAAAAAAAAGTTGTGCTGTGGGAACTTTGATGCATAGAAAGTTCAGACAAACAGCTTTTATTTGAAATGGAAATGGTTTATAACAATTTGGATTGTTTTAAAGCTTTCAACTTTCAGAAGCAGTCATTTTGAAGGGCCATTCTGAGTGAGTTCTACACACTTCTGAATAAAAAAAATGGTGTTTGATGGCATTGCCACTTGAAATGCACTGCACAGTTTTTAAAAACCTACTTAGACCACAACCTGTGTGATGTCTTGCAGAATACACTATTCAGAATTACTAATTTATCCCAAACTTCAATTTCCATGAAGCCACTTTACATTCAATCAGCCTCTTTTTTCACTCTGCATTAAAAGAAATGTTAGTCTGCTGAGTAAAAAGTAAAATCATCAAACTAACTTCCCCAAACAATTCTTTACATCTTTACATATATAACTTGGACTATATTCGTCCCTCAACTAAACTTGTGCTTGTTGTGTTCACAAATGCGAGTTTAAACATTCAGGAGAGTATGATGAACTTTTGTATAAGCATAAATGAGGGTATGTGGTCAGTTGTTTTAGTTCCTCATGTTGTGATGATGATGCTACAGCAACACTTAGGAGAGCCCCACAAGCTAGAATGGCTCTGATTGGATCCTAGTCTGTTGCTATGGAGGGGGAGGCTGCCTTCCTATTGGTCAATGCTGCCTTGGCCTAGAGCTGATAAGGGTTGCATCTTTTTATTGTTATGGTCACAGACAGGAAGTGGAAGGTCATTGATGTTGGACATCTGTCTGGGGGATCTATTGATGTAAAATATGTTTTTATCAAAACATGTTTGTAGAATATGGCTTTTTTACTTTCTGTGCTGGATTGTAGTTTGGTTTGGCAGGGATTCTCTGCCACGTGGGGGTTGACATAAACAGAGCTTTGATTATCCCTATGTTGAAGATAATTACTAAGGCATGTGCTTTGTATGACAGAGAAGGGGAGAAAATAGGGAGAGAGCACAACTGAATGGAGAATTTTCTCACACTCAACTCAGACTGACTTCAGGGGAATTATGGGCTAGGGATATGCAGAACTACATAGTTTCATAATCTTCTACTCAGTTGGTTTTCTGAATGAATAGTTGACTAGTGGGTCCTAAGGAAGCCCTGTATAATTAAGTTGGTTTAGGGCCATGCCCATCAGACTTGTTTCATAGAATGTATTTTTGCATTCAGAATAGTGCTGGGCGGTATGACCAAAAATCCATATCACGGTATTTTTCAGAATTATACCCGTTTCATAGTATATGACGGTATTTATTTTTTTCAAGCATGACTGGGAATTACATTTCAAGAATCACATTTTCTACTGATTGAGAGTGGAAATACTGCAGTAGACTTAGAATGCCCTATTTTTACTGTCATAAGTGAATATTGTAGAAGAAATCCACACTAGTATTAATACAGGTTTGCAAGGCTGTTTACAAAGAGGTGACAGCAGGAGGCGCTTTAGGAGCGGCAGAAATATCGGTTTCCCCGGTAACGGCTGTACACAAAGCAGGCTCATAACTCTGCTTTATCAGGAAAGATAAAGAAAGATTAAATTGAAATAACATTGAAACTCTCACTTCAGATACATTCATATAAAAACACCCGTGCCGCGGTTTGACTCTGAAATGTGCAGTGCTCATGTTTATTCAACAATGTCAAAGCCTTTTGGAAAATCAATTTGTGGTTGGCAGTGTTGATATTGTAAATTAATGTATGGGAAACACTGTAATATACAATCACCTAAAGGATTATTAGGAACACCATACTAATACTGTGTATGACCAGCTTTCGCCTTCCGAACTGCCTTAATTCTACGTGGCATTGATTCAACAAGGTGCTGAAAGCATTCTTTAGAAATGTTGGCCCATATTGATAGGATAGCATCTTGTAGTTGATGGAGATTTGTGGGATGCACATCCAGGGCACGAAGCTCCCGTTCCACCACATCCCAAAGATGCTCTATTGGGTTGAGATCTGGTGACTGTGGGGGCCATTTTAGTACAGTGAACTCATTGTCATGTTCAAGAAACCAATTTGAAATGATTCAAGCTTTGTGACATGGTGCATTATCCTGCTGGAAGTAGCCATCAGAGGATGGGTACATGGTGGTCATAAAGGGATGGACATGGTCAGAAACAATGCTCAGTTAGGCCGTGGCATTTAAACGATGCCCAATTGGCACTAAGGGGCCTAAAGTGTGCCAAGAAAACATCCCTCACACCATTACACCACCACCACCACCAGCCTGCACAGTGGTAAAAATGCATGATGGATCCATGTTCTCATTCTGTTTACGCCAAATTCTGACTCTACCATCTGAATGTCTCAACAGAAATCGAGACTCATCAGACCAGGCAACATTTTTCCAGTCTTCAACTGTCCAATTTTGGTGAGCTCGTACAAATTGTAGCCTCTTTTTCCTATTTGTAGTGGAGATGAGTGGTACCTGGTGGGGTCTTCTGCTGTTGTAGCCCATCCGCCTCAAGGTTGTGCGTGTTGTGGCTTCACAAATGCTTTGCTGCATACCTCGGTTGTAACGAGTGGTTATTTCAGTCAAAGTTGCTCTTCTATCAGCTTGAATCAGTCGGCCCATTCTCCTCTGACCTCTAGCATCAACAAGGCATTTTCGCCCACAGGACTACCACATACTGGATGTTTTTCCCTTTTCACACCATTCTTTATAAACCCTAGAAATGGTTGTGCGTGAAAATCCCAGTAACTGAGCAGATTGTGAAATACTCAGACCGGCCTGTCTGGCACCAACAACCATGCCACGCTCAAAATTGCTTAAATCACCTTTCTTTCCCATTCTGACATTCAGTTTGGAGTTCAGGAGATTGTCTTGACCAGGACCACACCCCTAAATGCATTGAAGCAACTGCAATGTGATTGGTTGATTAGATAATTGCATTAATGAGAAATTGAACAGGTGTTCCTAATAATCCTTTAGGTGAGTGTAATTTGACAGCTATCAATTATAGTTTATCCTATCCATCTTCACCATCACGCTAGTAACACATATAGCTGTGACCTCAGTGCAACAGTGTTGCGCCGCGTTCCGATCGTTGTTAAAGCAACATACACCGGTATTGCTGTATATTAAAAATTCATATCATAACAAAAATAAACACCGGTATTCAGTATACCGCCCAGCACTAATTCAGAAACAGCTGTACATAAAACTGCAGAATGAATGCAGCAAAAAATTTATAGCTATTGCAGCTTTGCTTTAAAGAGGATGATTATACGCTGCATTCACACGGGGCATCGGCGTCAACGCCTGATGGAGGGCGTGTCTGACTCTGAAGCTTGGTGTTGACACGACCGTCATAGTGACAATAGCCAATCACATTCCTTTCCGGTGTTGCATGAACGCAATTGACTAGCGTCTGCGCTAGGTTATTTGCATAGGCAATCTAATTGGCCTGCATTGGCACTTAAAGTTGAAAAGTTTTCAAATTCTGCCATGAGCAACGCCATGTAACCCACATTTTAGTTCAGCAATGCATGACGTCACCCATTCAAAGTAAATGAGAAGCGTTAAAGCCGACACCCAGTGTGAATGCACCGTTAGAGAGAGAGCTTTGCTTAGAGGGTTTTAGAAAGCACATAAAAACACACACACACCACAATCCGTTTTTGGCTTTGAGTTCATTCCCTTTGAAGTGTACAATTTTTTAATGGGTGTGTTGCTAATATCTTAGAGAGCAGGATGGCCGATATAAAGCCTATATAAGCCGATTGAACTTGGGGAAAAAAATGGAAAAGTTTTTCCTTTGTTTTTTACAGACGACAACGTTGTCAAAATGATCCCTTTTACAAGGATCCACAAAAACAACTATGCATAACAATGCTGTGTTATGCATGCTAGGCCGGTAGTTGACAACACCACTTGTAAAGAAAAACTAAGGGCCTTTAGACTAAACGCATAATACGCATGCGCATGATGTTACAGTTTTCACAAATTCTTAATTTTGCTGTTTACATGGAGGCGATAACGGTATTGTTTTCAAAATCTTGCACTTTGAAACCTGGGGCCTTATTATATGTTTTCAGGCCCCCAAAACGCATAAATAGTTTGAAAGCGTGTCTTGTAAACGGCCCCTTATACTTTTAGATAGCAGTTTCTTGATTCTGTAGATGTATTTGAGTTTTTTCACACAAATAAATGTTATTAATTTATTAGACAGGACTGTTAAACAAACACAGTAAACTAATGAAGACAGAGAATGGGAGCTCCTGTGAATCTGCGCTCTCAGCACTTTCAAAATAAAAGTCCCGCTTCCAACACTTATCAAGTGAACAGCTCAGCTGATGCCAATAATAAAAAAAAAAAAAAGCCAAATATCAGTCAACCATCAAGCACTTATAGAGTTGTCAGCTTGTCGCCAACCAGGTCATTGAACCGAGAGCTCTTTTTTGTACATAATGAGCAGGATTACAACTGAAAACCATCTCTTTCAGACAAGTCTGATTTATATTGAGAAAGCAGATGAGTGAACTTACTCGGGCCATTTGGAATCCACTGAGGATTTGACTGATGGGGTAAAAAGTTACTTTAACAGTGTTACGCCCCGTCTAGGGTAAAGGACGTAACATAAAGGAAACGATCCAGTTTCTTTTTATGGAAAAGTAAATGAAACAATATTTTTTATTGAGTTTTAACAGGTTTATAATACAATTGGGGATTTTACCTCAGGAGCCGACAGAGCCCAAAACAACAAACAAAAAAGTTACTAATTTGCATGTACCTCTTACTGCCCTAGAAAAAAAATAAATAAATACAATTACTTCCAAACAATTACAAACAAACTCTTCTCACTTAAACAATTCTCAAATGCACACCCCAGAATAAACACTCTTAACAGTCTTACTAATACACTAAGTAGCAAAGTCAGGCAAGACAAGTGTAGCGAGTGAGCACAAGGCTAAAGGCAGGCGTACACGGTGCGATTTTTGCTGTTTTACGAGCTCGCAGATGGTCGCGTGGAAATCGGTGATGGTCGCGGCTCACAGCTTGTGAGAGGAATTACGAGCCGAGCGGACCACGTTACGAGCACCTCCCGATAATTTTTAAACATGTTTAAAAAATTAATTTTTAAACATGTTAAAAAAGATTTTCAACAGTGTATAGGCTAGACCCCTTTTGCGCCGACGTCACAGTTACGTCACGGCGCTAGCTGGAGGCAAAACAAACGGAAACTGGAGGCGGCCAATACAAACCAGCACAGATTTGGCTACATAATAAGGAGCTTAAATTATTATTTTTATTATTAAATGTCATCTTGTTGTGTTGTTGGGTGCAAGTATCGATGAAAAATGAGTATGCTGTATCTGGAATTTTTATTTCTAGAAAATATTCATATCATTAAAATTGCACCGTAGTGTCACTCTTTACATTGTTGTCTTCTTGGCGCTGGCTAGGCAGAACTGCGGATCGTCTTTACATGACCATTCAGCACATAGTTATAGGCATCTAAATATATTTATATGTCCTCAGTTTCTCTTTACCCTCGGTTTCTCTATCGGGCAGGTGTAGAAGTCAGGCCACTCAACCGGGGGTAGCATTAACGTTAATCCTGTTAGTTCGTCCATTGACTGAGCGTGTACGGTAATCTGGTTCCGTCCGTTAAAATTAACTTTTGCAAATAACAATCACGGTCCTGGACAGTGAGTGACCTTGCACATTAAGAAAAAAATAGGATTTTCTTCAGTCATTGTTAAAAAAACAAGCTAAAAAAACTTGCAAACTAGCGTTAGTGAAGCGGCCAGAGGGATCTTTCTGCCTCCAGCTAACACAAATAAGTCACCATGTTTACCAACTGTAAAAGGGTCTATAGGCTGTCCCCTATTGCCAAATCATACACAACCACACAGGCTAGATCGATGGGGCTATACTCAGTGGCAGCAACCATACAGGCGTGCGCATACAGTCTCACACACACACTCTCTCTCTCTCTCTCTCTCTCTCTCTCTCTCTCTCTCTCTCTCTCTCTCTCTCTCTCTCTCTCTCTCTCTCTCTCTCTCTCTCTCTCTCTCTCTCTCTCTCTCTCTCTCTCTCTCTCTCTCTCTCTCTCTCTCTCTCTCTCTCTCTCTCTCTCTCTCTCTCTCTCTCTCTCTCTCTCTCTCTCTCTCTCTCTCTCTCTCTCTCTCTCTCTCTCTCTCTCTCTATGTTGAAAGGAATGACTACTGTTCTCTGCTTTTCAACAAATCGTTTGCACACACATTTCTGTCATTTTTCTATCTGAAGCTATAGTTGCTTGCAACATTGAAAGCTCCGGTCTCGGTGTTTAGCGCGAAAGCTCACGTGATTGCCACCGGCTCGGGATAAAATTCGTGCAGGACAGTCGTGCCGTGTACCAGCTGCTTTGATGCGATTATCAGTTTAACTGACTCGTAACGTGTGCAATATCTCACGATCTCCCGAGTGTCCGAACTCGCACCGTGTACACCCGCCTTAATGAAAGCAGTAACGAAGGAGGCTTTTATACACGTCCAGGTGTCAGCTGATCAATCAGGGCGTGGCACCAATCAGACTGTAGGAACCAATTCGGTCTTCTTCCTGGATAAAAACAAACACCTCCCACAACAGCATAAAACACATAAACAGACCAAAAGGGACGTAACAACAGTTACTTTGGTTGAAAAGCAGTAATAGTACAGCTAAAACATGCTGGAAATATGTTTATGACCTGATTTTATGACTTTTTATCCAAACAAAACATGTATGCACTAGTTGGTTTAAATAGCTTTTTATCCCTATCCCTAGTGCACCTATTATGCTATTTTAAAGTTTCCTAATGTTGTTTTGTAGTCTCCTACCAACAGGTTTACATGCATCAAAGGTAATTTCATTACATGCATCAAAGGTTTCATTTTCTCATAATATACATTTGGACATCACATTTTTCAATGATTCTCAAACGACTTATCAGATGAATCAGTCTCTCTAAATCCCGCCTTTCCGTGAGCTGCTCTGATTGGCCAGACAGCTCAGTCTGTTGTGATTGTTCTACCGCGTACGTACATCGCGCGTCAAACAAAAACACCCTTTGCCATAACTGAACGTCAGCTCTGTCCTGCAGCTCAGTGATTTTACGTACTAAACTAAAGACAGTAACAGACAATGACGTTGATTTTACCATATCAATCTGAGCACGAGTCCGATGTTGATGAAACACTGGAAGAACTAGTCATTCAACCTGAACCTCCATTGCAAGGACGACTCAAGCAGGACGTTTCTCAGTGACACTACTCAGTTTGAGGTACATTATGATATGTTGCAACTGTAATTCCTCACCATCACAAGTGTATGTCCATCAACAACCTGATTATTTTACACTTATTTATTTCAAATTTATTGCGGTGAACGTGGGAACTGAAACGTGAAAACTGGCTTTACCTTCACATTGTAGAGCACAGCGTCTTCTCGACATGATGCTATCCAGTATCCACAGGAATCTGGTGTCTGCACGCGCAGTAAGTGGGCAGGCAATATGCTAATGTTTCGTCTTGACATCACGACGAAACGGATTATGACTCGTTTGAAAAACAATTCATTTCATTGACTCAGAGTCGATTCTTACTTTTGAGAGACAACTTCATATACGGTGCACTTTCAGATTTAAAACATTGCAGGATGTTTTCATTCACTTAGAGCTATGTTGCACACTACATGAAAGGTCATTTTCAAAAATCCACTATAAGGGCACTTTAAAACATGCAATAACCTTTGAGCTAAGAGACATCAAATTAATTTTAGTATTGTTTACTGCAAATGCAAAGTATTTTAGATTCGTAAAGGGGATGTCTAATACCTGTTTCACACATACTCCGTTTGCAGTGCATATTTTTTTCCGTACCAATGTTAACAGGTTAGAGCTTTCACACTGCAGTGCACTCGGATGCGATCCGGCAATGCGTTCCAGGAGCGGTGCGTATACAGCAGTGCAGCGATAGTTTCCACAGTCTATTTTTGCTGTGCTGCACACGCTATTGCTATTTCATGCATTCTGACTTATTTGCATTGTTAAACCGTTGGATTCTCCTGCTAAACATGGCCAAAGTTTTTCGTCTGTTTTCGGAAAGAAGCGGTACAGCTGTATCTATCTTTTATAAATCTGATAAAACTAAAGACTCCTCTGAGATATGAAGGATGCAATACTATAGGTACTCAAGATTAACACGAGATTGGCAGAAACTGTGTGTGTTATGTCCCCTTTTAGGGCGGTTGTTAAAATGAATCATGGTTGCAACAAACCAGTTCATTTCATTGAAACAAATGGCTTAGTACAACCACTTTAGTGGTTCCAATCACTGCTGGTCAGCAGTTCTGACACATTACTACTTTTTCTGCAGTGTCAAAGAGTGTTGGATAAAGAATCAGGAACTAGAATTAGAGAAACTTAAGAGTTGTGTAGTGGCCTAGTGGTCAACCAATATACCGATATAAAGCCTGTGTGTGTGTAGTTACGTTCACATACAGTTCTATTATTTAATTACGGGAGTGACAACCGAACTCGCACCCAAAATTTTCAGGACTCACGAGTCACAACGCATTCTCGGAAAACCCGCGTTGTGTGAACAGAACCGCACTGGACAAATAGTTGTCTGTCACGTGAAACGCGAGTGATTACGTTGAAGCTTCTGTCGGTTATTGAACATTTGACGGAACTCGCGGGTTAATTGGACTCTTGTCGTGTCAAAAGTAATAAGACTTTTTCAGTTTTGTGGACGTCGCCATTTTTGATATTACTTCGGTCACTGTCGCTATGGTTACTGGGGCTTGACTCTAGTCGTTGCACGTTCGTACAGAGACAGTAAGTTAATGTTATTCAAGACGCTGCTGTAATTTGCTGTGTGAACGGGACATTTCGAGACTCACACAGTTGTAAGTAAATGCGGTTGTCAATCCCAAAAATTGACGGTGTGAACGTAGCCTTAAAAGTCTGGCGTGCCATCAAAATAAAAGCCTCGCCTCCAATACATCGCCATACAGAAAAACATATTTAAGAACCGATTAATAAAAATGTCAAATATCGATCGACCACTATTCTGTAGTAAACAGTGCCAGAACAATCACACAACTGTCAGAGAAGAATTGTCCATTGATTAGATTGTGATTTAAAGAAGACCTGTCGGCAGAACAGTTAAACTTATTAGGCATCGTTAAGCACAAAAGGAACCACAACTAGGCCTAACTTATGTGACAGAGGAGAAGGGCATGACTGAACAAGCGGTGGAGGGGGAGGAAGAAAGTGGGGGAGATAAAGAAAGGGAGAGAAAAATAAAGTTATGGGTCTCCACCCATCTAGAGATAAGGTTACCTTATTTGCCTTTGGTATTAAGGTAATTACCCCCTGTCTGAGAGATGAAGGTAAAATTCCATTATTTATAGATTCATTAAACATAGCTAAAATAAACGGGGAAAGGGCATCTCTGAAAGTATTGAAAAATTTATTTGTAAACTCATCATTACCTTTTATTCTCCAAACTGTTTTCTCTTATTTTTGCCAGCAGGCTGAAATTAGGAATGGATTCCCTAATTGATCAGTATCAGTCTGGTTTCATGAAAAGGAGGCATATGTAATAATATTAGTCTTTTTTTTATTGATTATAGTCACCTTCTCAATGATGACAATCTAATACTATTTGTTGATTTTAATAAAGTGTTCAATGCAGTAGAACACAAATTCATGTTCGCAACAGTAGAATAGGCTAGTTTAAATTTTGGAATTTTTTAGAAAGGCAATTACAACCCTGTAAACCAAATGTAACAGCTCTGTTAAAATGGTTAATGGGACTTCTGGTAGATTTCTCTTTCTTGCTATGTAAATAGGAATTTCTTAGTGCACCTATTATGCTTAAAGGTATTAACATTTTTGGGAATGAATAAAAAATTTGGCAGCTAGCCGATGACGCAACACTATTTTAGCAGAGCTAAGCAATTCATACTATAAATAATTTATCTAAAGTATCTGGTCTTAACCTTATTATTAGCAAATGTGAGATATTTCCACTTAGGAGTGTTAACCTTGAAGAAATTGATGGAGTCCCTGTTAAGGAGGTAGTCACATATCTTGGTGTAAAACTTTGTAAAGATGAATCATATCGTGCTTCTCTTAACTTTAATCCGATTATCAACAGTACAAAAAGAAAGTTTGACTCTTGGTTGCAGAGAGATTTATCCATTTATGGTTGTGTCTTAATTGTCTAAATCTGAAGGTTTGTCAAGGTCTACGTATATCTCCCAAGCTCTATTTGTACCCAAGACATTTACCAAAGAGTTTGACAAGTTGTTATTTGATTTTGTTTGGAAAAACAAATCTCATTATTTAAAGAAAAATATATTATGCAATCCATATGATCAGAGTGGTTTTACAACTTTGAATAGCACTTTTAAAATAAATTGGCTAAAATGTTTTATTAAAAATAATTGCTCTATGTGGAATATTTTCCCTAACCATTTAGGCTAATTATTAATCAACTTGGTGGTAATTTTTTTTTTTGATATTAACAAAATACCTCTTTGTCTATCTAATTTTCACAAGCAAGTCCTTTTGACATCGATTGTCGAGTTCACACGCATAGGTTTAGTTACCTATGATCACGCGCGTGAACTCGACAATCGATTACTATGGACTTCGACCGAAAACAGGAAGAAAATACAGGTATGTGCGCTGGCTGAAATAACATCATCTTTCACATCTACTGCAGTCAGATTCACCCGTGATCACTCTGAAGGAATCACTCACATTAGCTGTGCACTTGTACAGTAATGACACATCAAGGATGTTAAGAGGCTAAAAGCTGGTTTAAAACTTGCCCCATTGAAGTCAACAGGGTGCAAATTTTAAAAAGAGGATAACATGGTGTAGGCAACACCGATTTTTGTCGTTGTTCTCTGTATTGACAGCACTCCAAATTTACAAAAAAATGAGATCAATGTTAAAATTGACTGGAGTTCTCCTATAAGTTTCTTTTTTTTTTGTTGTTGTTTCTTTGGTTTCTTTGGAAAAGGTAAAACTAAAGGGGCAGGACAGAGAAAGAGTCAGTGTAATTCGGAACCTTTAAAACTTGAAAACTCAAATGGAAAAACTCAACACAAATCTCAACTGGTTGATTGTTATATTGTTGAAAAAAGTACACTTAATACACAGTATATTATCACCCAGCATTATATTAAATGTGGGATAAATAGTTTATCCTACTTTACCTGCACATACAGTATTCCCATGTAAAGCAATATATTGTATAGCAAATATTGGCTGCGTGATTGTTTGTCTTCGCAAAATGTAAACTATTATTGCACAGCTCCATATATAAAGTTATTATATCCAGCCTTATCCGCATACATACAGTACACTCACGTACAGTAAAGCCATATGCACTATATTGAAAATCTCAACTGCCTGATTTTTTTTTGTGCAAAATGTAACTTATTACTCTTATATAACAGCTCTTTATATAAAGTTGGATATATAAGCATGTCCAACTTTATATGCATACATACAGTATACTCGCATAGAGGGAAATATGTTATATCTGGCATATTTCAACTGTTTGATTGTTATATCATAGAAAAATGTAAACTATATTATCGCCTGACTCATAAACATTAACATCATGATTTTCTGTCAAGATGCTTTGAAACTATGTGTATTGTGAAAACTGCTATATGAATATATTTGACTTGACTTGGTTAGATTTTCCTACTAATTCCATGTTGGTTTATGCAACTTCTACTCTTCCAATCTTCTAACACATAGATTTTTCTCTCTCTTACAGGTAGATTCATGTGGACACGTGGTGTACCCTGATTTCCCAGCCCTTTCCCCTTCCCTCAGTCACCCCTTCCCTACAACCTGTTCGCTCCGTCCAGTGCACTACGGTCACCATGACGTCCACCTTGCAGACCCTAGCCTTTAAGCTGGCCCCTCCCTCAAGAGAAGCTGGACCAGAGCCTTGTAGCGATGGAGTGGGACGACGTTATGAGGTGGTCCCTTCGGTGGTCTGCTCTATGTGCTGTCTCTTCGGAATCATCTATTGCTTCTTTGGTGAGTTGAGTCTTCATGTTTATGTGCATTACCAAGACACAATTTAATATGTTACCAAGATACAATGTGAATAATTTTATTACAGTTAACAATCTGTAGATGGCACATGATCTCATGCTTGCAGTCTGTCCCTATTATAATTATTTATTTATAGTTATGGTGGTGGTGGTTTTCAATTTTTATTCTGTTTCTGTGTCAAACCCATGTTCTCTTGTTCTGAGAGTTGTTTTTTGCCCTCTTTTCAATATTGATGAGGTTCTAAATAAGGTCATAGCTTGTATAACTGTACTGCATTCTTCTTGAGATGGCTACAGATTTAAAGGGAACATATTCTACTTTTTTGTATACCATTCAATCCACTTATGTTGTTAGTCAACAGCTGTCATATAGAATTTAATGGATGTTTTGACACCGTACTTTTAAGCCTTCTCTATTTTGAATGGTTACCCACATTGCATGAGAAATGCAAACAATATCATTGTAAAGAAATTAACAATGTAATAGCATTGTTATGAAAATAAACTTTTCTGAAAAACCAGTTCGCACACAATTTACAATGTACCTTCTGTTATCTGATTGATAGGACATACTTTTTTAATAAAGTAAAAAGCCTTTTAGAATAATTCTAAAAACGTCCACAATTAAAACTACTGAACTTTGATTGTACAACTATGCATTTAAATATCATTTTAATCAGACAATTTATAGAGTGAAAACTGATATATTTGTATATGTGCATTTAATGTACAGTAAGTTATCTGTATAAATAACATCTACACCAAATTTGAGCATATTTTATGCCTCTGAATAAACTTAAGGTGGATCGTTCTTGTTAAATCAACCAATTTTGAGAAACTTCCCTGCTTCATTTTTTTTATTTTGTAAAAAAAAAAATGTAAGCAAGACAAACATAAATAGTGATGAAAGATAAAATATTAAATGTAATGGATGTATATTTACAGAATAATCCACTATTTAAAAGTACCGCGGATAATTTTTTTTTTTTTTCAAAGAGGAACAGTTGAGGAACAAGTAACGTTGAAACTAGAAATGTATCTTGTTTTTCCTATCAAAACAATTGCATTGAACATACCAGAGTGCCACAAATATTATTTTCCAAAGGTAACCATGTTACTGTAACTCTAAAAGTATTAAATATATCTTAATATCCTTCTAGATTCTGGTTCTTAATAAATGTTTCTTTTGTAATGTTAATTTTTAAGGTCCTATTAGGTTTAATCCCAGAGACATGGGGATCTCAATGTGGTTTCACACTGAAAAAAGAAGAAGATTTGTGCTGCTTGTTTAAATTAATTAATTAAAATGAGCTAAAGCAACACAATTTCTATACATTTTGTCCTAACTTAATTTCATTGTGTTCAATCCACTTAAATATATTTAGAATTTAAGTTTACTTTTACCATTTGTGTTGGGATTACATGATTGATTTTTGTTGCATTAACTGAAACTGGGCTTAGGAATTATATTTCCCAGCATGCTTTGGATATGGCTGGATCTGGAGAGTAAATGTTTAAATTAAGTGTTATTTAATGTGTTTTGGAGTGAAGGGAAAGACCTGTTAATGTTTAATGTTCAGTTATGTTTGACATTTAAGAGTTTCTGTTATGTTGACGTTTTTATGGTTAACATTGTGCAGAAAAGTAGAGCTTATGGTTAGGTTGTGGATGGCTGCATGTACAAAAACTATGCTGCATGATTCTACGTCCAATGAGCAATAGCTTTGCCAATGCCAGTGCATTAACAAGTAAGCTATCGTTCTACTTGTGCCGTGCTAGTTGCAGACTGTCTTTTAATTGTACAGCATAACTGAATGTCAAATACAAACAGGTATTTTCCCTTACTCAAAATCACAGACTTGAATATATTGGAATCTTCTCAATATATTTGAACTGAAATAGCTAAAAAAATAATTAAAAATATATGTTTAAAGTGAATTCAGTGCATGTTCAAATTGTTGAATGTTACCCATTTTTAATGTTCAAAAACCAAATGTGGGTAACTTTTCAGCTGAAATAATACTGAAACTAGAAATGTATCGTGTTTCCCTCTATCAAAACAACATTATGTCTGTCTTCTTCATCCATGTATTTCTTTCAACAGTAAAGAAAAAAAAAACTAAATTTTTAGCTAGGGACCGGGAGTTGACACGGAATGACCCAATGAAATGTTCATATCTATTTTCATAATGTATATTGTAATTTGATGCCTAAATTCACTTGTAGCATTTAAAATTTATTTATTGAACTTTTTAATGATTTTATTTTTATTTAATACCCTGTTATTTTTTAGTATTATACATGAAGGGTATAATCCTGAGGGCTTCAACTTTAAAGGCATTTCTGTTTTGTTTTAAGGTTTTTTTCTTTTTCTTTTTTTTTCTCACTGACAACTATGGAAAGTGTTGAGCTGCTAATAAACTGCTATTCTTGAGCTGTGAAATCAGCCAGTCTGTATGTACACACTTTCAGTATTTATCCACCTCGGATGTCTTTCTCTTCCCCCTCCTTCACTCTTTCGCACATTTGTTCACTCATTCAACTCTCACCTCCAGTTCTCTTTCCCTTTTGCAGGTTACCGCTGTTTTAAGGCTGTACTCTTCCTCACGGGTCTGATGTTCGGTTCTGTGATCATCTTCCTGCTCTGTTACAAGGAGCGAATATTAGACACGCAGCTGAGCATTGAGGCCAGCGTGGGCATCGGGCTGGGCATCGGCACCCTGTGCGGCTTGGTGACTATGCTGGTACGGAGCGTTGGGCTTTTTATGGTGGGGCTGCTCCTGGGCCTGCTGGTGGGCATCGGGACCCTGATAGGCATGGAGGAGCTGTCATCCAACCCCCCGCGGTCAGTGTGGGTGCCCCTGGGCGTGCTGCTGGGGCTGGGCATGCTGTTCGCCGTCCTCACCCTGCAGTGGCAGAGATGCTTCACCACGCTCTCCACAGCCGTGTTCGGGGCTGCAGTGATCGTCGTGGCCACTGATTATTTCGTGGAGCTCTTTGGACTTGTGAGGTATATTTACGATCGGGTGAAAACGGGCCCCCGGGAGCCGGTGTGCTGGACTACGTGGGTGGTCCTGGGAGCCTGGCCTGCTCTCGCCTTGCTGGGTGTTTTGGTGCAGTGGAGAGTGACGGCAGAGGGCTACTCCCACACGAAGGGTGAGTCAGGGAGAGACAGAGTGTTGTTTGGAGTATGTGACACACTGTTCTTATAGATTTACTGTACCGGAGAGGGAGAGAAGGTTTGTATGAATGTGTGTGCAGCACAGCAGATGGTTCCTGTCTGTCGGTGTGCTCTCAGGCCTGTGTGACTAATGATCACAGAAACAATCATGCAGAGCAGAGCATCAGGTCATGGAGAGGTTCTCTCTGTCTCTCCAAGGCAGTTTCCATTCCAAGTGTGTGTCCACTGAATGGTTTTTAATGTCAAATTTCTTAAAGAGTGAGTTTACATGAATGCTCTGGCATTATTTCATGTCATTCCAAGACTGCATGAGTTTCTTTCTTCCTTCCATGGAACACGAGGAGATGTTTAGCAGAACGTGCAGAGTGCTCTTTTGAAAGCGAATAGGCACAGATGCTGTCAAACTCCAAAAATAAAAGACCATAAAAGTAGTTTATACTAGGGCTGAATGACTAATCAAAATGAAATTGAAATATTGCTTAGTGTGATTATCAATAGCAAAGGCTGCGATTTTATTAAATAAAAAACATATGCACAGCGGCACTGTTTTCATTTGCACGCGTGCATCTCATGAATACGGTGTTTTCAGTGTCTCCAAGCAGCACGAAAGCATTTATAAAGAGAAAAGCTTTAAAGTCTTCAAAAAAAATGTTGACCTAAAAATCGAATTAACAATCAATGCATGAAACCAAGTCACAGCCTGCATTTTTTTCTTTGTCAATAATCTGTTTTACTTAGATGTACAATGTCACAATAGAGAGCTGTCTGTACTTACATTTCATTGTGAATTTAAGAGCTCCCTGCAGTTTTCAGCCAAAATAAAAGCTTGATTTGGAAGAAATAAATATTAGAATTGTAATTTTACCGTTGTACTGGAAAATAAAAATGAATAATCATAATGGTATTTTTTCTTAAATACTCTATTTTTATTTTATAGTTAAATAGTAATATACTATTGTAACCTGAAGCTCTTCGCAATAAAATTTTATCAGAAAAATCGCAATTAGTCCCCCCCCCCAAATCATGCAGCTCAATTCTATACAACTTTTGCGCTATATGTTGATCATTTTCGTTATGTTTCTCATGACAGAGCATGCTGTGTAAATATTATCAGTGAATAGAGAATAAAGTGAATTTCAGTGACTAAGTTTATACATTTAAGAAAATTCCAGGGTTTTTGCAGAAAGCAGCTTTCTGAAACATGATACAGTAAACACAAACTCTTTTTTTTTACGCCAAGGGATTAAGAGAAACCGGTTTTACACCTGGGTTTGTGCCAGAGAATGCGACTTTGATCGTGCAAACATATGTAGGATTTTAAAGAGTGTGCATGACTGTAGAAAAGAATGGATGATTAAAATAAAGGAAAAATAGTACACCATTAACACAGTGCATGTAAACATACTCTGTCTGTGTTCATCGCATTAACTTATTGAATGGATTGGGAATTATACATCACATGGCACACCACATGTGTGCTGTATTACTACATTTATGGTCCTTTTGTGGAGCTTCATTTGTTTGACAATGTTCATTCCCATTCACTTTAGTTGTATGGAAACCAGTAGTTTAGAAATAATTAGTTAGTAGAAATAGTTTTCAATTTTAAGTGAACACTGCCAATTATTTACAAAATGTATGTTACTGTTATGTAATGCACTCTTTCTCTCTTTTTCAGTGATGATCAGTCGCCAGCAGCGACGAGTTCAGCTCATGCGTATTCGTCAGAAGGAGGAGAGGAGGGAAAGCAGCAGGAAGAAAAAAAAGAAGCAGAAGCCGGACTCACAACACACACATGCCGCCAAAGCCCTGCACCCAGAGCCTGCCTACCGCAGGAAACCCAACCCTATACGACGCTTTGACGGTGATGTACTTTCTCCTGTGAGTCCACACACACACACCGTCCTATACATGCATACTTGCACAAATTATACACATATACTGGAGGGCAGGGTTCGAAATGAATGGGGCTTGGGGTCAAAAAATGTCATAATGCCCCCTTTTGAATTCCTTGGGGAATTTTTTTTTGTAGCTTGGTTAATTTTTCTAATTATCTGGATGGAGAATTTATTTAAGCCTTTGACGCATACAATCACACCAGTGTATTTAAAACTCTCAGTGCATCATGTGCTCAACTGCTAAATTCAAATCTGCTTTTGTGCTTTGACTGGCGCTAAGCCAGAGAGAGACTTGTTGTATATCACAACTGTTCAGTGTTTTCTTGTTTATTTTAGGTTTCGGACATTTAAATACACATATGTACTAGAAAAAAATATATAGTTTGTAAAATACACACTGATGTCTATTGAAGCAGAAAATCTATGGGAAATAATTGAACCCCTTTCAAACATAATTTGACTGTGTTTTATGTTACAAACACATTGGGGAGGTAACTGTAACATTTATTTTATTCTTCTCCCAGTTCACTGGCCACTTACTTTCATGAATTTCAGGAGAATGAATAAATGTATCTGTTGTAAATCTGACAGGCTCTGATTCTGTGCATTGCAGCATAAACTAACATGAAGGCACTGGTCAATTAGCATGACCTTAAATTTGTTTCATGTAAACAAAATACTTATTTACATGTATTAGAAAATCAGATAGTTCGCAATCTGGTTTACAAGTTTGTGAATATTTTAAATAAAAATAAAATAAAACTGAAACATCAGTGTGTGACTGAGTGATGTATCGTTTTATTTTATTTTGTCTGATATTGTGGCCGCGGTGTCACGTGACAAGCTTAATGCATCTTCATGGAAATAGTAATTTTATACATTTTGAAATAAGTCTCCCTTTAAAGGGTTCACCCAAACATTAAAATGAAGTCATCAGTTACTCACCCTCACGCCGTTCCAATCCATAAGACTTTCTTTCATCTTTGTGACACAAATGAAGATAATGTTTTAACTAAAATCTGAGAGATTTCTGTCCCTCCATTGAAGGTCTGTTCACCCAAAGCTTAAAAATGTTAAGGTTGAGCTTCTGTTTATGTTCACTGTATAATGTAGTAATATTTTGAATCTATACCTATGATTTTTTTTTTTTCTCTGGCAGAGCTACATCCAGAGTTTTCGGGACAGACAGGTGGATGGACGAGCTTATCCGGTGGGCGGGCTGATGGCTTCAGGTCACACAAGTGTGGACATGGACTATGACTGTGGCTCCACCGTCCCTCTCACTTCTGGGGTTGGACCACATGTTCGGGTCTGACCACACTCACTTATTCACAAATAAACACATACACAAACACACACACACACACAAATCCGGTGCTGACCTGACCCTTGGTCCCGCACGCACAGAGGCTTGGGTCTCCTCACCATTCAGAACCGAACAATTAAAGCACTTCTAACTATAATACTGGACTCATCCTTCTGAGACCATGGTTGTATTAAAGAGCTGCTTTCACACACATAATTACACTAATACACTTTCCCTGAACATGTGCCTGAGATGTGGCATTCTGTTCACCTAATATTGAAACCATAATGAGGTGTTCAAAAAAAAAAAAAAAAAATCAATCTGGGCTCCATTCTGTCAATTTATTTTCTAAAAAACGTCAGTGTGGTGAATTTAGCGTGTTGCCCGTTCATCAGTGTTTCACGATATTGCGTTTCCGTTTGTTTGTGACAAATTCATCAGTTGGTGCTGAATCTTGTCTTTGTACAATAACGCTGACTCGCGTCGAAGTCAGCCGCCCTTCCTCTCATAGTAAAGTCTGTGGACTCCACCAGTCAGTGTCTGTACTGTGAGATCCCGCATTCCCGCCCAGGACTGTACCAAATACTGTTGAGCAGGGGTGCCTTGGAGACACCAGTAAGAAACTCTCTCAGGAGAATGCAACTCCTTAGCCTTGTTTCAGAAAGGCTGTAGGGCAAAGAGCCATATTACTGCTGATCAGAGCCACCTGGTCCACTCTGGGATGCAGAGCTGAACACCTGGTGATAAAACGAACGAGGACAAGTCAAGATGGTGGAAAAAAAAGTGAAGACGTTACTCAGGGACGGCGTGAATGTCATGGAGAATTGGGAGAAGAACTGCAAAGGACAAGGACACAGAATGATAATGCAAAAATGATGATGATGTCCCCTCTGAGGCAAGTGCAAAAGGGATGTCACCATGACTGTTCAGTTACTGCTGTGTATAAAACTAGTTTGCAGTGCCATACAAGTGAACATTTATGGTGTCCAGGAGGACAACATCATTCTAAAAAGACCCCCGCAATCCCTTGGGGCAAACTGCATGACATAAACACCCCAATTTTCTTTTAACAATGCATTTTCATGTTCATCTTCATACAAATAATTGAAATGAGCAGTTTCTGCCATGGTGTCTCTCTCTCTCACTTAAATTCTGCAAAGCAGAAAAGTCTATGTTATGTACATATATTGCACATTTAGTATATCCATTTCAACATGGCCTCTCATATTTATTAGATATTGGTTTAATTCTAATTAATTGTTTTTCAAGGGATGTTGAGTCCCGACAGGTGAATGGATGGTGGTATTTATTAGTTTGTTTAATTTGTCATGTTTTCTTTATTACTTACTTTCTGATAACGGAGCGTAGTCTTAAAGACTAAAAGTCCTCATGCAATGAAACCTTTGACAATCTGACATCATCTTTTCTTTAACACTGTACAACAGCATGTGTTTGTATGGGCCTGGTTATTATAGTAAAGTTTGTGAATTCACTGTCTCTTGTGGTCGATGATTTATTTGTCTAGGTGCATTCTTATACTATGTAAAGGTGAACAGACACACAAACAGAAAGATAACATAATACAATGTGTTGGTTTAGGTTTCTTTAGTTTATTTTTTTTTTATGCTTGGTACCATCACAATTTTCTCCATTTTGCTGTCTTCCACCTCTCTTCATTTGCTGCACTCACACCTCCTTTAATATTTCTCTCATTCTTTTTACTTTACTTGAAATTTAAAGATTAATCTACTTTACATCATTCAAAATTGACATACTGGAATTTTTATTAAAAATATAGATTTGAAAAGAAAGTGATCTCTCTCTTCTCCCACTCATGCAGATGTGCTCGTATCACTTTTAGGATGTAAAGAAAAAAAAAAGTACAGAATATGAATAACTGTCCTAGTGGTTGTATTTTGGTCTTGTTTTTTTTTTTTTTTGTTTGTTTGTTGAGGCTCTTCGTCCGAGGTTTACATGATGTCCTGCTGGTGCTGTGTAGATTCACTCACCACCTATAGGGGGCAGAAGACTCATTTAAATTCAAAGACATCTCTTCCTGTCAGCAAGCTTCTGCAATGAATGTTACTTTATTTAATGATTTACAATATCCAAGTACTTTAATCAAATATTTTGATGTTTTATTAGACTATTTTGAACACAAAACTATTTGACCGCACCCAAGGTGAAGCTGATTTTACATGATGTTATGAGGAGAATGAACTGAAATGTGTGAATGTGCGCGCGCATGCATCACACCTCTCCGTCACGCGTCTCAATGGTCTTAATCAGGACCGTTTTCTTTGAGTGCATTTCAGATGCTCTCTGTTGGTGCTCTGGACTCGTCTCTGTTGGAAATGATATTAATAAATACATATACACTACCAATCAAAAGTTTGGGGTTAGTAAGATGCTTTTGAAAAAAGTCTCATGCTCACCGATGCTTCATTTATTTGATCAAAAATACAGAAAAGGGGGAAATATTAAGTGTTATTAAAATTTAAAATAAGTTTTTATAAAATATATTTAAAAATGTAATTTATCCCTGTGATTGCAAGGCTGAATCAGCATCATTATTCCAGTCTTCAGTGTCACATGATTCTTCAGAAACAAACTGATCTGCTGCTCAAAGAACGTTCCAGTATCACTTCACAAAGTCATTTTAGTTAACATTAGTTGAGTACATTAACTATATATATATTTGATACAGTATTTATTCATCTTTGTTAACGTTAGTTAATAAAAATAGCCTACAATATTAACAGATACACATTTGGTTTTAACAAAGCATTCGTAAATTATAAAATGAACATTGACTAAGATTAAAAAATGCTTTAGAAGTAGTTTTCATTGTTATTTCATGTTAACCAATGTAGTTTACTAAGTTAACAAAGTTGC
The DNA here is from genome assembly GCF_964197995.2 of Scardinius erythrophthalmus. Classification (NCBI taxonomy): domain Eukaryota; kingdom Metazoa; phylum Chordata; class Actinopteri; order Cypriniformes; family Leuciscidae; genus Scardinius; species Scardinius erythrophthalmus. The sequence continues at coordinate 33,674,398 of NC_138232.1, read as the reverse complement.
CAGCATGTTGAAAACAGTTGTGCAACTTAAAGGGATAGTTCACTTTGAAATAAAATTTTGGTAAGTTTTAGCTTACCTCAAGGGCATCCAAGATGTGGGTGTCTTTTTTTCCGCAGTAGTTTCAATTTTGATAATTTTAGGTCAAACCGTTCTTGTCTGACAGTCATATAATGCAGGTCTATGGTCACTGTCTCAAAGAGCATGCACAGAGTCCAAATTAAAACAATTTCCCATCGTCCAAATTAAACAATTCCCCATCGTAAGTACACATTGATGGCCTAAGACACGAAACGAGCGGTTTGTGCGAGAAAACGAACAGTATTTATATCGTTTTTACCTCTTGTAACACAGCCTCATCCAAGTGATCTGAGGGCGCGCGCATCCTGGTGTGTGACGTGTGCGCAGACTGGTGCATAGATATATACACTAGATGTTGCCTTGGCTACGGCAGTTCATTGGAACGAATGTATTTAATGCGACCTCTAGTGTATATATATATCTATGCACCAGTCTGCGCACACGTCACACAGCAGGAGGCGCCCGCGCCCTCAGATCACTTGGACGTGGCTGTGTTACAAGAGGTAAAAACTATATAAATACTGTTCGTTTTCTCGCACAAATCACTCGTTTCGTGTCTTAGGCCATCAATGTGTACTTACGATGGGGAATTGTTTTAATTTGGACTCTGTGCATGCTCTTTGAGGGGGTGACCATAGACCTGCATTATAGGACTGTCAGACAAGAACAGTTTGATCAAAATTGAAACCACTGCGGAAAAAAAGACACCTACATCTTGGATGCCCTTGAGGTAAGCTAAAACATACCAAAATTTAATTTCAAAGTGAACTATCCCTTAAATATTTTTGTGGAAACTGATTCTCTTTTTCAGGAGTCTTTAATGAATATAAAGTTCATAAGAACAGCATTTATTTGAAAGCTTTCTTTAGTAATATAAAAGTATTTTTTATCTGAATAAAAGTATTATTTCTTTAAAAAAAAAAATTACTGACGCCCAAAAATTTTCTAAATACATTAACATTAAATTAAATCATACTGACTGTATTTAACACTCACTTTCTGTTTAAACAGACTCGATAATTAAATAGAGTCTTCAAAGAAAATCATACACAAGGCATCACAAATTGCATTAAGTCAGGTACAACGCCACCCTGTGGCCTCTGAGGAAACATATACAAAGATTTCTACTTAAAACAAGGTTTTAATCTTACCTCTAAAGCTTATAGTGGAATACGCCTGCATGGGCATCACAATCCTTTAATGTGGGAGAGGAAGGATGATGAAAAACAAGTAAGGAAAAGCCATCAGAATAAACAGAAAGGATGGAGTATGTTAAAAACAACAAAAACACATCTGTTCGATTCCCTGTCCTACGTACCTGCTCTCCTCTCCTTCCAGCAGCTTCCTATAGGTGGCGATCTCCACATCCAGGGCCATCTTAATGTTGAGCAGGTCCTGATATTCTCTCAGGTGACGTGCCATCTCATCCTTCATGTTAGAGATCTCCGCCTCCAGCCTGGCGATGGTGTCCTGGAAAGAGCCGGCCTCACGACCGTGGCGATCCTCCATATCTCTCATCTGCCTCAGGAGAGACTCGTTCTACAGAGTGAGAGAGAAAGAGATGAGTGACGCGTGAAGAAAGACAAAAGAACAGAGCAATCCACATCCGATAGAACAGACAAACGCACAGTGCCCTTGAGGGAATCGATCTCACAGGTGTAGGACTGGATCTGGTGTCTGAACTCCATGCTCTCCAGCTTGGATTGTTTGAGTGCCTCGTTGTTCTTGCTCACTGCCTGGTTAAGGTCTGACACCTGATGGTGAAAAAAAAAACAAAGGTCAAAGATCAGCAGGTTCTTCCTTTCACTTCTCTCTTTCTTCTGTTTCACCTTTGACTTGTACCAGTCCTCGGCTTCTGCGATGTTCTTTGCAGCGATGCCCTCATACTGAGCACGGATGTCCCTCAGGGCAGCGGTCAGGTCTGGTTTGGACATGTCCATCTGGATCTGGACTTGGGTCTCTTGCATCTGGGCCTGCAACTCACGGATTTCCTAAACACAGAGGGACAAAAGGTTTGTGAGGGTGCTTGTTCTAATAAAGCAGCACGGCAGTGTTGATACTGGCAGGACTAAACTCAAACATCCACACACACCTGGCCCTGAAGCAGAGGCCTGTCATACTGTGTTTCAAAGTGTCTTATAGGAACAGATGCAGCTCTGAACTCAAAATAGTAAGCTTTTACAAACTTGAAAGTTCCAGTAACTTGAATTAAAAAAACTTAGTTGTCAGAACTTGAAAAACTTAGCTGACGCAACTTAATAATTGTAGTTCTTCAAAACTTCAAAAAAATTAAGTTGATATCTTCAACTCAAAAATTCTGTGCAGTCGGTTGCCTTGAAAATTTGAGTTGAACTAACTTTTTCTTTTTTCCATTGTAATAGAGCTCTGAGATTCACTCAGCTCAGCAGTGTTGGGGAAGCTACTTTACTTAAAAATTTAAGCTAATTTAAAGCTATATGCTCAACAACGTAAAAACATGCATGGACACAATAAGCACATTGTATCATGATGATTTAAATTTTAGTACATTCATAGACACTTACAGTAATTTAACCCTCAGAGAGTCTTCGTTTAGCAGTCACACTCAGTGCCTTCCCGGTCAGAAGTGACCGGACACCTAAAAATGAAACTTCCTCCATCCCAGTAAAAACCAATGCAATTTATTTTTGTTCTATAATATTTATTCTTTTTAAATTGGTATTTAGAGACAATTTGATTGAACTTATTAATATTTATGCAATATTTATAGTCCATTTTTTGCCATTGAAAATAATGTTTTTTTTTAATTATTATTATTTTTTATTTTTATTTTTCTATGCGGTATTTTCGGTTAAAATAGAGACTAGGCTTTCAGAAAAAAAATAAAAATAAAAAAAATAAATCAATTTATTAAACATAAAATTAAATAAATCATGTTATTGCATGGGTTTACTACTAGATGCCTGTAATAGCTCTAAATGGAGATGCTTGTGAATTCTAGTTGTTTTTGGACCAAATTACTTACTTTTAAGATGTGGATTGATTGTATTTTTTTAGAAATTCTCAAATAATACTTTTTGCCAAGGTTTATAACATTTTATTAATTATTATTTTAATAATTTTAATAATTATTATATTAATTATATATATATTTATTGGTGTGTATGTGTATAAAAGTGTGTTTCTATGTGTGTGTGTGTGGGTGGGTGTGAATTTTTTGCACTCTTGATGTTGTAGAGTGTCACCCCTTTACTGCGGTGTACTTTTTTTTAGAATCGTGGCCGATTTGTAGATTGTACAGACAAAAATTCAGAGAATTTTTGTGTTTTTGTAAATTTCCCATTCATTTCCTATGGGTCGGTCATTTTTGACTGAAGGCACTGATTGTGACTATTTTTTTTACGACCACTTAGCATGCTCGGATCATGACCTCAATTTTTTTTTTGCATACACATACCTAATGCCATAAAAGTCACCAAGTATCATAACCTTCCGATGAAGCTGTGATTTTTTAAAATTCAAAACAGAAAATTTTTCGGTCAGAAGTGACCGAAGACTCTCTGAGGGTTAATGTAGGTCCTTTATCTGGTACAAAATAGGTACATTTATACGAAATACAAATAAAATATAAGTATTTTAAAGAAATAATTACTTTTTATAATTAAACTGGTCAAGTGGCAGGAAAAACATTTATAATGTTACAAAATATTTATTTTTCCAATAAATGCTGTTCTTTTCGACTTCAAATTCAGACAAAATATAACAAAAATTGACAAAAAATAAATGTTTCTTGAGCACCGAATCAGCATATTAGAACGATTTCTGAAGGATCATGTGACACTGAAGACTGGAGTGACGATGCTGAAAATACAGCCTGGCCATCACAGTAATAAAGGACATTTTAAAATATATTAAAATAGTATTTTAAATTGTAATAATATTTAACAAAATTACTGATTTTACTGTATTTTTGATCAAATAAATCCATCCTTGGTGAGCATAAAAAATACTTCTTTCAAAAACGTTAAGAAATCATACTGACCCTAAAATTTTGAACAGTAGTGTAACACAGAGTCTAAAATTTAGTGACAAACAGCAGAATTTAACCAAATATTGCACTACAAAAAAAGTTGTAAATGCAGACAAGGCCCTAAGTAAAAGGACTTAAACGGATCAGTGAATCATGTTTTGAAGAGATGCATATGCATGAGCTCCAGCTACATAATAGTTTTGAACAAAAAAAATAACTGATAAATATCAGTTTGTATGAGACAAATGACTGTCTTCTCACTTTCCAATACTACATGAATCAGTGAATCATTTATTTTTTTCACAGTAGGCTATAGTTTGTTTGAGACAGAGGACACAAAAAGCTATATTTTAGCTGACTTACCTGGAGGCTGTGTTTGTGTGGCGAACAACAACGTTTTATCCCTTGTTGTAAAAAGGTTTGTTACTTAAAAAAGCTACAATATTAGTTTGTGTGTGCACCTTTAAGTCAAATTAGCACAGATAAAATAAATGAAAAGTCTTTAAATGTGCTGACCTCCTCGTGGATCTTCTTGAGGAAGGCGATCTCTTCCTGGAGAGTCTCTATGCGTCTTTCCAGATCCAGGCGGGCCAAAGTGGCAGCATCCACGTCCTGAGAGTCGGTGTGATACCAAAATAAATCTATGCCACATTTTAATGTTTATTAATAAAACCAATTTAGGGGACTCACTGCTCTGAAACCGGACAGAGTATTCTCTGCCTCCTCCCTCAGTGCAATCTCCTCCTGAAGCCTGGCGAGAAGAAAAGGGGGAATGGGAGTTGTGTATGTCATATTTATTACAAACAGCCTCTTTCCTTTCCTTTTATAGACCGAAGGTGCACAACAACTTCACACACATGCTCTTCGCGCTGGAAGGTGGAGTGGGGCCAACACTTTTAGGCTGACTAACTCCTGAATAGGAATTAAAGCTAGGCTATTGTAAACAACATGTTTGAGAGGACAATAGCTTCCTTTATAAAGGCAGTTTCTTTAAGCCTTTAATAACCTCTCAAGGTCTGATACAGCATTTTATTTAGCTCATAATTAAATTGTAGACCGGATGAAGTAATGTTTAAATTATTTCTTAGCTTGGTCACTGCAGAGAGAGGCCATTTGAAACTCTTTTCAGCATTAAATAAAGAACACATCAGAACAATCCAGTGACATGGTCTCTCGGACTGATTTATCAAACCCATTATATAAATATTCTGCCTGTATTATGAGAAGACTGTCATATTAACCCCTCCAACAGTTACATATAGCCTACTTATTCTGGAAAAAAAGGTCATTTTTAGGTTAGAAAAGTGCCTTCTCCCATTCTCAGCTTATAGAGATATTTCATGAGATAAAGTGCATGCTTTAATATGGCATAAGCTTTACAACCTCAATAATACATTGGTTTAAATATAAACTGACATTTTCAATTGATAAAACAATTTTCATTTGAACTGGTTATTTTTCTTTCCTCCAGTTGCTAAATAGTTCACAACATCTTATGCTTTTTTTTTGCTGTGATTTAGTCTTCATGTTGTGTTATGGGTGAATGTGATGTTTGTATTCCTCTCAGATTACCGGTATGTTACCTTCAACCTGATCTCATGAGAAAACATAACTATTTTACAAGGTACCAATTTCGTATGAACTTGATTTGTACTAGGTACTTTTTTTTTTTTACCCCTAAACATAACATCATCAATTGCTATGAGAGTGTGCTGTTGTCTTATGAGTGTTTATAAGATGTTTGTGACAGGGAGAGATCATGTTGATTTCTCTGTTGGCTCTGAAAGACTCTAGATTGTTATGTAAAGCACTGTTTCTAAATATGAAACTCAAGTGTGGATTGACAGCTTCACTACCACAAAGAATACATGCATAACATTTGCATATAGTTTTTTTTTTTTTTACAAAATAGCATGTTTTTCAACTGAATCCTTTCAAACAAACTATCATTTTTATTCCATTTTTAGATGCTTAAAACAGCCCAAGCTGGTTTACTGGTCTTAGATGGTTTAAGATGGTCTCCCAGCCTGGCTAAGATGGTCTTCAGCTGGTCTAGTTGGACTCTGGCCGACACTCTTAAAAATTGTGGTTACTGTATTGTCATCTGTGGCTCCATAAAGAATCTTAACGGGTTAGTTCACCCAAAAAATGAAAATTCATTTATTAATTGCTCACCCTCATGTCGTAAGACTTTCGTTCATCTTCGAAACACAAAGGATGATCTTTTTAATGAAATCTGAGAGCTTTCTGACCCTCCATTGACACCCAACGCAACTACCACTTTCAAGCCTCAGAAAGGTAGTAAAGACATGATCCATGTGACTCCACTGGTTTAAACTTTAAAATGTGCACAAAAAACATAATTTACCACTTTATTTACAAAATATTAATCTCCAACGCGCGTTCACAGGAGCAGTTGAGAGCAGTCAACTGGTTTTTCACAGCCTGACTAGCTGAAATGTCCCAAACCAGCCTGAAGACTGGGAGACTGTTAAACCAACTTAGGCTGGTTTAAGATGTTTGTTTGTTTTCCAGTGGAGGATTCATGCATCTTACCTGATTTTCAGTTTCTGCAGGTCATCTGCCAAGTTGTCCCGCTCCACCTCCACACGTGATCTGTGATTGGTCACCACTTCGATCTCTCTCCTCAGCTCCCTCATCTCATCCTCGTACAGGTCGGCGATGCGCGTGGGCTCCCTCCCCCTCAAACGCTCCACCTCAACCACCAGCCCCTGATTCTGCTGCTCCAGCATGCGAACCTTCTCGATGTAGCTGGCAAACCGGTCGTTCAGGTGCTGAAGCTCAGCCTTTTCATTAGTGCGTGTGTGGAGAAACTCCTGGTTGAGCGCGTCTGCCAGGCTGAAGTCCAGCGTCTCACCCATCCCGCCATAGGAGCGGGTATAGCCCGCAGATAAGTTGGGCATACTGTAGGAGGAGGCTCGATAATTGGAGAATCCAGGAGAGGAAGTGGAGGTCTTGGAGAGCTCGTAGACTCTGGAGCTGACCCTAGAGTTGCCGGACCCCCCAGTGGAGGGTCGGCCAAACGTAGAACGGGACATTGGTGGCGTCATGTAGCCGGGACCGCCAAACATGCGACGGTATGAAGAGGCTGAGGAGGAGGCATAAGAGTGGCTCATGTTGGAGCACAAGAAGGACAGACCAGATGAATACAAACAGCCTCCGGAGAGGACAGAGACAGAATGAGCGCATGACATGATCATCTGTGGCTATTTGTAGGCTTCAGGCCCCTCCCTCCCTCCCCAACTACCCCAAAATCCTTCAGCCCCAGTCTCACTCTCCCATCCTACCCCTTAAGTATCTCTATACCTCTTTCACTTACTGTCCAGCTGTCCCAACTCTTGGAACAAGAATATTGAGTATGAAGTAAGAGAGAGAACCAACTGTGCCCCTCATCACAGTTGTGGACTCTGGTGCAAACCTGCAATCTTGGGAAATGACTAAATGACAAGCACATGTTTTTCACCTTTTTTTCCTAATTAAAGGGATAGATCAACCAAAATGAAAATGGTTTCATCATTTACTCACTAATTTTATGTGAAATACAAAACAAGATATTTTGAGAAATTTCTTGGTGTTTGTTCTTGTTGTTTTGGACCCCATTAACTTTCATTGTATGGGCCAGGGTTATTATAGGTAACTTAAAATAAAAATAAAAATAAAACCATAAAAAATTCCATTACTTGAAATAAAATAAACTTTAACAAAAAAAAAAAATTTTTTTATTTATTTTCAGTTAGTTGCACTGGCAGCATTACTCATTTTCGATTTTCAAAAACTTTTTAAAAACTTTTTTAAAAACGAAAATATAAAAAACTAATAAAAAATGACAAAACACATAACAAAAATACCAAAACTTGAACTAAAAATAAAATGAAAATGGAAAATATTTTTAATAAAAAAAAATCTAAATATTAATAAAAACTATAATCAATAATAATAAAATAACACTTATGTTCTTTTCCAGAAAGTAATACAGGTTTGGAATGACATGAGTGTGTTTTCCTTTTCTGAGAGAACTGTTCCTTTAACCTCAAAAGCAAAGGGCGACTTTAAGAATAAAATCATTCCTCAAATGTGTACCATTTATTGATTGGAAAAAATTAAAGAGCATTTACATTGGGATTCCATAAATTGCCACAATGATGTCACTGCATTGCTCTGCCCTTTGCAAATGCCCTGATAACAGCTTGAGAAAATGTCACATGCACAAAGCTGGTAAACAGATGAGCACAGATCGAGCAGAAGGTTTATCTAAGCTGCCTTAAAAAGGAAAGGCATGAACTGGAGAGCAGGGGATGTACGACTGTGTGCCTTCTCTGGAAACTGCAGAAGAGATGATCCTGTCCTCCAGCATTGGTAAATGCATTGTGTCATTATTGGATAATGTCATTTGCCATGTCACTACTGTGTACCTTCTCTGGAAATGGCAGAATAGATGATCCTGTCCTCCTGCATTAAATGCATTTTGCCATTATTGAATAATGTCATTTGCCATGTCACTACTGAAGGAGAACAGTTTTAAGATGTTTCAACACAACACACCCTCGTTACCGAGTTCATTTGATTTAGAGACCATGGTGGGTGAATTTGTTTAAAGTGGCCAATAATACTATAAACCAGGGCTATTTCGTCTTTATCAATGCCATGAGCTCCTTAGAGGATGAGAGGGTTTCCCTGCTACGTACTGTATAAAATTGAGTGTTGCATTTAATGTCTCTCTCATATTCGCATCTAGTATCATATTAATGCATTTAAATTATTCATAGCCTACATTGCAAAGCCATTAAAATAATCATTAGTACATTTTAGTTTTACGTAACTTTACCTTAACGTCTGCTTAGTTAACTAATTGTTTTCTTTTCCTTCACATTTTCATTATTTCACAAAATAATTGGAAGACCCCCTAAGAGTTGTGGACCCCCTATTAAAGACCCCTGTTTTAGACCTGCATCAAGCTGTAATAATAGTCAAGTCAAGTCATCTTCATCCGGCAGGCTGCGGGAAAACCTCGGGATAAACACAGACACTAAAATTAGCGTAGATGCCATTTTTCTCATGATGTAACGAGTACATCAGGATTTGTGGGAAGTGTTTCCGGTTCCAGCTGACCTAATCTATGCAGCCTAACATTGAAATCTAGAAGTTGGATGACTGTGTTAGGAAGACTGTTCCAAAGTTTTGGTGCTAAATAGGAAAAGGATCTACCGCCAGCAGTCGATTTTGATATTCTAGGTATTAACAACTGGCCGGAATTTTGAGATCGCAGTAAACGTGAAGGACTATAATGCGTTAAGAGCTCGCTCAAGTACTGCTGAGATAAACCATTCAGTGCTTTGTAAGTAATCAGCAATATTTTAAAATTTATGCGATGTTTAATAGGCAGCCAGTGCAGTGTTGACAGAACAGGGCTAATATGGTCATACTTCCTGGTTCTGGTAAGAACTCGAGCTGCTGCGTTTTGGACCAGCTGTAGTTTGTTTATTAAGCGTGCAGGGCAACCACCCAGTAGAGCATTACAATAATCTAGCCTTAGGTCATGAACGCATGAACTAATTGTTACGCATTTCTCAATGAGAGCATATGGCGTGATTTAGATATATTTTTAAGATGGAAAAATGCGGTTTTACAGATACTGGACACGTGACATTCAAATGAAAGATTGGTATCAAAGAGCACATCCAGGTTCCTAACTGACGATGAAGACTTAACAAAGCAGCCATCGAGTGTTAGACAGTATTCTAGGTTATTACGTGAGGAAGTTTTTTGTCCAATAATTAGAATCTCTGTTTTTTCAGAATTTAGAAGTAGGAAATTACGAGTCATCCAATCAGCTATGCATTCCGTTAATTTTGTGAATTGATAAGTTTCGTTAGGTTTTGAAGAAATATACAGCTGAGTATCGTCAGCATAACAGTGGAAGCTAATTCCATGTTTCCTAATGATATCTCCTAATGGTAGCATGTACAGAGTGAACAGCAGCGGTCCTAGTGAGCCTTGTGGTACGCCATACTGAACTTGTGATCGATGAGACATCTCTTCATTTACTGCTACAAACTGATCACCTAATAATGAAATAACCTTAGATATGCATGTAATGACAGACCTATTTCTGAAGATGATCTGAATTGCGAAAAGTGGAGATCAGCACCTTTTTCCCTATACAATCTCATAGATTTTAAAGTGTGCAATTTCAGATCTTTTGGGCTGAGGGATCAAATAAGGCATATGAATTGTTACAAGCCTCTGATGGCTTTCCATGGTTTTTGTCAAACCTATTTATAGAGACTGTAAGAGGACTGGAATTCCATCATTACAAAAGCTTCTCTGGAAGCCTTCAACTGCAGGAGAGAAAGACCACAGGTGACAGAGAATATAAACAAATCTTCTTTTCCTCTTCTCTCCCACTCTCCTCCTGTTTATTCACCTCGATCTCCTCTCACCCTGTTCTATCTCTTTCGGCTCTATATAAGGTGCACAAGAATAATGAAGTAAAATGATGAAGATATGTGTTGTATTTAAAGTTGCATTCAGCAATGTTTTTTTCATTCAAAAAGTTTGAGACACACATACACACACACACACACACACACACACACACACACACACACACACACACACACACACACACACACACACACACACACACACACACACACACACACACACACACACACACACACACAAATTGTGAATAGAGCATAAATTCCACCTGAAACATTTGGAAATATTGGGTAATGTTACATTCACAACACAAGGTGTCAGTGTATGTCCAAAAAGACTGCCATATCGACGAGTGCAAAAAATGTAAGCCAATTAATCATCCTGACAATAATTTGGCCTATTGTTTACATTTTCTCTATTTAATGTGTAATTCTGAATATAATAAAACAATAAATGCAAAACAAATGCAAATAAATAGGTAAATATATAAATAATCGCTGTCCAGAACAGATCAAATTGTGACAAACTCGGAGAAGTATCCTTTAAATCCTTGCTTGGCAACAGGAAAAGCTGTTTTCTATAAAACTGCTTTAATTAGAGAGTGTGACCTTTCACTATCAGATGTTGCCATGGTATTATTCACATAGAAGCTGTGACATTTAGTTTTTTTTTGTGACTGAATAAAAATATGCTGTGGTCGAAAACATCACACCCTAAAAGTTCAGGGATGTTGCTGCCAAATATCACTCAGATAAACTTGCAATTCCTGGATGAGATCAAATATTGTATTTGTTTCTTAGAACAGGATAGGACAAACACACACACACACGAAAATGCATAGAAGGTTTCAAATAAATGTTACAGGATAATTCCAAACAACATAACGATTTGTACAGCTGTGAATTCCAGATAGACTGTGAAAAAAGCTATATGTTATTATGAAGTTTTGTGAATCATACCAGCTTAACTTCATGCTTCAGGGCTGTGTGTGCTCTTGTGATGGGAAGCGGGAAGATCATGTTTCTAAATATTGTATTGCAACCAGGCAACAGTACAAAAACATAGACATACAAATACAAGTGAATTTTTTTTTTTTTATGTACTCATCTCTGGGCATTAAAATTATTTTAATGTTGATATGTATTTCTGTTTTTTTGTGTGAACACGTTTCCTTGCTTGCCATGATTCCCCCAGTTTCCTTACTTTCCCATGACTAAATTATATATTATATTATATTATATTATATTATATTATATTATATTATATTATATTATATTATATTATATTATATTATATTATATTATATTATATTATATTATATTATATTATATTATATTATTATATTGACCAGGAATAAACTTGTAAGCAATAGCCAAAAACAAATTTAAAAGAACAAAGATGAAATAAACACAGTTTTAAGATTTTCAGGAAGACAGAAATGTAATAATCAAATGTAAAATAACACTGCATAGTCTTCACCCTATAAATTAAATATACAGATTAATCCTTGTTAAAGCTGGAAGTTTTTCAGTCAAAAGCAAGGAGTGATTTTCTCTTTGTCTTTTTAGTTGTTTGATTAACATCTTGCTGTCACTTTAAGACCTAATGCACGGATCAAATTGACCAAATCTGATTTCTCAGCTTACTTAAATCTGCATATTTGTGATAATTACCCCAGGGTGTTATTTACCTTTATAAAGGCAGATTTTTTTTAAACTTATTAAATGTATCCATCGTCTTTAATGTCAAATTCTTACATTTGTAAAAATGTAATTGCAAATTCAGTTACAATAAGACACTATAGGATTGTTGCCAATCAAATCAAATAATTTACACTGCAAAATTACAACTACAATAAATAGCCTATTATTTTTTTTAATTTTTTTAATAATATATAAATATAGCCTACAAGTAAGAAAAAAATGCAATGATACATTTTCACATTACATGCCATATATTTGTAATATGTTTAGGCTATGTCAAGTATAATGCATAGAATAAAGTTACATGATGCAAGCAAAACTAGGTGCAGTGGGTATGTGAACTGCCTTTGTCAATGTAGTCGTTAAAAGAGCTATTGCACCTCCAGCCACTAGAGGGCGCAAACCTTCTTCTGCTACCAGTTCCAACCAGACTACAGCAAATCCCCATTGCTTCCTGCGTTCATGCCCTGAACTGAATGTGAAAGTCCACTTTATTATATGCAGGTAAGAACGGTCGACGGGTAACTTTAAGAGTGCTGTGAGAGTGGAGAGATCTGTATAGTGTTCCTTGTGTCGGATTTCCGGTAATTCTGCAAGTGTTGTAGTTTGGTTATATAGGTATCGACTGTGATTGGTGTTTTTTTTTTTACATTTGTAACTTACTTTATTTTTTGTTGTTTCTAATTTATTCATGTGCATAAGCTTACTAAAGATATGAAAATCTCCAAAACAATGATAATGAAAATCTCCAAAACAAGAATACAGTTGGTTTCACGCATTTGAAGTGTCTCTGCATATGAGTGCTTGTGCTTATATTTACTGTTTCCTCAATTATTTTCAGTCTTTCATCATGAAAAGCTCCAAAGAAGCTGTGCAGGCCGCTGCCAAAGAGTTTCTTACTTTTGTCAATAAAGGAGTTTCACCATACCATGGTAAGAATGACATAGGACTGAAATGCTGTATATTGAGCTGCGACCCATGACAATGTATTATAGAGAAATGCATGAAAGCTTGAGCTCCACTTTGTGGGTAATATAATTACCCAACTTTACAGTCTGACTAGATATGGGTCTTGAACATTGTTCCTTACTGGCTGATAGAGCTCCAGATATGGTTAATAGATCTTGATCTAGACTTTGAAAGAATGCACCTAGATCACACAAGATTTGTAATGTCAGTTTACAGTCTGTATATCTCACTTTTCCTTTCTTCTCCGTCTTGCAGTGGTGGAGGAATGTAAATCCCGCCTGCTGAAGGCTGGTTTTACTGAGCTCAAGGAGGCTGAACATTGGAACATTAAACCTGCCAATAAGGTGTGCGTGCTTAAATCTTAGCATACCATAATAAGCCCCTACAAACGGGGGGAGGGACTTTCAAAGGTGATTTTATAATGTAGTTATAATAATATATAATATAATAATATTTTGATGCATATTATATTATATATTGCAAGAAAAATCACTCTTCAAACACCTGGATGAAAGCAGGCAGATGTGTAGAAACTTGTATAAAAAGGTCCTGCTTATCTTACAAAATATCTTCAGTCATATGTAGCTTATTCTATTATTTTTGGACAGAATGAGAAACATGCTACTCATCCTTATCTTTTCACTGTATTTTTACTGTGATCTTTCCCTTTCCAGTACTTTGTAACCAGAAATTTCTCCACCATTATTGCCTTTGCTGTCGGTGGTCTCTACAAGCCTGGAAATGGTTTTTCCATGATCGGGGCTCATACGGACAGTCCATGTCTGAGGGTGAGAAGGACAAACACCTGATGCCCTGTGAAAGGGCTTTTTGATATAGATTACATATCAGTTCTCAGAGTGATCTGTAGTTTTATTTAGTAATTACATTATAGCAGTCAGATCACTGTATTGCACATTAATGTAAGTAGAGGATACATATATGGGTATCATTCTTAATTTCCTGTGTGTGTGTGTGTGTGTGTGTGCGTGCTCAGGTGAAGCCACGCTCTAAGAAAACAAAGTTAGGCGTCTTGCAGATAGGAGTGGAGTGTTATGGAGGGGGAATCTGGAACACATGGTTTGATCGTGACCTGACCATTGCTGGACGTATCATGGTTAAGGTAAACCTCTGGCTGCGTTTACTCTTGGCATTTAACATGCGATCATCGTGATCCAATCAGAAGCAAACTTACTGCATTCTACTCCGCCCTCGATTGTCTTGCAAAAACCTATCACCTATCGTGATTATCACGTCCTCGACTAGGGGCCTATACCATGAAGCCGGTTTAGATTGTTAGCCTGGTATGTTTCAGTTTAGTTTTCGGTGCCTTTATTGTTATACTTGTGGTGTGGACTCTGCTATTTTATTTTACATTTAGAGCGATTTTTAACACTATATCGTTATCATTATAGTAATCATTCTTGGTGTGAACAAGCCTTTAGTCCATGATATAGAAATGTAAAACCTACCCAAGTTCATTTGAATTATCCATTGTTGATCTCAAGTTATATATGAATAACACTTGCTTTTACCAATGCTGTCTGTCTATTTCTCTTTGTACAGAGCGAAGGCAAGCTTGTGCAGCGTCTGGTACACATTCCCCGTCCCATCCTCAGGATCCCCCACCTTGCCATTCACCTGCAGAGAGACATCAACGACTCCTTTGGACCTAACAAGGAAAACCACTTGTAAGCACTAATTTAGCCATAGGAAAAGACAGGGAGCAGGACAGGTGGAGCTTCGGACAGATGTGGATAAGCACACTGGAATGCTGCTGATTTTTGTGTATTTTTGTCCGTAGAGCACCTTTCCTGGCCACTGCCATACAGGAGGAGCTGGAAACAGGAACTGCCTCCTGTGGAGATGCCTCTAATGCAACATGCATCGTAAGATCATGCAAATTCATGCTTTAGGTGTACAAAACCACACAAGCCTGATTAAAGTTAAAGTATATGCTTTCTGTGCAACCAAATGACAATTAATAGGGCTGTCAAGCGCTTAACATTTTTAATCTAATAATTACATAATGTGCTGATTCGAATTAATCACGCATCCATTTTGGCAGAGAAGTTACCCCCCAAAAATAAATAACTGAAGTTATTTATTTTGCTAGATGAGAAAAGCATTGAATAGACATTACAAAAAGTAGCTTAATAGAATTTTTTTTTGGATTCGCCATAGAATTTATTATACATAAACTTTGACAATACTTTTTAGAAGCTGCATCTGAAGTGGCATTTAGGTATATTTACACAGACTGTTTAATGCAGCTCAGAGGTGGCATGAATATGAAGGAAAAATGAAATGATACTCTAAATATAAAAAGTCGCTTTCTTAAGGAGTCAGTCATTCATTCAAACAACTGATTCATTCAGGAACGAAGCAAGTGACCATCTATGAATGGGTCACTGAAACAACGGCTCACTTTTGTGTCTAAAATGTAACAATAATAACTTTTTGTTTATTTAACTGTTGTATAAAATCAATATCACATTTGCATTCGTGCAGGTATTTGGGGAAACGGCACTCTTTTAATTAATAATTCAATTTAAATCTAATTAATAATGGTGCATTGATCAGGAACTTTTAGGCTTAAATTTCATTGACCAATAATTTAACACTGTGATCATCATCCAATATTGGTCTGATTGCCAATGTTTTACAAAGAGACTCATACATACGGTGGCCGAGAGAGCTCAACGCGTTGCAACTGAAGAACACCCGCAAATTAAGAAAACATCTTCATCAGCTTCACAACACGTGTGCTAAAAATACTCACAACACAACCAAATACAGAAACGCGCTGCAAAAGTTCACAACAGAACCAAATACAGAAATGTGCTGCAAATAGCACAGACCACAACGGAAATGTTTCCAGAGGACCCCAATAAGTGACGAACCCGGCTGGGACGTGCTTACAACTCAAAGTCTATTTTATTTTATTTTATTTTATTTTATTTTATTTTATTATTTTTGCAAAACATACAGAGATGTTTATGACATACAACTTTGTATACAATATACAAAATGTATTAACAATATGTTCAATGTCATCAGAATACTAATGAGCTGAAAACTAAAATAAATAAATAAAAAAGAGAGAGAAAAAGAACACGAGGGAAAGATATTAATCTAAACATCAGTTACATTGTACAAATTTTGTCATGTTATGTTTAAATAAGTTTCATAAGAAATGTTAGGTAATGTGGGGTCCAAAGATGAGACACTCACACACAGATATATAACGCATATTTTAAAAACGTTTTTGTATAAAATGTATATTTATCTGCATCTGTTCTGGTAATAACAGCTATTCAGCTAACATTTTGTTATCATTTATCATTCCAAACCTATCAGACTTTCGTTCATCCTTGAAACACAAATGAAGATTTTTTTTATTTTTTTGTAAAACCTGAGAGATTTCCATCCCTCCATTGAAAGTCCATTCCATCGAATTTTCAAGCTTCAAAAGTTTATAAAGACAATGTAAAAGTAATCCATATGAATCAAGCCGTTTAACTTCCAAGTCTTCCAAAGAAATATGACCACTTTATAGGATGAACGAGTTTAATTTCAGCTTTTATTCACATATAAACATTGATCAACTCACATACAGTGAGGAAAATAAGTATTTGAACACCCTGCTATTTTGCAAGTTCTCCCACTTAGAAATCATGGAGGGGTCTGAAATTGTCATCGTAGGTGCATGTCCACTGTGAGAGACATAATCAAAAAAAAAAAAAAAAAATCCAGAAATCACAATGTATGATTTTTTAACTATTTATTTGTATGATACAGCTGCAAATAAGTATTTGAACACCTGAGAAAATCAATGTTAATATTTGGTACAGTAGGCTTTGTTTGCAATTACAGAGGTCAAACGTTTCCTGTAGTTTTTCACCAGGTTTGCACACACTGCAGGAGGGATTTTGGCCCACTCCTCCACACAGATCTTCTCTAGATCAGTCAGGTTTTTGAGTTTGGAGTTTGGAGTCACGGAGTTTGAGCTCCCTCCAAAGATTCTCTATTGGGTTTAGGTCTGGAGACTGGCTAGGCCACGCCAGAACCTTGATATGCTTCTTACAGAGCCACTCCTTGGTTATCCTGGCTGTGTGCTTCGGGTCATTGTCATGTTGGAAGACCCAGCCTCGACCCATCTTCAATGCTCTTACTGAGGGAAGGAGGTTGTTCCCCAAAATCTCGCAATACATGGCCCCGGTCATCCTCTCCTTAATACAGTGCAGTCGCCCTGTCCCATGTGCAGAAAAACACCCCCAAAGCGTGATGCTACCACCCCCATGCTTCACAGTAGGGATGGTGTTCTTCTGATGGTACTCATCATTCTTCTTCCTCCAAACACGTTTAGTGGAATTATGACCAAAAAGTTCTATTTTGGTCTCATCTGACCACATGACTTTCTCCCATGACTCCTCTGGATCATCCAAATGGTCATTGGCACACTTAAGACGGGCCTTGACATGTGCTGGTTTAAGCAGGGGAACCTTCCGTGCCATGCATGATTTCAAACCATGACGTCTTAGTGTATTACCAACAGTAACCTTGGAAACGGTGGTCCCAGCTCTTTTCAGGTCATTGACCAGCTCCTCCCGTGTAGTTCTGGGCTGATTTCTCACCTTTCTTAGGATCATTGAGACCCCACGAGGTGAGATCTTGCATGGAGCCCCAGTCCGAGGGAGATTGACAGTCATGTTTAGCTTCTTCCATTTTCTAATGATTGCTCCAACAGTGGACCTTTTTTCACCAAGCTGCTTGGCAATTTCCCGTAGCCCTTTCCAGCCTTGTGGAGGTGTACAATTTAGTCTCTAGTGTCTTTGGACAGCTCTTTGGTCTTGGCCATGTTAGTAGTTGGATTCTTACTGATTGTATGGGGTGGACAGGTGTCTTTATGCAGCTAACGACCTCAAACAGGTGCATCTAATTTAGGATAATAAATGGAGTGGAGGTGGACATTTTAAAGGCAGACTAACAGGTCTTTGAGAGTCAGAATTCTAGCTGATAGACAGGTGTTCAAATACTTATTTGCAGCTGTATCATACAAATAAATAGTTAAACAATCATATATTGTGATTTCTGGATTTTTTTTTTTTTTTGATTATGTCTCTCACAGTGGACATGCACCTACGATGACAATTTCAGACCCCTCCATGATTTCCAAGTGGGAGAACTTGCAAAATAGCAGGGTGTTCAAATACTTATTTTCCTCACTGTTTATAGAGCACATCAGATTTGGCCAATGGCAGCTCATCCTCAGGCGAGAGCAAACCTCATTGGTTCTTGAAGAAGCTCAAACTGCTTGCATGACATGCGAGAACAAACCTAATTGGTTGTCATGCGTGAAGCAAACACCTTTGAGCTTCCATAATAATGGAACGACATGAAAGCGAGTAAGCCAATCATTATTTTCTTATGACCAATATTCAAATTCTATACTATAGGCCTATTAATTGCATTTAAAATATAACCCAAATTCAGTTGTAGAATGCTACAAGTGAATTTAGACACCACAATGTTACAATGTGCAGTATGAAAAACAGATATTTTAAGATTTCTGATTTCGACTGATAACAATTGAACAAGGGACCAATCCTTGTGTAAACATTTTTCTCAGTGTTTTTGCATCAATGTGTGTTCAGGCAGAGAAGCATCACCCTGCACTGATCCAGATGCTGTGTGGACAGCTCGGGGTCGAGCCAAACGCATTACTGGACTTTGAGCTCTGTCTGGCAGACACACAGCCTGGCGTAAGTCTCTTCGTCTTCATGTTAGACAAATACCCAAAAGATCTGTTTTTGCTTTCTACCCCTAGTGAAAAATAAATATGCCAAAATGTATCTGAAAAACATTTATTTAATGCTAAAGTATACTACAAATCATTTACATTTTGTATGTACTTATTATAAATACCCTGCAATTTTGGTAGCCTAAATTGATATACTTAAAGTCTGCTAAATTTTAACAACTAAATTTGTACTTTAGTTATCTGGAAGTAGTGTTGAAGTAGTGCATGTTTATCAGAAAGTCTCAAGCCAATATGTCATTAAATATGTTGCTGGATTTGTACTATACTTGGTATGAAATAAATGTATTTAAAATGCATTTTGGTATAGTTTTGTTTTTTACTAGGGTAGTCTTTTTCTTTTCTTTCTTTCTTTCTTTTTTTTTGTTGAGGTTTTGCACAAAATTGTGCTGACATAAAGAGGATTAGTATGCAGGGTACATTTGTGCTCAGCAAAGAGAATTCCTGTTATTTTTACCCGACTGAAGAGACGCCTTTAAATGTGAGAGTGGGACTCCCAGCAGAATTAAGCATTACTTTAGAGAATCTGGAAGGAACAAGACGAAGAGCTCTAATGGCTCTCATTTCCATATGATTTACACATAAACTAACTGTCGGAACTACGGCGGTGGGTTGTCACCTGGGCTTTTTAACTGATTCTCATGAGTTTCGACATGTTTTTGTGTTCTGCAGGCACTAGGAGGTGTCTATGAGGAATTCATTTTCTCTCCTCGTCTGGACAACCTGCACAGTTGTTTCTGTGCCCTCACGGTACGTCTGAACGCATAGAGCAACATCTTATTAAATATTCAGTCATTCACTCACTCACTCAGAAATGATCTGAAGAGTGATGATAAATAATTAATGCATAATTATGTCTTCTCTCCCAGGCACTCATGGACTCCAGCACACCTGATTCTCTAGCCAAAGATCCAAACATCCGTATGGTTACCCTATATGACAACGAAGAGGTGAGACAAAAACAAAATGCAGTATTATGAGAAAATGCAGATTCTAAATCCATCGGTTGCTAGTCTCCTAACCCAAATAATTTGGTTTCTTGGTTGATCAATAGGTGGGATCTGAAAGCGCTCAGGGAGCTCAGTCTAACCTGACTGAGTTGATTCTGCGACGCCTAGCTTCGACCCCTGACAATCTGACAGCCTTTCAGGAGGCAGTGCCACTGTCCTACATGATCAGTGCAGACATGGCACACGCTGCACACCCTAACTACCAGTCAGTCTCTTACTATGCCGCCTTTATCCACGTACAATGTATCATCACTATGGTGACACTGAAATTTGTACTTTTTTTGTTTTAATAATAATCATATTTCCCAGTCACAAGAAATACCTGGGAATTTTCAAATTGTTATTTCCAGTCTTGGAAGTAATAAAAAAGAATAAAATCCAAAGTCAGTATCAATAATATTAAGCAGCACAACTGTTTTCAACATTGATAATAAGAAGAAATGTTTCCCGAGCACCAAATCAGCATGATTTCTGGAAGATAATGTGACATAGTAGCCTGGTTCTACCAGACTCTCGTACATTTCATTTGTACAGAGAGTCTGGCCTCGCTCCATTGAGAAACGTTTACTTCCTTGAAGGCGGGTTCTCTGTTAAAGTTCAAAACTATTGGATCTGCCCAGAGTCACTCAGGATCTGCCATAGCCAATCGCTAACGCGTGGTCGTCCGAATGATCAGAGGATTATGTTTAGAATAAGATGTCTGTCTTTTATAAAGTTTATAAAGCGACGAGAATACTTTTTGTGCGCAAAAACAAACAAAAAAAAACGACTTTATTCCACTATTCATTTCCTTCTCTCTGTTCCTCGAGTCTTGATAAAGCAGCGTCTGTGTGTTGTACGTCACACGTAGGCTCACTATTGGCCGACGCTAGTCATGTGTGTGATCACATCAACGTCATCGTTCTCAGCCACTCCCTCTATTCGCTGATTGGTCCTACAAAAAATTTGTTTCTGGAAACCTAAGAATATACAGCAGTCCCAGACGTAGTACTGAAGGAAAATGAAATTGAGCGGAAGTACGTAGGAGGGCGGAGCCAGGCTAGTGACATAGAGTAATGATGCTGAAAATTCGGCTTTGGCATCACAGGAATAAATTACATCTTAAAGTATATTAAAATAGAAAACAGTTATTTTGAAATTGTAATAGAATTTCACAATATTTCTGTTTTTAAATGGATTTTTGATCCAGCAAATGAGAGATTTCTTTCAAAAACATTAACAAAAAAGAACGTTTTGCATAATATGTGATGTATATGTTTTGTTTACAGGCTGGAAATTGTCTTTAATAAAATGATTAATTACGTTATTATTAATTTTCCAACTGGGCAAGGGTCAATGACAAATAAGTGTCCACGTTAAAATAAAGGAATAGTCGTTTTCTAGTTTAAAACGTATTATATTTGTAATGTATAATATTATTCACCTTACAGGGAGAAACATGAGGAGAACCACAGGCCAGCTTTTCATAAGGTAACAAACATACTCACTAATGCCTCTTTAACTCATTCATGAAGTCTTCGGCAGAGCCCAGTCAGCTAAATCTCTCACATTGTTTGTCCTGGATCAGGGTCCAGTCATCAAGTTTAACAGTAACCAGCGCTATGCCACCACTGCTGTAACTGCTGCTATATTACGAGAGATTGCAGGAAAAGTGGGCGTACCTCTACAGGTAAGCAGAACATTCCCTCCTCCCTTCTATTTCATTATATCCTGCTTCACCATCTGTCAAGATTCTTCTGCCATATAAATCAGTTAAAGTGCTCCTCATTATCTGAGCTAAAATTAGCATTACTGCTCTGAAGACATGAAATGCAAGAGAGCAGTTGATTACTATCGTGTGGTTTGTTTTTGTTGGTAGTCATTTAGAATGTTTATTAATGTTTGTATATATATATATAGAGCGAGAATGCCATCTCTCTTCATACCATTGCTCCTCGCAACAGGCTGCTCATAAGACCGTGTGGGATTCATAAACAAAAGGGTGCAGAAGAGGAAAGAGGGTGAATGAAATCTTGCCTTGGTCACCAAGACACTGTTTGTATACACAATTAACAGTGATATAAATGACTCTCTTCTCTCTGTGTGGAATGGGCATTGATATTAATATTTAAAAGCCTAAATTCAATCTGTTTATCATATAAAGCCATCGTGTCTTCAGAAAATGTGGACTAAACCGCTCGATTCATATTGATTAGTTTTTTTACGTTCTGTTTATGAACTTTTTGAAGCGTCAAAGTGGTAGTTGAGTAACTGTCAATGGAGGGACAGAAATCTCTCGAATTTCATCAAAAAGATCTTCACTTGTGTTCCGAAGATGAATGAAAGTCTTAAGGGTTTTGGACGACGTCAGGGTAATATTAATGACAGAATTTTCATTTTTGGGTTTAAATTTAATTTAAAATGTATTTTTTGTAAAGCGACGTTATGTATGTGGAAAGGCGCTATATAACTAAAAAGATAAAAGGCTACTTCTTCCACAGGATGTGATGGTTAGGAATGACAGTCCATGTGGAACAACAATTGGGCCCATTTTAGCAGCTCGTTTAGGAATGGCAGTCCTGGATCTCGGGGCACCGCAACTTGCCATGCACTCCATTCGTGAGATGTGCTGCACATCTGGAGTTCTCCAGACCACCACCCTCTTTAAGGTAAACGCCAGCTTAACCTCATAAGGTTTGGTCATTCAGTATTATAAGGGCAAATATAAATCTAAAACACTCCTATTTAGTTGTAAAATTTGGAGTTCTGTGAAAATTTTAATATGGTTATTAAGTGAATTATTTCAGAATGACAAATCGAGCATGTAAATGCTGATAATAAGCTTAAAGAAATGGTTCACTTAAGGGTTAGTTCACCCAAAAATGAAATGTATGTCATTAATGACTCACCCTCATGTCGTTCCAAGCCCGTAAAACCTCCGTTCATATTCGGAACACAGTTTAAGATATTTTAGATTTAGTCCGAGAGCTTTCTGTTCCTCCATTGAAAGTCAATGGACGGCATACTGTTCACGTCCAGAAAGGCAATACAGACATCATCAAAGTAGTCCATGTGACATCAGTGGCTCAATCTTAAGTTTATAAAGCGACGAGAATACTTTTTGTGTGCAAAAAGTGAACAAAAATAACGACTTTATTCCACTATTCATTTCCTTCTCTCTGAAGTTCACGTAGTGTTTTTGCGTAGCGCGTCTGTGTTGTACGTCACACGCATCACACATGACCAGCGTCGGCCAATAGTGAGCCTACGTGTGACGTACAACACAGACGCGCTGCGCAAAAACACTCCGTAAAATAGCTCGAGACCCAGAGAGAAGGAAATGAATATGTCGTTATTTTTGTTTACTTTTTGCGCACAAAAAGTATTCTCGTCGCTTGATAAACTTAAGATTGAGCCACTGATGTCACATGGACTACTTTGATGATGTCTGTATTGCCTTTCTGGACGTGAACAGTATGCCGTCCATTGACTTTCAATGGAGGAACAGAAAGCTCTCGGACTAAATCTAAAATATCTTAAACTGTGTTCCGAAGATGAACGGAGGTCTTACGGGCTTGGAACGATATGAGGGTGAGTCATTAATGACATAATTTTCATTTTTGGGTGAACTAACCCTTTAATGAAATACACTACCGGTCAAAAGTTTTAGATCGGTAAGATTTTTAGTGTTTTTAAAAGAAGTCTCTTATGCTCACCAAGGCTGCATTTATTTGATTAAAAATACAAACAAAAACAGTCATATTGTGAAATATTATTACAATTTAAAACAGCTGTTTTCTATGTGAATATATAGTTAAGTGTAATTTATGATTTGAAGCTCAAGAAACATTTATGATTATTATCAATGTTGAAAACAGTTTTTTACATTTTTATTTCATGATGCTATGATGAATAGAAAGTTGAAAAGAACAGCATTTATCTGAAATCTAAAGCTTTTGTAACATTAAACACGACCGTTCAAAAGTTTGGGGTCAGTAAGAATTTAAATTTTATTTTTGGGGGAAAGAAATCAAATAAATCAATACTTTTATTCATCAAGGATCAAAAGTTACAGTAAAGACATTTATAATGTTAGAAAATATTCTATTTTAAATAAATGCTGTTCTTTTGAAATTTCTATTCATTAAAGAATTTTGGAAAAAAAATTGTACACAACTGTTTTCAACTTTGGAAATAATAATGAATGTTTTTTGAGCATAAAATCAGCATATTAGAAGGATTTCTAAAGGATCATGTGACACTGAAGACTGGAGTAATGATGCTGAAAATTCAGCTTTGATCACAGGAATAAATTACAGTCTAAAATATATTAAATAGAAAACAGTCATTTTAAATTGTCATAATATTTCACAATATTACTGTTTTTTTATTGTTTTTTTTTTATCAAATAAATGCAGCCTTGGTGAGCAGAAGAGACTTCTTTTAAAAACATAAAATCTTACCGATCTAAAACTTTTGACCAGTAGTGTATGTTTTACTCTTCATGTTGTTTCAAACCTGGATAACGTGCTTTCTTCCATGAACACAGGAACATTTTTGAAAGATTGTGTTGGTCTCTCCTTTACGACTATGAAGAATGGAGACTGACGGTTTTTAAGTTTCCAAAAAAGCACCATGAATGCATCATAAAATGTTGGTGGATAAATTATTTTGTGAACGGGGTGAACCAATATATTAAAAAGATCCAACACATAAGAATAAGAAGAGCACTTTTTGAAGCTTCGTGCACCATTCATTGTAATTGCATGAAAAGGAGTGACAAGTGCAATTTATTACATTTTCATCTTTTCTGTATCATGAAAGAATGGGTTTGGAACAGCATAAGGGCAAGCTCAGTTTTGGGTGAACTATTAAGGAAGGATTGACTAATGAATGTTTTTTTAAGTCTGTTTTGGGTTGTAATAACTGTGTTGTAATGTGCAGGGCTTCTTTGAGCACTTCCCCATTGTACGAAGCACAGTAACTGTGGACTAGACCGAATCATCAGAACCATACAGATGGGATTCATGGACGTCATTATTAGCGAAATCAGTATCACTTGTCCAACACCCATTCATTTTCTCATTGTATCAATCACTGCCATCTGTTCATTTGTCAACATATATCCATCTGTTAATCACTCCTTGGTGAAGATGGAGAGTTTAAACACTCATATACTGTGGCACTTCAACAACGTTTCCATGCACTCAACTTTGTGAACTTGCTAATAAAACCGACAAACCTATGATGCCTTGTTTTCATGTCTTCCATTATTGTTATTTGCATGTCATATGTGCCTTGAATATGTAAGCATGAAGTCCAAACCATAGACTAGCAGTGGCCATTATGATGTAATTTGT
Organism: Scardinius erythrophthalmus; assembly: GCF_964197995.2. Lineage (NCBI taxonomy): Eukaryota > Metazoa > Chordata > Actinopteri > Cypriniformes > Leuciscidae > Scardinius > Scardinius erythrophthalmus. The sequence goes on along the minus strand of NC_138232.1, from coordinate 33,649,010 downwards.
GTATTACTCAAAATAACTGCATTACTGTACTGATTGTCGTGCCCACTATCCGGGTTTTCAGTCTGTCCTGCCCTCTCACCCCCTCCCTTCAGGAGCGCACTGGTGCTTCTTCTCGCAAACACTCATCTTTATCGCACTCTTGCCCACGTCTCGTGTTTCTGAAGTTTGGCACGCGCGCAACATCACATTGATCGCTGTGTCATCTAAATATGTCGGTGTAAACGGAGACCGAGGAGAGAGAAGCCGAGGGAAGATGAAATCGGCGCGTCTGTGGATGCTGGTCTGTTTGGCGACTGCGTGCTGTCAGCTTGGCACCGGTGATAGATACGGTACGTCAAGAGCACGAGCCACAGGTTAACTTCAGCTGACTGAATGATGCATGATTCAACTGCGGAAAATCAACTGTATTAAATAGCAGATTTTAATATGGTTGCATATCACCTGCCCCCACTCACACACATTAAATGCATGTGCACTATAACCTTTTTTTGTACTTTAATGTCACATTGTAAGCGTTTATAGATGCATTTGGAATTAGTAAAAACACGCAATGTTATGCACAAGAGCGTGCTTGCTAAACGCTATCAGTAAAATTGTTATATATAATTTTGACAGAAAATCCTGTGCTTGCTGTAATGTTGACGTCGAAGAGATAACGCTTGTCTCGGGTGGGATGAATGGCAGCATTTGAAAATATATTGAATTGTGGGAAAAGTGCTTCTTGTTTTCACTTATCTTTAAGATGATGATAAAACAGTTGTGTTCATTTTATATAATTTTGGCTACATTTCAAATATATATTTATCACAATAGTCTTAATGTAAATTTACTGATAACAAAACTAACTTATTAAGGAAAATCATTTGGTTCATTGCGAGTAGGAAACTGAATAAAAAGCTTTTAAGATTGTGTATTATATGTACAAAATATGTATTTATTATACCTTATTTTGTATTATTTTTCTTATGTTGTATAATATTCTTATTCTCTGACAAAAAAAGCAACATTTTGGCGATCTGGCATGAGATACAGGCATGATTCATAATCCCCGCAACAACGCAGCCTACTGTTAGTCTTCTGGCGATTTATACGACGCGAACAGCCACATCTGTGTTTAAAATAGTTCACAGTAATAACACTATTTTTATTCTGGTACAATATTGCTATTTAGTGGCATTAATCACTTATGCAGCGATAATTTGAACAGCTGAGCAATCATCTGCCTTCATATGCATCTTACGACTTTCACACAAGACCATAGTCCATTGCTAAGAGGCCATTCTGTTTGTTGTGGTGTAAAAACTCAGCACCATGGACAGCGGAAGTAGTCCATTTCTAATTGCGCACAGTGGGGTCGATTTGGGAACAATTGCTTCAAATTAAACTGAAGTTGATGGGGCGTATGTAAACGGGGTGGGGGGTGTCTGAGTGGTTGTCTCGTACACAGAGATAGTATGTTCGCTTGTGCACTGCATCTGTGTTAGCTCCTCTTCTGCAGGCTGACTCACCACTGACGATCCATCACACGTCATTCTTATAACAGCCGTCACTGTGAGGGCAGAGGCATAGACTACAAAACTCTATGGGAATGTGTCATTAATCTATGAGAGAGCTGTTGTGGAAGCTGAACAGCATAAATATTGATTTCCATGTGACAAAAGTGGCATAATAGATAGGAGATGTGTAATTAGGCTACTAATTATGAGTTTCAAATTAAGAAAGGAATCTTGGGGGATTTATCTCCTCTCCTGCACCCCATCTCTTACACTTTTGCCTCACATACAGCCTTACATTTATTTTGATATAGTACAGCAGACTGGAGCAGGAACTCCCACTCACGTAACCAACTTTCATCTCATGATTCAATTATATATGACGAGTGTGTCTGCCCAACTCTCAAGTGTGTGTGTGTATGTTTGAGAGAGCACAAGGGGACTGGAGGAAACAGAAGGTTGGCAGAGTGCAAAATATCCTGGTATGCTTTCAAACAAACATGAAACTCTGGCTTGTCCTGTAGAGCTTGATATTGTGTGTGTGTTTTTTCTCTCTCTCTCTCTCTCAGTAATTTACCATTCTTATTTGTAAATCCTATTAAGAAACATTTGTACTGAGATGCAGATGGCAGTTAGAGCTACTCTTACTGGTTTTATCTTCTGGCAAATTTTACTAATGCCCATTATGGTGGCTGGTCATTATTCCAAACCAGAACCTGTTTGCTGCTGTGGCGTTAAATTGATTGAAAGTGTTTGATAAGCAATTGAACAGAGGTGTGCTGGTTAATGTAAATGTAACTCGTATCTCTGGGATGTTTGTGAGCTAGCTATAGTACAAATCTTGAAACAACCTGCTCACTTATGAGAAGAGATGGTCTGTGCTGGTCTATTTTGTCAAATGTCAGAAAAACATTAACCTAAAAGTTACTCTGTTCTTTTTCACCATTTCTTTCTGGTAAGGTTGTCTGTTTGATGAAGGCCTGTGCTCCAATGGGCAGGTTTGCTGGGATGGTGAGTGCTGCCATATTTTACAGTTTCCGTTTTACATAATGATGCTCATCTCTGGAAAATAATGAACAATAATGAATAACTACGAGTCTCTGGAACAGATGTGTAATATTGACTCTACAAAGTAGTGATAGTGCCATCCCATCCGTCTTTTATGTTTTATTTGGCTTTTATGCATCAGTCTTGCCCTCATGTTTATTTGTTTTATGTGTATAAAATGGCCTTCATTGCCTGTCATGCTGACAAACACGACAAACTGATTTTGTTACAAAAAAAAAAAGAAATCCTGTAAATACAGATTGTTATGTGTAGGTTTGATCTCTGACTATTTTGTAGCTTTTAGCTAAAGCTGATTTGTGCAGTTGAGTGTGTAAAAAAAAAAAAAAAAATTGCCTACACAGTAAACACACTTTCACCATCACCTGGCCTTACCCAATCAGTGTTCTTCAACCATTTCCATGGCAACTGTGACATCACACAACTTCACCCTCGCTGGAGTCTCTGTTTATGTCTAATACAAGCAGAAAGAGCAGGGGTGAGAAAGCAAAATATAAAAAGGCAAAGAGATCCTCAGATAAACCTTGGTGTGTATATTTTGTCAATGTTTGTGGCTGTCATAAATACATTAAATAGAATATATATATATATATATATATATATATATATATATATATATATATATATATATATATATATGTATTAGGTGAGCTGTTTGATACCGACAGGCCATGACCGCTGTCAATATTTATACACACTCTAAGACACAGTGTAAGGTTTCTATATGTGTTTTCCAGATGAGCTGTTTGGTCAGTGTCTCACACAGAGACAGGAAAGGTTTCGCTACAGGGTGACTGCAGTCTTACTGGACAGACTGCAGTCATTACTGCAAACGCTCATGAAGGAAGGTGAGTTTCTCATACAAATTTTAAAATCCTCCTTCGGTGGAAATGAAATTTCTTGGCACTTTTCCAGCTAGCAAAAAAAAAATGACGGTTGGCATAGAAACCACACAATGCAAACACGATGGGCAAAGTGACGATTCATCCACCAGCATGTGACAGAAAATGGTCCAAATGTTACCACAGTAACCAAGGTCAAATGACTCAAAAGTGAATACATGTGTGAATACATATATCAATGATGCCCTTTTTTCTGGATCTATTGGTTTAATCAAAAATACATAAAAAAAATGCAGTTTAACTTAAACTTGCACTTAAATCACCTCTTTATTTCGATAAATAAAGATGTCAGGGTGCTACAACTGTCCTGGTATCATAATAAAAAAGCCTCATTCAATAAAAAATGTCATTCTTAAAAAAGAAAATCTTCTGATGTGCCATAGAGAGGACTGTGTAACTCCTTACCCTGTGAAACTCTCTAAAACGAATTACTCATGATATTTGTAATATATTTAATTATATATACTTTAAAATATATTTAAAAAAAAACATACAAATAAATAACACTTAAGATGTGTGTAAGGAAAACATTATAACTTTTAGTTTGAGGGTTAACAAATGACATTTTTAGAATTAAACTGAAATGAGCACATTTCTACGAACATTTCGCATGTTTTAGACTAGATCTTTCCCTTTTTTATCATGGGCATTCTTATTGTGTAATTTACCCACAAACAATACAAACCTTTTTGGTTGCTCTGGGCTGATGTATTGTTCACTTTTTATTTTGCAGGATTAACTTGGCGGGATGATGTCACCCAATCAGTGATTAAGAAAGAACTTAGCAAAGTTCCGAAGATCCCAATTTCTTCTGGGATAAAGAATGTCCCATCCACAGAGTATACAATTTTGTCACATATTCAGTTTCCTTTCCCTTTTCTTCCACTGGATTTATTTTTCTCTTAATCTCTCTATTATAAAAGGCCTCAGATTCGCCCTACAAACCAGCTCAACTCCAAACTGGTGCAACCTTATATGGACTACATGATTGTCGATCCACCTCAGTCATCTCTCCATATGCAGAGTTTGGATCCATATAGTTACCAGCGAGTGAGAGAACCTGCACAAGCACCAAACACATACTGTAGCACTTTTGTTAAATTGTGCTCATTGTAGCTTTGGACGGATGTCTACAACTACTTCTCTTTAATTCCTGCATCATGTCTTTTTGTCTCACAGTATGGTTACCAAGATGAAGAGGAGCGCTCTTTGAACCTGGTGGATGGGGGCAGGTACCCACCGGCCTCCTCTCGAATTAAGGGAAATTCTCCACTTCCTCCGTCTCTAGATAAAGATGATCAGCTTCTGCAGGATCTGATGACTCTCCTCCTTTCCTCGCCTGCACAGCCGACCTCACGCCATCGTGTGGCAGCGCCTCACTCCGCCTCGTCTTTTTTTCAGGAGCTGGATTTCCCGCTTGACTATAACAAGGGCTTCTTTTCCCAAGATGAGAAGATCAACAGCCAACAGGAGCAAAAGAAAGGTCCTCAGAAGTATGGAGTGTTTCCTGGGCACAGTGGTGAGACTGTTTTTTAATGTTATATATATATATATATATATATATACACACTGTATATACTTTGCCAATGACTTCTGAACTCTGACTCCAGGACCCACTCAACAGAGCCTGAATGAGCTGCTCCTGCAACATGGATTTGATCTAAACCACCTGAATCCCGAGGAGACGGAGCGTCTCTTCACTGTTCTTCAACTCCTGCAAAGCGAACCGACAAACAATCAGAGGAAACGTGAGCACCCTGAGATTTCACTGGAACTTTTAAAGAGTATCAGTTTACAACTCCAAAATATACTCACCATATATGAGTTGGAGCTCCAAAAAATATGTAAAGTCATAACTGCTTGTTTTCCTTTATTCAGCTGAAACAAAGGATTCTTCTGCGCCTCCAAAAGTGGTGAGCATCAAAATGTTTTTGCTGTAAAGTGCTTTAGTATTGTTACAAGGTTGGGTTCATCTTGGTAGTAATGCTATATATTACCTACAGGGGGCAGCAAGTGTTAACTCATAATTCTATGAAAATACATGTATAACATGAGGGAAACAAGAGCATGATTATGTGTGATTTGTTTTGTAAATCTTTTATCTTTTAGGCCTCTTACCAAACATTAGTGTATCTCTGCACATAGATGCTTTTATACTGCTGAAACAAGATATCCTTTCCTCCACCTTTCGTCTATGATCAATATTCATGGTTACAAAATAAACAGACACTACTTGATGGTCCTCCCAAAGGCATTTTAAAGAGAATAAGAGAGAAAAGACTAGGAATATAAGCACTATACATCATAAATTGAACAAATGATCATCTATTGTCAGTTTTAGGCTGGAATACACTACACAACCTTTGCCCAGATTTCTGCTCAGATTTACAGGATGAGTCGAGGTTAGTTGCCGAAAGTCAGAGCAAGTCTGCAGATTTCAGATGACAGATTTCACATAAAATCGTGTAGTGTATGATGACTCAGATTTTTTAGCTTTACAATCAGACTATGATTTCATCCAGTTTGAGGATATCAAACATGTTTGATATTTTGAGCCAATTTTAGAACAAGCTACAAGGCAAGTGTTTCTGACTGATTTGGTTGTGTTTCGAACAACTTTAATGTCTGGTAGTGTGTGACAGTGTAACCAAGTCAGCAAGTATATGATGCCTATTGTTTTAAAATTACATTTTTTTAAAAGTTGTGGAGTTTATTCCAGCCTATTCCTGACATGGCATGTTTTATGTGCTATATCAGATGAAGATTTCAGAGGAGGAGATGACCCATGTGGTGGAGAAGGCTTCTGCCCCAGCTACAAATTCCTCTTTCCCTTCCCCACTCAACCCTGGGCCCGAAACCTCCCATAAGAGCCCCGGGTCCCCAGGAACCTCCCAGGATAACTCCATCCCAATGGGTGCCAGTGCACTAGGGCCTTCAGCTCTTAAACAAGAGGAAGGACGACTTGGAAAGGGAGCCCTGAGTGTGCAACCAGGAAAGAATGAAACCAAGTTAAAGGAGGAATTTGGATACATTGTCACCAATCAAAGGTACAACTAACAGTTTAGACTGTTGGACTGAGTGCTAGTCTATGTGGGCGTTACTTTTGTCTGAAAGCAAACTAGTCATGTGGTTTTTGTTTTCAAAACACCACCGAAGGACCTGAGGGCACACGTCAAACTGGATATTCAGTGGAGAGTCTGTTTGTGTGTTGTTTTTGTGAGTTATGTGTTGGTTTGTGCTGTGAAATTGTGTGTGGGGGCATATGAATGTGTATGTCTCTCTACAGCCATCTTAGTCTGTCTGATGGGGTTCGTCTTCTGAAGACCCTTGCTGAGAGGATCCATCTCACCACTGGCTCTTTCATCAATATCAGGTAGGCTTAGGTTTAGCAGCAAAAGCTGAGGAGAGTCCCAGAATTAGCTTTGATGCGGTGGGCACTAACCCTAAGCTTTATTTAATTAGCAAACTTGCAAAGGCATTTACTAACACACAATTTGAAGATATGGAAATAAAAAAGCAAGCTGTTTAACTTAGCTAACAATGCTTTATGTATTTAGTATAATTATTTTATTAAAGCAAACAGTCTTGATTGCTGTTTGTTGCTGTGGTTAGGAAGCAAACGATAATCCCACCAACCCTTTTTACTAAATCAAACTGTGGTGAGCTGGAACCTTGATCCATTGTCCTAGGAGGACAGAGGGGGATGGCTAAGAGGGAAAGAATGAGAGAGAAAAGTGAATGGAATGAACTGACCTCAAAAGTGGATTTGCTTCACTACTTGTCCTTCCCTTTTTGCTTGGATCACAATATCTAACATAATCAGGGTTTGAAATTAACACCTGCCAACCCACCAAATGCGGATGAAAATCTATCGTGGCAGGTAATGCATATCAACTCACTAGCTAATTTGACAGGTTATGTTTCATAAATGATGTCCTATGACTTTTTTCCTATGAAGTTCCTATTTTCCTTATGATCTCCAGAGCCCTTCCCCTAAGAGGAACCTCCAACATTATTGAAACAAAAGCTTAAAGAAGTTTGACGAGGTGTGTCGTGCCACATCTTAAAAATTAGAAAATGTGAAAAGTCACAGATAATTTTTTTTGTTTTGGTATCCGCAAACACTATTTTTATAAAACTGGAAGCCATTCAATGATTCAGAATCAGATTTAATAAGATATATTTAAATCTAAGCTTTGAATTTGGTAATCTGGTTTATTTCTGAAGTTCTGAATGGCTTGTAACGTAAAAATGTTGTGGCCTAATTGGCTGGTGAGTGAAAAAGTTTATTTCAAACCCTGTCATACGGGAAACTTGCATGTGATTAAAAATTCTGCTCTACACAGTGTGGTTGGTCCAGCTGTCACTTTCCGGGTGCTCCCTAACAGCCAGAATTTATCAGCAAATGAGGTGTCCGAAAAGACCGGTGAGTAATGAAGAGAATGTTTCATGACTATTGACTAGTGATGTTGGCCATACAGAAGTGTTTCTGAGATATATAATAATGGCTCAGAATTAATATTCTGAGCCATAGGCTTATTTTTTCCCCCTATCTGGTGTATTTCTGAATAGCTTGTCCTTGTTTTTAAATAGAAAATGGCCTTTCTTTTATGCTACAGCCATTAAAGGGTTAGTTCACCCAAAAATGAAAATTCTGTCAGTAATTACTCACCCTCATGTTGTTCCAACCATGTAAGTCTTTCGTTCATCTTTGGAACACAAATTAAGATATTTTTGATGAAATCTGACAGAATTTTGACTCCTCCATAGGCTTCCAGTGTGACCGAAACTCACCGGCCCAGAATAGTTATTAAAACATTGTTAAAATAGTCAAAGTAACTACAGTGGCACTACATTAAGTTTATCATGTGACGAGAATACTTTTTGTGCGCAAAAACAAACAAAAATAACGACTTTATTCCACTATTCATTTCCTTCTCTCTGGGCCTCGTAGTGTTTTTGCGCTGCGCGTCTGTGTTGCACGTCATCAAGCAACACACACATGACCGGCGTCGGCCAATAGTGAGCCTACGTGGTGACGTGTAACACAGACGCGCTGCGCAAAAACACTACGAGGCCCAGAGAGAAGGAAATGAATAGTGGAATAAAGTCGTTATTTTTGTTTGTTTTTGCGCACAAAAAGTATTCTCGTCGCTTGATATACTTAAGATTGAGCCACTGGAGTCACTTGGACTATATTAACGATCTCTTTAATAACTTTTCTGGGCCAGCAAGTTTCGGTCACATAGAAGCCTATGGAGGAGTGAAACATGGCTCAGATTTCATCAAAAATATCTTAATTTGTGTTCCGAAGATGAACGAAGGTCTTACGCGGTTGGAACAACATGAGGGTGAGTAATTACTGACAGAATTTTCATTTTTGGGTGAACTAACCCTTTAAGATGATTTGCCACTAGATGTTGGTGTTATTAGGGGGAGGGGCATTCTCACTCTAGAGAGCATTTGATTTGACTAAATAAGTGAGTGCACCATGAGTCATCAGTTTTTTTGGCCTGCTTCTGGAAGAGGACTGGATTGTAATTGCGTGTAAAAAGTGAATTTTGACAATGTTTTGGAGCACACTAGCCTTAAAAGCAAACAGACCCAGGAGACTAAAAATCTGTTTGGATGAGTCACGTGACCCACATCCGTTGAATTCTATATTTGCATCAAGTGTATACATTATTGATTAATGTTATTGAACATAAGCTAAATGTATTTTATCATATTTCAGTTACGTACCATTATTAAAGCAATAAGCTACTTAAAGCTGTGCGCTTTTATAATCGCGTTAAAAAAATCACTGTAGCCTAATGCACAACCTTTTGTGATTCGTTGCTTTATACGACAAAAGACTGGCGCACAGTGAATAGACCTTATTCACAGCAGCACCATCTTTGATTTTTAATGGGAATGAAAGCGAGGCTATGAGGGATAGACATACATCTCTTCAGTGGGTTGTACTGTTATTTAATGTGTTTTTGGATTACGAAATATTGCAAAATGATATTTCCAAGAAATTTCAGTAGACAAAAAAACTCCAGACAACATGAACTATGGAAGATCTAGGAGCTTTATACTGGTTTTTACAGCCCATGCCATTGAAAACATGGTAAGTCTATCCCTCACAGCTTCGCTTTCATACCTGTCATGGCGCTGCTCTGTATCAGCTTATAAGAAACTATGTTGAGAAAACATTAGAATAAGCTGTTTGTGACTGTCTTTACATTGATTTTTATTTTTTTTCACATGCAGTGGCTCAAAAGAACCTTCTAGAATCAGAGACTGGTCTAAAGGTGCTTCAGGCAGGTGTTGGGGAGGTAAGGATGTGCAGAAACATTGAATCAATGTCTTAACTTTTGAGCCTGTTTTTTTTTTTTTTTTATCCCTTTCCCGATGATTTCTGTCTCTTTCGATGGTTGAGGAGGGAATATCTCACAAGACCCCTGACACCCACCCCCGCCCCGTCTCATTTGCTTTGTTGCTATGACAACGACATCATACGTGTCAAACTGTCAGGCGCGTTCACGTCTCTAAGCGCGCAACCGATTGCCATCCCAAATGCTTCTCCCCCTCAGAGCGCAACATTCCCGCAAAACATCACGATGTCTGTTCCAGGGCTGAGCTCGGTCACCGTTGTTCGTTTCCCGCGAACTTAAACTTACCAACCGTTTCACTTCCTAAGAAAAGTGGAAGAAATTCAAATGTCAAACCGGTGCAGAAGAGCTCTAGGGTTATTGCACGTACAAATTTCTGCTCATCTTCGGCGGACCACGGGGCGCGTGAGGTTTCCATTCTCCATTATTAGTTTATTGATTTTTTGGTGAGTTGCACTTCTTCTTAAACTTGATTAAATGTTACGTTGTATTAATATCGTGTTACATTATATTAAACATGTTAATTAAACACTTACAAGTGCAGGGCATACGGGGCAGTAAAACTATAAATAAATCTGCTTTTTTATCTAACGTATCCACCTACCTGTCGTTTCAGTTCACTTGATTCTTGGTTAGAAATCTCATACAGATCACGTTGCTGGAATAAAAAAAAAAAAAAAAAACGGTAATTATGAAATATGACCGTTTTAACCACACGCCATCCAACTCCTTGGTTTTACCAGCATTCATTTACTCACTCTCCGAAGTCAGTGGTTTAAAGCTTATGATCAGACTTCTCTTGATCAGACAGATCTTTGGATAAAAGCGTCTTCTAAATAATTAAATGTACGTTAAATGTAATAATAAATGAGTTAACGTTACTTCACTGGCCGGTCCAGACTGTTTTATTTGAATCTAGGAACCTGCCGTAGTCGTTAAACTGTTTTCCTCGAAGTGCTCAGTGATTTGTTGAAATAAAGAACGCGCATTAAAAATGACCAATCAGAATGATTTGCACTCAGAATCTCAGCACAGACAGTGATGTCAGGTAAAGTTGGTTGCTGTGGCGACAAGGTCAGTGCGGTGTGCACACAGGAGTGATGATGTAATGCCCTGGCTCCTGTGTGGTCTGCATCATTCTAGCAGAGAAATAGGACTAGGGAATATAATGGGATTCTTGTGTGTTGAAATGAGGTGTAATAAAGAATTTAGATAGTCTTCCACTCTCTGTTTCTCTCATCAGTTTGCTTTATATCTATTGTCATGTTAATTACTACTATGGTACTTGCATCAGACGTTATGATGTTGCCCACTGAGTCATAGTTCCAGACAGCAGGGTGGGATGTTCAGCCCTGTTTTAAATACTCTTTTTAATACTCCTCATGGACCCTCTCTCCCTCTTCACTTTTCCATCTTTAAATATTTCAGAGTCCTTTATGGTTTCTCTCATTTGTGCTTCTCTAGAATAGTACAAACTATGGTAACACAACATTAAGTATGGGATGTATAAATGATTTGTGATTCATATATTTGTTTTCATCTGTTTCCTTCTCCCCGTCATTGCAGAAGAACGATGGCCATGCGTTGCCAGTGGCAACACGTGTACGTGACAACACCCAGTGGGTGTTCCTCATGTTTGTGGGTGTGGCTTGTGTGGGTGGACTCCTGGTGGGGGCGTTGACCATCGCCTGCTTGCGCACCCATGCCCGCCAGTTGGCCTCAGGGAAACTGGGACTAGGACCTGAAGCAGGAAATGTGACGCATTATGAGTACCAGGTCGGAAGGAGTGTTTGAAATGCGTACTGCATCATATCTCTGCAATAAAATCTCTGAATTCAAGCTAATTTAGTGGCTTTGGCTGTGATGACATGTTATTATCTGACACTAATGTGATCAGATTTAGGCTATTTAATTTGAACAGAAGCAAACCAGAGTAATTTGATTAGCGTCGATTTTCATTTACTGTCTGAATTTCATATGCAGCATGTACTGCAATTTGTCAGTAATAGCTAATTCTCTGTTTCTTTCTCTCACTTTCTCTGATTTTCTTAATATTTCAGGATCTTTGTCGGCAGCACATGGCTGCTAAGTCCTCTATGGGCAGGCAGGACTGTGGAGTCGGAGCTGCAGGGGGTGCCGGTGCAGGAGGAGGAGGAGGTGGTGGTGGAGGAACGGATACGTCACGAGTCAGTAGCGTGTCGTCACAGTTCAGTGATGCACCTCAGCCAAGCCCTAGTTCACATAGCAGCACCCCCTCCTGGTGTGAGGAGCCAGCACAGTCTAACATGGATATCTCCACTGGGCACATGATACTGGTAGACACTCTATACCCCTATTTACCGACACAAAAAAATTCATTCACTTTGAGTGTAAACAATTAAGGCCCGTTCGTAACCAAGAACGATAACTATTTGGTAGAGCTGCACGATTCTGGATAAATTGAGAATCTCCCACGATTCTGAACAGACAACTAAACAAAATAAGAAGTAATTTACTAGAGGTTCTGAAAAAATGTTAATGGCTGCGGTTTATTTAAAAAGCGTTTAATTAATTTGAATAAATTATTTAAAAAAACAATCGGTTTGAGAGGTGGCGCCCCGAGAATCACGACTTGCTTTACGGCACGACGTCACTTACATCAACAACATATGAAGCAGCCTCTATGGAAGACACTAGCACACATTTCAGACGTGGATCATGGCAGAGTCGACGAAGAAAGCGCGGTCGGAAGAGTCAAGGAAAAGAAAACGATGGCTCTGCGTGAGTGGTATTTACGACAGTAACGTTAAATACAAGTACTCCACAGCGACTCTAGGGGTCGCTGTTAGAGAAAAACAGAAACTGCATAGTGTGCCTTTAACCAAATGCTTTTTCGTCGTCGCTATTACTTCAGTGCAAATGAACAAGCGCACCGTTATAGTAACGGGCATGTTTAATTAAGCCAGATATGTGCAGATTCTGCGCAATACGCTGTATTTAATATATCATGATGACTCACAAGTTGAGTATTTGCGCTAAATCTACGCAGATTTGACTTACACGAACTTCCCCAGCAAAGTGAGTAAACATAATAAATAACCTGCCAAATTGGCTAGTGATTTGACAGCGTTACCCACCACAGTTGGTCTTTACCCGCATTAGGCGGGTTGGCGGGTGTTAATTTCGAACCCTGTTTGTAACACATAAATAATGATACTTTGGTTGTGAAGCTGTTCAGTACCTATGCATGACAACTTCTTTCTCCAGGTCAGTGGCAGCGCCAACGCAGATCTGAATGTTCCGGTGTGATTTTAGTAGACACAGGAGAATTGTTGTCATTTAGGAATGAGGTGTTTAAATCGTGCAGCTCTACTATATGGTGTGGACTCTCCTATTCTCATAGAATTACAACACTTATTAAAACTTTATAGTTATCTTTATAGGATTCATCCCTGGTGTGTCACAATCTTTCATTCTTTCCCTTTGGTTAACGCTTTGTATATGAATTGGCCTGCAGCTGTTCATAAACATTAATATTTACTATATTTACTTCATGTTTTACAAAGAGTGTTTCTGATTTGATTCTGTTGGTATATTGGCATTCTCTAAATGTTCTTTTTTTAAGTATCACATGAATGAGCAGCATTTCTGAGAAATCAGGAGTCTTTACTGGTGTTTCACTCTCTCTCTCTCTCTCTCTCTCTCTCTCTCTCATGTTTTCAAGGCATATATGGAGGATCATCTGAAGAATAAAGACCGTTTGCTCAAAGAATGGGAGGCTCTGTGCTCCTACCAGGCTGAACCCAGCACCATCTCAGTGGCCCAGAGTGAAAGTAACATAAAGAAGAACCGCTGCTCTGATGCCGTGCCCTGTGAGTACGACCCCATTGCCCCCCACCCCCACCCCCTGCCTGCAAGTGTACCTGAGGAGTTAGTTCAGTGTGAACACACTACTCACACTATTTATACTATAAAATGGCATAAAAAGTGCATAAGTACGTAAATTAGGATGCATCTCTTTTTCACACAACCTGATCGACCCTTTTTAATGGATTAGATGTGTAACCGTCAGTTGTTTTATGCAGATGACCATTCAAGAGTGAAGCTGAAGGCTGAGATTAACCCCTCTAGGACAGATTACATCAACGCCAGCACCATTGTAAGTATGTGCACTTGATGGTCCTCTTTGACCTGGACCTCATCATGTGACTCAGTGCAGTTTGAAGGGCCTGCATTATTGTCTCTTTCCTTTCCTCGGTAGCTGAAATCTAAAGCTAGAAAGCCGTCCTTTCCTTGCATCTCCTCCTGTTACCAAGGCAATAATCCATTTATTCCTCATAGAAGTGCAAGGCTGCTACTGGTTTCGGAATCCCCCTCTCAGCGTTGCCATGGTTACATTGCATTGATCTCATTCATGATGTTTAGGTCTGGAATCCCCTGCTGCTCTGTTGTAGTTGAGAGCAAGGGATCATCAATTAAGCCTTCACGCGCCTCGGATCACATTAATGGCCTGTTGTCGTGGTGATGGGCAGATCCAGGGTTAAGAAGGGCTAAAGCACTGACCCCTGACCTTTTGTCTACTATTGACCCTTTAGATCGAGCATGACCCCCGGATGCCAGCTTATATTGCCACCCAAGGACCTCTCTCACACACCATCTCAGATTTCTGGCAGGTCAGTCACATCTGTGTATGGATGTGAGACCTTTGTAATCATTTGATATTAAGTAATACAAGTTGCTTGAAATGTACATTACCATTAAAATTATATATATACTTTTATTCAGCAAGGATGCATTAAATTGTTCAAAAGTCACAGTAAAGATGTCTACATAAATGCTGTTTTTTAGCTTTCTATTCATCAGATAAATAATAATAATAATGCATCACGTTTGCCATAAAAATATCAAGCAGAACAAATTGATAATAATAAGAAATGTTATCTCAGCACCAAATCAGCATATTAGAATGATTTCTGAAGGATCATGTGACACTGAAGACTGGAGTAATGATGTTGAAAATTCAGCTTTGTTAATTAAAGGAGAACTCCGGTCAATTTTAACATTGAGCTCATTTTTTTGTACATTTGGAGTGCTGTCAGTACAGAGAACAACGACAAAAATCGGTGTTGCCTACACCGTGTTATCCTCTTTTTAAAATTTGCACCCTGTTGACTTCAATGGGGCAAGTTTTAAACCTGCTTTTAGCCTCTTAACATAATGACACATCAAGGATGTTAAGAGGCTAAAAGCAGGTTTAAAACTTGCCCCATTGCAGTCAATAGGGTGCAAATTTTAAAAAGAGGATAACACGGTGTAGGCAACACCGATTTTTGTCGTTGTTCTCTGTACTGACAGCACTCCAAATTGACAAAAAAATGAGCTCTGTTAAAATTGACCGGAGTTCTCCTTTAATTATATATTACATTTAAATTATATAATTTTGCAGCTTTAGCGAGCATAAGAGAACTCTTTCAAAAACATTAAAAAATCTTGATGCCAAATTTTTGAATGGTGTATTTCTGTATATTTTACACTGTTCTATGTATCAATTATTGCTTATTTTCTGTGCATTCATGTAAATACAGCTTAAATGGCATGTTTTGTAAGCCGTGTATGTTGCGCAGATGATTTGGGAGAGCGGATGCACAGTCATAGTGATGATGACGGCTCTGGTTGAGGACGGAGAAAAGCAGTGCGATCGCTACTGGCCCGATGAAGGATCTTCTCTCTACCACATTTATGAGGTTTGTAATATCACTTGTGAACCTGAAGAGATGCCTTGAGCTGTTTGCTTTATGTAGTGTAAACTATATCAAATATTGTTTCCCTTCAATCAGGTGAACCTGGTGTCTGAGCATATCTGGTGTAATGATTTCCTGGTGCGTAGTTTCTACTTGAAGAACGTCCAAACCCAGGAAACTCGAACCCTCACTCAGTTCCACTTCCTGAGCTGGCCCGCACAGGGAATACCCACCTCCACACGCCCTCTGCTGGACTTCCGCAGGTACTACTCATGCTCACAAACATACATAATGTGTAAATACATTACTTACACATGTATGAAGGCTTAATTATTGCCTGATTGTGATTATTTACATCATAATATTATAAAATGCTATAAAATAAGAAGAACCATCATTATTATTCAAATTCTATTTGTATTTTATTTGTTTTACGCTAATTGTATACTAAGGTGGGATAGGTGATATTTTTGAACAATTATAAATATTTTTATTCATGTCATTTTACAGCTTTTCAGTTGTTGTTATTAATTCTTAATAACAACAACTGAATTCTTAAGGTGTAATAAGTGTACGCTATAACTTACATAAAGAAAATGACAAGTAATAGTTAGAAATGACATTACAAAAAACATTTTTTGCAAAACCAAAACCATGACAGCCCTGTGTGAATTTATGTATATGTCAGTTTGACGTCATGTTCTCCATTTGCTCTCTCTTTCTCTCTCAGCTGCCATGATATCATTCCATCACAATCTCTTATTCCCTCCATTCACTTCAGTCTCTGTTATCCTCTTGACCTCTGTCAGTCTCTTTCTGAGAGCGATGGAGCGCAGTAGCGAGGTATTGCACAGCTGTCTGTGTCATTTTTGTGGTTTGCAGCTAGTAGTCTGGTTCCAGTTGCATAGTCACAAAAATGAGCACAGACAGGTGTGGCTGCAGCAACGCTGATGAAACGCTCCATCGCCTAACTCCCCCTCCACGTTCTCTGTCGACCTTTTCATCTTAGTCTCTTTTCATTTCCTTTTCTGTGTCTCTCCTTTCTCCAACACGTCCTTACATTATATGCTTTTTGATGTTTGGGGTTGATGTTGCTTGTTTCTTACCACTCTTGACTGGTATAACACTCCTCTTTTTGATCTTTCTGGCTTTCTGCTGTGCAGTGGTCCTGATGTTTTCCTCTGATCTCTGTGGGTCTCTACTCTCCACTAGCCTCGATTTTACAGTTCTTGCAAGGCGACCACTGTGTTGAAATTCCTCTCATCTTTATTCATTTTTGTTCTCCACCAAAGTCTGCAATTATTTCATCTTAAATGGCTACATATATTCCAGTCCAGACCCAATTTAAAATTTGCTCTGTAGATTAAATTAATCTTATGTTGTGCTTTGCTATCTGTTATATAGAAAAATAATCGAAATCCAAACATTCTTCGTCATCAATACAAATCGCAATCATCATGATATTATCATAAACACTAAAATTAATAACACCCAATGGAAAATATTTCTATTTTCTTTTCATTTTTTATTAAATTATAAAGCTTAACCATATCAAAATCCAAACATTCGCCATCATCATCAATACAAATCACAATCATAATATTATTATTTTTTTTAAAAACATCAACAATAAATAACACACAGAGCAACGTATATATATGAAGACTTGCAAAATCCTCTAAGTCGGTCTGACATATTTTTTTTAAATTACCTTTTTTTTATCAGGCTCCTATATTTAGGTTCAGTAATTTCACTTCAATGGCAATGAAAAGGTTATGTGAAGATTATTGAATTGCCTTATTTTCAAAAATTTCACTGATGAGTAAAATTAAAAACATAAATGCTCAAGGTTTTTTTGGGACATCTGAAGTCTTCTTGTATGTATATGTATATATATATATATATATATATATATATATATAGATATAGATATACACTTTAACAAAAAACTTGTTATATTTGTCATCATCATCAATACAAATCACAATCATCGTATAAGCACAACAAATTACACAGAGCAACATATTTATACTTATTTGTTTTATTTTTTTAAACTTCAAAAATGTTCTGTATGTTAAAATGTTAAATGATTAAAATGATTAATCATTACATTATAAATGCACACTACCTTTCAAAGGTTTGAGGTAAGGAATATTTTTAATAATGATTTAACTTTTATTCAGCAAGCATGCAGTAAATTGATCACACAGTAGTCACAGTAAAGACTTTTACATTGTTACAAAAATAATTTTAAATAATTTAATTATAAAATAAACTTTATATTCATCTTAGAATAGAAACCAAGCTATTTTGGTCAACTGTGGTTGTTTTTAAATGTGCTATACAAATGAATTTGAACTTTTAACTATTCTTCAAAGAATCCTGAAAAACAATATCACTGTTTATACCAAATATTAAGTATCAAAATGGTTTACAAAATTAATAATAATGTAATAAATGTTATAATTATACATATATGATAATAAATAATATATTTATATAATATATTAATAATAAATGTTTCTTAAGCACTAAATCAGCATATTAGAATGATTTCTGGAGCATCATGTGACACTGAAGACTGGAGTAATGGCTGTTGAAAATTCAGCTTTGCCATCAGAGGAATATATTACAAATATATTCAAATAGAAAACAGTTGTTTTAAATTGTAATAATATGCAAATAAATGCAGCCTCAGTGAGCATAATTTACCTCTTTCAAAACCATTAAAAATCTTACTAAACCCAAACCGTTGAATACAGTTCTATACAGTTTTTTTTTAAACATTTAAGAAACTGACTATTATTAATAGAATTTTTGTTATTCAACATCGTAATATTTGGATAATGGATTTGGATTGCTTTTCTGGCATTTAATTACGGTACATGTTACATACGTTTGTACTGCATACTCATTTACACTGTCGTATGCATTCTTGTGAACATCTGACAGAAAGCAATGCCATTGCAACTTATAATTGTTATTTCATTTACTCAGAACCAGAGCTAATCTAACTTAAAAACATTTTTTTGCTGCTTTGTAAGTACTAGTATTTCCTTCAGGAAATCTTTCTTTCTGCCCTTCAGGAAAGTCAACAAGTGCTACCGTGGACGCTCCTGCCCCATCATCGTGCACTGCAGGTATTTTAACACATTGGCGCGTTTGATGAATTAAAAGTTTTTATTAAAAAGTGTAGTTTGACTCCTTTTTAAAAAAAATTTTTATTCAATTTATACACCCCTTTTCACAAGATGTAAAATAAGTCTTTTATATCCCCAGAGTGTTTATGTGAAGTTTTAGCTCAAAATACCCCACAAATATTTTTAAATTTGCTACAGGCATGTTAAAATTGTCACTTTTTGAGGGTGAGCAAAAACGTACCGTTTTTTGTGTGTGTCCCTTTAAATGCAAATGAGTTGTTGCTCCCGGCACAGAGGGCGGAGCTTCAACAGCTTCCACTCCAAATTTCGAAAGCTTTTAGCCTTTTATGTTCAAACCGGAGTCAGACAAAGATAGAGAGACTCACTCAATCAATGGTTAGTTGATGAATTTATGTAGCTTATGTGTAGTTATCTTCTAGCCATTGATTAGCATATTCTGTCTTGATAATCTATAAATCGTGTTCCGGGGGCGGGGTTTATGTAAATTTAAGGGTTTGTGATGTCACTAACCCGGGAGGAATGTCGTGTAGTCCCTACCAGCCGTTTGTTGTAGTCCTTAAAAGTGATTTCTTTAAAAGAAAATGTCTCCCTTTGCTTTGAACTTTGAGCATTGTAACTTTGCAGATGTTGTTTATGCTCAAACAGCAACATTACACACTAACTAAAGTTAGAAAAGTGAAATCATGATCAACCACCCCTTAAGAGATGCTAAGCCTACCAAACATTTTATTCGAAGGTGTTTAGAAATACACCCAGTATTCTTGTGGAGATCAAGTATTGCATTGTGAATTGTATGTTCACAAATGGCACATTCGATTTTTTTAGAGTGTATTGCTCACAGTATCGCTCTTCTGTGCAGTGATGGTACAGGCCGGACTGGAACATACATCCTGATCGACATGGTCCTGAACCGCATGGCTAAAGGTCAGCACATGATATAAACTAGTAAAGCTTGTGAAGAAATCAGTGTTTAGGAAAGTACAACTTACTGAAGATTGTTGTTGTTTTTTAACAAGGAGTAAAGGAGATCGATATTGCCGCAACCCTGGAACACATTCGAGACCAGAGGCCAGGAATGGTGCGCACCAAGGTAATGAAGGACAGAACTGCAGAGCTGTGCTCAGTAACACCACAGAGCCCCAAATGAGAAATAAAAGCACTATTGTACCCATAAAACACCATAGCAGCCTGTCTTGTTCTCCTCAGTTGCAGTAACTGCTATATATCATTTTCATTGGCGCTGATGGTGTTATTAAAGGAGAGTTTGACGGATGGAGTAGTGGATCGTAAAATATAAACGCTGATCTATGCTTTTCTCTCTCCTCAGGATCAGTTTGAGTTTGCACTGACCGCTGTTGCTGAAGAGGTTAATGCTATTCTCAAAGCTCTACCCCAGTGAAACGAATGCCCATGACTGAGCAGACACACACGTACACACTCACAGATTACATGCATGTGTGCATACATGCCTTATGTGGCCACTGAGGTTAGTATTAGGGATGTGCACAAGTAATCAACTAGTCAAGTACTCGTTCTACAACTAACTAGTAAAACTCTACACAAACTACTCGCAAATTGATTTTCCTTTGCCTTCACTTAAAACGTTATTTCTACGGTAAGTGCATTGGGTGGCACTCTGGATACATGATGAAGAGGGGTGAGAGATCTAAGTGTGCAATATATCAGTCTTCATGCTTCTTGTTAGAGTCATGATTTCCAAAGGCATAGCTTGTTATCTTGTGAAACCATTGTAAAGTTGATTTAGACTTAGTTTGTGATTTTTTTTAAACATTTTTTATTTATTTTTGTACGTTTTAGTTTTTTTATGAGTAATGATTACTTGTTTTTAATGTAAGAGTACTTGCCTACAAAATTACTCTGTGGCATCCCTAAGTATTACTTCTGATTTACTGCACATAAACACTCAAAACCACATATTCAAACTAGTTCTCCAAAATTGCCTTCCTACAGCATGTAATATCAAATCTCCTTTAAATGAATACTCACAAAAAATATATATACTTGGACCTATATTTACGCTCTTCAAGATCTGATTTCTTCCTTGCCTTCACTCTTGGTAACAAAAATGTAATTATCTAAAGGGAAGTCCGTTTCTCTGTGTTTGCGCTCTCTCTTTTATGCTGCCCTCAGTTTCACCATGGTGATGACTTAGTCCTGTTACGTACACTTCTTCAGTGTTATGTGAGTTTCCTACACAATAGTCTTGTCTACTGGGGTGGTAGGGGGCGGGGAAAACAATTGTCATGAAGGTGAGCTTTGCTGTAGTCTCATGTTCAACATATTTAACACGCATTCAATGCTAACGTGTGCCCTCAGAATTTTAAACGTTCCCCTTGCATGTTCATTTATTAAAAAATAAATCCATTTCCGTTTTACAGTTTTAATCTATTATACATAGTTATAACAACTGGCCCTCACAAGCAGAACATAAAATGTGGAAAACATTTGAGCCTATTCATGTGTCTTCACTCAAACTACATCCTAGAGAACTCCACATTTCTTTAGTTTCCTATGGGAATCCATCACACTTCATTTCAGTGAGAAAGCTATCAAATGCTCATGTGACAGCAGGAACTTGAAGTGGAAGATATGTTGAATTTCAGATTAGATTTTGAAGAACATGCTGATCTGTTGTAGTGTTATGTTGAAGACAGTGATCGAATTCCCTCTTTTCTTCCTTGGTCAAAATATCTCTACTTTATGGTTATTGTGATCAGCTTAATTGTTCTATTCCTCTGGCAAATCAGTAAAAAAAAAAAAAAAAAAAAAAAAAGAAGAATTTAAAAAAGTATATATTTTGTATCTTGTGATGACTAATAAAACTTGTTTGTGAAGTGATGCAGAGCATCACTGTGTATATGTGTCTTTTTATTCAGTGTTTTATTTTTGATATATTGAACTGTTTGCTTGTGCATATCTCTATAATTTGCAACAAGAATCATTTAAAACCACATGCAGTTATATATTAAACACAAAAAATAGCTGACCCAAAACCTAATTTTTGACAGAAAGGAGTCTCATTGCTTTATTATATCCCGCTAGTTGAATTTTAGCAGCTAGTGTTGGGGAAAATTACTTTTACAAGCAATGCTTTACAATATTGTTACTACTTAAAAAGTAATAACTGCGTTACTTTTTATTGAAAGTATTGCGTGGCATTACTTTTGCGCAAATTTTGCTGGGCTGGCCCGGGCTTGTTTCTTTTTATAATAATAAAAAAAGTTACATTTTTGGCAAATGTAAAGGCCCTTTCACACCATAACTGGAATAAATATTCTCAGGCTGATGGAAATGCAAATACACGCCTGAACAGTAGAGGGCACAGCTTAGACAAACCTTTCAGCTTTGCATACTGCCCTTCTGGATTGCAGAAGAAGAAAGAATGTAAAGTCACATACATACTTACTATATTGTGGGCGAAAAACAGCATAAGACAAAAGTAAGACACACAGTGATCATAAAACAGTAGGCATTGGACACTGCGATTTCGGATGCAGCCCCTCATTATAGCAATAATAAAAAAAAAAGTGATGTTTAACTAAAGTGATTATTGCTTATTCATATGGTTGAACTGGATCATCGAAGGTCAACAGCAAAGACATTGTTTAATAAAGTGAGATTAAGTAGCCTACAGTAAGAATATGTGTGTTATTCAACATTTCATTTTTGCAGGCTTGCATAATACTCCGAGTTTGCATTTCACTGTTTTTATCATTTTATCAAACACATCTCTTTGACCCATCATACACATAACACTACACATTATCAACTTGGATAATTCAATGTTAGGCTGCATAGATTAGGTCAGCCGAAACCGGGAACACTTCCCATAAATCCTGATGTAGTCGTTGCATCATAAGAATGGTGTCTACACTAATATTAGTTTCTCTGTTTATCCCAAGGTTTATCGCAGTCCGCCGTATCCAGGCCGTATCCAGATCTGATGAAGGACCTGCGCCTGGACACGATGACAACACAGTCCTAAAGTGTCAACTAGTCTCTTCCCTGTGAAGGCCTCCTTCCCTTCCCTTTACCTCTGCACAGATAAAATGTTGTCAAAATGATTCCAGTTTACATGGTCAATTTGTAAAGAAGGACTACACACCTGCGCACATGTATATTCAAACGCATCTACCTATAGACTAAACACGTAATACGCATGTGCACGCCATCAGCCTTTTCACAGAGTCGCGTTTTTGAAGTTTACACGGAGATGATGACGTTTTTCAAAATTAGTCAACGCTTGCACCTTGGAACCTATTTCAATGTTTGCGTTCTCGAGCCGCCAGGCACTGTTGTTGTGGGAATGAGCGGGCCGGAGCGCGTTAGGGGTTTTCTGTTAGAACGGTGTCGTGTAACAGTAACCCCTAGGTTAATAACTGATGATCTTTGCAACGGAAGTGAATCAATCAAAACAATAACTTAATTCTAGAGCTGCTGTAAAGCCAAAACAATCTCTGTTACTTTAATTTCCTATTATCACTGTAAAGCGTGTTATATAAATGAAGGTAACTTGACTTGAGGTACTTAATCTGTTTTTGTGCAAGTGAGACGAGTAAAAGCATTCTCACATTTAGTCTAGAACTACAACAAGCCAGTTCATGTTTAGACAGCACAAACAACGCCTCTGCTCTTACTCCCGATTTCTCTCAACATGCGGACAGGAAAGCTGTCAGTAAATAAATGTAAATTAAAAAGTAGTGTTACTTGAAAAAAGTAATCTGATTACATACTTGTAATGTGTTACCCCCAACACTGATTTTTACTACTTACATGAACCACAACAGCACATTCTCACTGTCCTTGCTGCTAAATAAAGCCAGAACACAACTCTTAAAGATGTACCATGTTTTATTGGCAAAATATATGGTAAGTGTGGTTATATTTGAACATAATACACAGAATTTATAAAGAATGAATATGAAAAAGATCATTTAAAAACAATTGAGGTCTGCTTGGCACAAATATTGATAATTTCAAGCAATATATGGTTTACTCCTACGTTCACATATAACATCATACTGGCAAATGAGCAAATATATTTCTTTGCACCTTCAGTCACTCAGTGCTCTTCCTGGAGTGCACACTGTACTTGTCAGTAACCCTCTTCAGAGAGACATAGTACACAAGATGAACTGCAAGAGGAAATTAAAGATGTTACAACAGCTTCCTATATGCTTTCAAGAAGTAACCCATTTTACTTCTACAATTAATCAGTAAAAACCATCTTAGATTTTAAAAATAAGAAAATATAGGCACTTTAAATGGGAAAACTTTGTCTTCGCTTACATCATCATACTGGAAGTTCACCATTCCCTGCTGCATTGTATCTCTCCTCCTAAAGTTGTCTACGTAAAAATAAAAAAGTCATACAGTGTTTGATCAAAAATACAATCAAAAGAATACTTAGTATAACTATAATCGGTGTACCGGTAGTTATAATAATCAAGTTTTGTATAGATTTGCATTTCTAAATTTTACTAAAAGTCTCACCTGTAAGTGCCCTAAGCTTCACACAACACGCCACATAGTCATCAAAGTAGATCTTTCCAGACTTGCTGTAGCGTTTGATGATGGCGTTCTGTGCCTGTGGGCTAATTCGGAAACCTGTGCAATCATAACAGACATTTTTTTCTTACATCACAGTTTCCAAGGCTATTGGCTAAGACATGTACATTGTGCCCTGTGGTTTTGATTTTATTTTAAAGCTCAAAATTAGTGACTTGTTATTTATTCTTTGAGATATTTTACCCTGAGAACTAGCTACTTTTTGATCTCAGTCAACAGAAATAGACTTAATTTACTCACCCATGTTAGCAAGGCACTGGGACATCTCATGAGGATCCACCGTTCCACTGCAGTCCCTGTCCACCATTATGAAGTTCTGCTTCCAGCCATTTAGCACAGTGAACAGTTCTTTAAACTCATTGAAACCCATCTTTCCGGTGAGATCTCTCTGTACACACATGCTTAAAGAATCTAAACCACATCAAGATGTTGGGATACTGCACGAAGCAAACCTTTGACTCAAGTTGTAGAGCCAGAACAGAGCTGTTTCATTTTTCTGTGAAGGATACATCCAGCATGCCAATCATAATCCTGCAGGTTTCCAAACTGAAGGCTGCAAAAAAAGAAGCGCAGTGAGCATGATCCACTCGCTCTGTTACTGATTTGCTAGTCCAAGCATTTGGAACTAAAAATCCTTCTACAATTTCTGTACTCACGATTGTAGGTGCCGCTGATTCCAGTCTGGGTGAGGCACCTTTGAAGTTCTTCAGCATCAACTTCACCATCCTGACATAAGATTTATGTTTACTACATGAACAACATAATGGGACAGAAAAAAACAGTATAGCTAGCAGCTCTCACCTGGCCAGCTATTGCTGTGAAATAGCCCCACATTGGGTCCTGGGCAGGACCCGCAGGAAAAGCCCCCTGGTACGCCCCATATGGTTGTGCTGGGTAACCACCTGCAGCAGGGACCCCTGGCATTGCCATACCCTGAGCAGGAACTCCTGGCATTGGACCACCAAACTGCAAGTAAAAAAGTGACACTTTTAAGCAGCCTACTGTACTGATCGGAAAAATAATAATTTGGCTGAAAAACCGAACCTCAAAGTTTATTTAATAATCAATTCATTCATCAAATCAGTTATATATACTGAGCTGTATACAAACATTTAAATGGCACACATGGCAGTTTTATATCAACCTTTTAATTATATGTTTCTACTCTAATTCATTGTTGAAATATTAACATTTAAATGGTGGTTGTAATATAAATGTGCTTTCTTGACAGATTTAATCAAACATCTATTAAATAATGAAGACAACAGGTTAAAGCTGCAGCCCGTAACTTTTGGCGCTCTAGCGGTTAATGAACAGAACTGCATGCGTCTTTCGGAGGAACATTGTAGCCGGAGCTACTTCTCTCTGTTTATGTCTATGACGAGTCAGGTACTGGGCTAACTCGACCCGAACCAGTTCAAAATATAAACTCTTATTATAGGTGTACTGTAGTGATTAAGGATAAGACAAAATCACGGTTTGGAAAATGGATTCATGATCTACTTCATGTTATTATATACATTTTTAAACACAAAAAAAGTTACGGACTGCAGCTTTAAGTAAAAAATATAATGATTATGTAATATGGTGCTTTTTAGTTGACTAACGAGCTATGGACATTGAATGGCTTTCCTGAGATATTGACATCTTGAAACACTGATTGAGCGATTACATGAGACATTTCAGTAAGTTATACAGTTTCTTTTAACATACCTTCTGACGCCCATTATTGTTTATTTCGTGCTATAAGTAAAGAAGAATAACTGAGGTGGCTACAGTGATATGTCAAAAAAGCACCAACACAACATTTATTGTTTGAATTTCATTAAAAATGTACAGAATTTGAAAGCTCACACTTTGTTTCGTATCAAAGCACAATGCTTATTGCGATTATTAGATGGTAACGTTAAGTGCGCTAAAATAATGTTTAGTGATGTTTTGTTCATGCATTAGCCTACCTGAAAACAGTATAGACTAAAATATCTTGGTTCATCAAAATGCAGATTGATTAAAAACGAGAAATAATTTTCAGATGTAAATTTCGGTTCATGACTACATTTAAGACTTAACTTATTACAAAAAGGTTCAAGTGGTCTGCCCCTGACAACAGCCCCAATAGGCTACAGCTAGAATAAAATGTGCAATCTAAATCAACCTTTAGTGTCTGTTCAAAAGAATGTATCAACCAACCAATTGCTGATCATCATGTATTACTCCACTTGGATTTGTTTCAAAACACACAATTGTCCAATTAAACTCATAACATTCCACTGGGTTTTACCAAGAGTACAGACAGGGGCGGCCAATTACTATTGGGCCTAAATAAACTCCAGCCTACATATGAGGCTATATATAGCCAAGAGGCTAAACGTGTGCTTTCTGTGGTGAAACCACATCTATGCTACATGTTCATATACCTTTTTTACTTTAACCTGTTCATGCAAAATTAGACAGGCATATAGATAGGCATGACTTGGGAGCAGAAAATGTCAATAAAAGTGACTAAAAATGTAAATAAATATTTGGACTTATACATTCTCAGAGAAAAAAGGAGGGAAACAAACTTTCAAGGCTACAACAGCTTAGAGGCAAGTCACAAGCTGTGGCTTGCTAAACCGGCACCGTTTTTGCACATTTTTTCTTCCTGACAGTGTAGGAATTCAGCCTGAGAATTTATTTCACTTGATTCATTTAACTTATGTTTTTGACATAGATGGACGACAGCAAAAAAAAAAAAAAAAAAAAGATTATTTTATATATATATATATATATATATATATATATATATATATATATATATATATATATATATATTAAACATAGATTTACTAGAAGTGACAGTTTATGCTTAAAACAAGACAAATTATTTGCCAATAGGTTAAACAAAATTTCAATATAATTTGCTTTAGTAATGTTTCTTTCTATGTTTCAATGGAAAACAAAACAAAAAATGTTATGGCTTATGTATTGCATTGTTGAAAATGTCCTTGCCCTTAAAAAAAAATATGTGTGGGTGGTGTGCAAATAAAGAATTTATTTCACTTGATTCATTTAGCTTGTTTTTGACATAGATGGACGACGTGCTGTGACTATTTTTGTTTTTTGTTTTTGTGGAGATATTTTATAAAAACAACTAAACATTCTTAAAATAAAATTTCTAGAAGTGGAAGTGAAAGTTTATGCTTAAAACACATTTCAAGAAAAATTCTTTCACAATTTTAAATCTCAAGATAATTTGCTTTAGAAATGGTTATGTTTCAATGGAAAACAAAACAAAACAAAAATGTAATGGCTTATATATTGTATTGTTGAAAATGTCCTTGCCCTTGAAAACCGGGTGGGCGGTGGGCAAAATAATAGCCCTGTAACCGTAACGTTAGTTAAAAAGTTACATTACTTATAATGTTACTGAGTTCAGGTATAACCTGCTGCGGTTTCAATCGGTATGCCTAATCCATATTAGTTAATGCCAAATCCATATTAGAGGAAATGTAATTACCGGTATTAAATTATATGTAATTTATTCAATGTAACAATTTGGGGCGTAACAAGACATATAGCTGCTACAGATTTTTCAAGCAATCTGGCGTTTCCTAAACTAATTATCAAATTATTTTTACATTCTACAACATAAAATATATAAGTGATACTTACATTGTTATAACCAGGATACGCCATACTTAGTGATTGCACCCTCAAGGAA
This sequence comes from Scardinius erythrophthalmus, assembly GCF_964197995.2. Classification (NCBI taxonomy): domain Eukaryota; kingdom Metazoa; phylum Chordata; class Actinopteri; order Cypriniformes; family Leuciscidae; genus Scardinius; species Scardinius erythrophthalmus. Next base: position 33,621,000 of record NC_138232.1, on the reverse strand, counting down.
CAGAAACGACTTAAAAATGAATCTTATGGGAAAGTTTTCGGCCAGTCCAGATCACTTCCGTACTTCGACTATTACGGGAAGTCGTAAGGATGACGTCATTAGGATCAGCAGGACTGACAGCGATCGGGTGGCAGAGTTTTAGTTTAACCTTACGTCATAAAACATGACTACGTTATCTTTGCAGAGCCGATTTTGGATCACACCTCCAAATGTAAAGCAAGCGTTCAGTGACAGATATAGCCTTACACGGAAGTCATATGGCAATTTGACTGATAACCTTGGTGGCCAATGATATTGCGCAGTTTTGCTTATTAAATGCATTATGGGAAACACTGTTACGTTCAAAATGATCACAGACGTATTTACTGTTGATTAACATAATGGAGTTATTCTGTAGTAATTCGCCATTGGCTGGGGTGACGTGTTTATCAATGGTGCGTGCTTATATAATACCTGTCATTTACGTTGAGAACCAGCGGTCGGCGCTAAAACACTAAAAGTAGAAGCTAGCAGCTCCTGTGCTCAACCAGCAACAAGACCCTAGTTTGGAGGTAAGTTTTGGACAGTGTTTCCTTCCATTCAGGATTTTTTTTTTTGTGTGTGTGTGTGTGTGTGTGTGTGTGTGTGTGTGTGTGTGTGTGTGTGTGTGTGTGTGTGTGTGTGTGTGTGTGTGTGTGTGTGTGTGTGTGTGTGTGTGTGTGGACATGTTTTTCTACACCGGTGGGGACTTAAACCTGAATGCACACAGACTCATGGAGACTCGTGTCACCGTGGGGACCTAAATTGAGGTCCCCATGGGTACAAAAGCTTATAAATCATACAGAATTAGTTTTTTTTTTTAAATGTTAAAATGCAGAATGTCTCCTGTGATGGGTAGGTTTAGGGATAGGGGCAGTGTAAGGGGATAGAATATACAGTTTGTACAGTATAAAAACCATTACGTCTATGGAGAGTCCTCACAAAGATAGTGCACCAGACATGTGTGTGTGCGTGTGTGTGTGTGTGTGTGTGTGTGTGTGTGTGTGTGTGTGTGTGTGTGTGTGCAGAGAACGGAAACATACAAAAGAGAAATCATACATCACATAATATCAACCACAACAATAATAAAGGAAACAACTCCTTCCATTCAGGATGTTTTGTGCGTATGAAAGTTTTTAAGGTCTTAATAACATATACCCTTCCAAGTTCCCAGCATGCAAATTTGCGTTTAAAAGACGTCCAATAGCCATTCAAACACAGCCCTTACGTCTAGGCTAAAACAAGGCAAAATTTGGGCTGTCAGTAAACATTTAATATAACCATATAACCACTCCCAGGCTATGCATATAACATGTTTAAAAAATGATCACTGATGACTTTGCTTACATGATGGAACATCATACATCTCACAAGTTATTTTGGCAAAAACGACATGGAACCAAATTCATGGTTATTTTCAATTCAATTCAATATTTAAATTCAAGCTCATAGCCAGACTATATTGTGTCTATAGTTAACCTAGACGTGAAATGATGGCTATTTGCTGGGTTAAAAAATAAAGGTCCTTTATTGACATCTAGTTCCACGAAGAACATCCAACATTGCACTTAAGAATCATTTCCTACTATAAAGAACCTTCAGAGTATTAAATTGTTTTTCATACTCACAAAAAAAGTGTTCACTGAAAGGTTCTTTGGTGAACCTGAAATTCACCAATAGCATTGTTGTAGCATTGTTACAAAGCTCAAAGTCCACTCCAAAAGAGATATTTTATTTAACAGGATCCCCTTTTTAAGAACTACATCGATCGGCTCATTTGTACTACAGCGTGATTTTTCCGGATCTTATGAAGTCACAATGGTGCTCATTGGTGCTCAAAGAGACACTGCATCATTTTCAAAACACATTTGTTTGACCTTCTAAGGCTGATGAACTTTGAGTGGTTAAAACTTATTTTAAACACTGTTCCTGAACATTATAACCCCAACTTTTATCTGTGTGCTGCACCTTTTATGGAGAACAGCTTGTTTTCTGTTGCTTTTGTAAGCTTTGTAAGACCGTTCACCGCTCCTTAGGAAAATTAACCATGGTTTTGGGATCGATTACTATTTGTATTACCTTAGTTTTCTGACAAATATCATGATTAAATGGTGGATAACACTGTATCTATAATGTATAAGAAAATTACAAAAAACATATACCACTCTGAAACCTGTGCTTGCAAAGTCTGTGCATGAAATACGTTCTGCACGATCCTCTTTTTTGTAAACATTGTCAGGGTCTGAATCGGCCTCGAAATGGTTTGAAATTGACGCCGTCATTAATATTTACACTAGAGAAGAACTTGCAGTTATCGATGGGCAGGACACTTCCCGAACACGCACTAAGCGCTGCCAATCACTACACACTGGGCCAGCTAACCAATCACAGCACATTTTGTATTTCGGAAGGAGGGGCTTTATGGAAATCGGCGTGTTCGAGCCAGACTGGGGAGAGAGGAGCAGCAATAATGTAAAATATGTGAAAAATTATGCGTTTTTTAACCAATCAAGCATGAAAACATATTCTAGTACACCCCCAAAAAGCATTCCACTTGAATACACTGTTAAAACTGTAAATTTATTTAAGCAATATCACATGAGCATGAGTGCTGAATATCTGCAGGGCTGCAGCCTTGTGTCATAAATATCACAGCAGATATTTAGCAAGAATGTGGGTGTGATATTGCTCTTATACAACAGTTCTGTAAAGAAGTAATGATACAAAGTAATTTACATTTCTGATGAAAATCTATCTTTGTTTGGCCTTTTACTCAGCATCACTTACATATGTGGTCTGGAACAGCATAAACAGAGGAACTGACTTAAACGAACAGTTAAACATCCCCGGTGCTATTATACCTATATCGCAGCTCAGCCAATCAGATTTGAGTGCTGAAACTGTTGTATAACAGTAAATATGGTACTCAGTCTCTAAGAATTACACATTTTTAGGTATGTAACTTTTCTGTGGTTTGGCACCAAAAATGTTATACTTCATAATTTGTCAAGCATTCAGTAAGCTTGAGTTCCTTTATGATGATAAGGGTGTATGACAGCTTAATAACTCTTCTATTCTCTGGCTCCGTGGAACAAGGTCACCAGCAGGATTAAGACTAACCCTGCTAAAGGAGAGAGGAGAGAAGAAAGAGAACGAGCGTCACTAGGTTATGCAATACCCTGTTACTTTGCATCGCCTCGTTACACAGGCTTTGCTGGGTTACAGTTTAGTGGTCAGACTGAGAGGTTCCTGGAAAGATCACGTACATTAATGAGATTCCTCAATGTGCCAAATGGACTGAATAGTCGAAATGTAAAGGCTGGAATACAGTACACAACTTTTAAAATCTGAATAGATTTTAAAACACAATGGCATTATACACTAAACGCCTGAGGATCACACACTACCAGACTTTTAAACCATAAGAACATAACAAATGAATACAGAAACATGGTTTGTTGGAGACACATGACAAATGAAAACAATGTGTTCTAAAACCGGCTCAAAATATCAAACATGTTTGATATTCTCAGACTGGATGGAATCACATAGGGGTCGTTCACACGGCAGTGTTTTCAACTAATAACGGAAAACATTTTATGCGTTTTGACCGTTTGTTTACACGACAACAGCAAAATTTTAAGTCTGTTCCCATCATACACTACATGATTTTCTGTGAAATCCGTCAACTCGAACTGCCCAAAATCTGCAGACTGCTCTGAATTTCGTCAACAAGAATCAATTCGATTTGTCCAGAATGCAAATCTGAGCAAAAATCATGTACCCCTGGTTTCACAGGCAAGCCTTAAGCTAAAAGGCATGTTTAAGTGGTTTTAAGTGAAAGCAACTTGCACTGGCATATCATAAAATATTGTCTTGCCATTGCCTTGTCTCAGGATGCACACCAGTAATGTTTTTAGGCACATTTACGTATAAAATCTACTTAAACGCCCTAAAAAACTAAGGTCTAACGCTGACTTAATCTAAGCCCTGTCTGTGAAACCAGGCCTTAGTGTATTAATGTCTGTCATAATGCTCTTTACTTTGTTCATTTACCCCAAATATGTTCTCAAAGTGTAGGTGATGTGCCACTGGCTATAAATAAGACAAAACCAAACAAACTGTATCCAAAAAGAACCATATCTGTTTATGGACATTTATTATCCTGTACTTATATAGTTCAGAAAATACAGGTCTGTAATTGTACACCAAAACTGTACTTAAAAATTCTTAATGAAAGAAATTGCCTTCAAAAGACAATGAAACAACAGTTTTATCCACAGTGAAACAGAACTAGGGGTCTGTTGTACCTAGGAAAGACAAGTAAGGTCGACAGTAAATGTGGAAAGAGCTAGGGGGTTTCTTGCCATGCTGGTTTACTACTGAACAGTGATCAGATGGCCTTGCTCTAATCCTTTGGTAAACAGTTAAAGGTCACACAAGCATGACTGATCCTGAATCAGCAATCAGGCTTTTCATCCTCGATTTTGCCCTATATCAAGAGCTGGTTTTCAATTTCACACACACCACTGTATAAACAGAACAGATTAGAAGTGATAAAAGTCTGTTGTACAGGTTATACAATGCTATTCAATTCTGCTTTTGCAAAAATATACTCATAATATACATAGATTCTTCACTTTTCATTTCCCCTGCTCTCTTTTTGCCTATTCTACCCCGCCCCATATCCATAAAAATCACATTACAAAAGCAGTTGAAATTACTAAGATTTTACTTGGCCAGCTGGAGAAAAATTGTGCATTTTTCCAGATTATAATCAAAGCTATATACACAGATAATTACAACACAGCCTGAGGTGCATCATTATGCATTGTCAGAAGTGTTCTAAAAAAACTCACTGAAGTAGAGCATTGAAAAATAGACACCAGGCCCAATACACAAAGAAAGCAACAGTACTTTTCAGTATAACCTTTGATTTTATTTATATGTATAAAAGGTTATAGTTAAAAATACTGTTGTGTCCCTTTACTTTTTTTGTGTACATTTAAAAAAAGCAAACACTTTTCTATAATGGAACCTGTGTAGTAACAAACAAATGAACAATAAAAATGTGGCAAGAAAGTTTAGAGACTTTTCAGCAGGCGTTACAGATTCCTCATTGGAGCGATTACAATTTGACATGAGCTGCATTTGGAGTGCGAGGATGCATTTTAGAGTTCTGGTAGTGAAACAGTTCAGAAAGCATAATTTTCAGGAAAGGACGGCCCCACTAAGCACTGGTCCCTGGCATCTGCTGGATAAGGGACACTGTTAGTCTCGTCAAAATGGGAGAGTGGAACGGTGTCATCCTCAGGAACCTGCATCCCATCGGGGTCTGCCTTCAGACTGGGCCTCTGGTTGTCAGGGAACGCCATGGAGAAGAGTGCATCGGGATCACACACAAACTTATACACGTACCGCTCTCCAGCAACCTGCATATGAACAAGAGAAAGAGAAATGTTTTAGAAAATCTTGTTTGGAAAAAGCTGATATGCTTTGATGGGGTGGATTTTACGAACTACAGGTAATGAGGGAACTACAATCTAATTATTAAGGGATTGAAAGAAGAAAAATGACATTGGAACGTGAACGTGCCTTTACCTTCTGCATGATGCCCTTCTCATAGTAGTAACGCAGAGAACGGCTCAGCTTGTCATAATTCATTGCAGGCCTGTTCTTCTGGATCCCCCAACGGCGAGCAACCTATTGAAAATGTGGGTGTTAATATTGCTTGTTGGCTGAAATAAAAATGGGCTATAGAGCTATTGGCTTTCATAACACACTACTAACCTCCTCTGGTTCAATGAGTTTAAACTCGAGCCCACGGCCAGTCCAAGCAATGAAGTGGCGGTTGGATGGGTCGTCCAACAGAGTGACCAGGAACTGCCAGAGTTGCAGAGACCCCCTTCGTTGATACGGAGGACCCTCTCGGAAAACTCCACCCTCCTGCTTCAGCTTTCCCTCCAGGTGGTCTGGCACCACACACGCATCATCATAATAGAGGTGGGATTCTCCATCATACCCAAAACCTGCAATCGACAGCCAGAGAAAAAGTCTGAGAAAGAACTCTCATTACAACAGAAGACTAATCAGAAGCTGTTGCTTAATAAAACATCTGTACTTTATGGAAAAGTAGGTGAAACTAAACTGATAAAAGCCTCACCCTCGCTGTTGGCTCCATAGAAATTTGCTGATTTGCCAAAAGATGATTGGCAATTCTGTACTTCTGCAAGACAATTACATGAATGTTAATAAAATATAACAATGTTTGGAATTTCAAGTTTATCAGTGTTCCTTTATATAAAAATATTTTTTCAAAAATATATACATCAGAGTTCTTATCAGGTTCATTTTTAAATATATACAAAATAATATAATGTAAAGTTTGGAATTTCAAGTTCATCGGAGTTCCTAGGAGTAATTTCCATAGGAATCCACACAACGGGGAATTTCGCTTCATGGCAAAAGATTTCCCCATGCACATTTCATCTTCAGATTAAATTGGTCACGAATTTTGCCATGTTGACCAACAGAAAGTGACTTCTGTGTGAGCTGTGCTTCATACGTCGCTACACTATTCACAATGGACCTTTTTTTGCGTTAAAAAAAAGTCACTTTTTTGACAGTTCATTAGTCATCGGTACATCTGACCTAGTGGGAGCTAAAAGGATTTCTCATTACAGCACTACATGCTTCACAGGGACTGAATCCAAAATCTCTGAGAGATTTACACCCACCTGAGTCAAAGCCGAAGTCTCTGGGCTCCTGTTTGATTGACAGTTGGTGGATCAATGGTGCACGAGGAGGCCCCATGTTTTGCACACCCTGATCATTGTAACGAGGATCCACCATTTCCTTTTTGAATCCCTGGGGAGGCATTGGCACCAACGGCTCTGACATCTGCCGGTGATAAGGGGGGCGGCTATGTCGGGGAAAATGGCCACGGGTGCGTGGGGGGTAAAGTGTCTGACAACGACCATCGGACTGTGAGAACGGCAGACAGGGCTCGGAAAGCTGCCGATGGAACCTAACGAGATGAAGAGTAAGAAAAAGGGAAAAAAGTGGAGAAAAGACATGAGAAGGCATTAACATCAAGGGCAATTGAGATCATGAGGGATAAGTCTGGTGTTAAAGCTCTTTTTTCCAGTAGTTAAACCTGGAGACTTGAATGGGATAAACATAGAACTGCTTTCCAGGTCAGTGTGGCATCTTTAACAAGATAATACCCAATGAAAGGCTCAACCTGAGCTGATTACAGTACTTTTAACATGCACGAGCAGTTCAAGCTGACGCCAAAGATAGAAATGAGGTTAGAAATCGATCACCGTGACCCAAAAAAAACCGACTGTGAAGTGTCGGAAATAAAAACAACCTAATAAATTGCAAGATGTTATATATTCATACCTGTGGTCTGTACTGTAGGAGGCATCTGGGTGATTGACTGGTTGGCAGGGCACAGCAAAAGGTGGGCTTTGACTGTGGAGTGGAGTATGTGCTCTCTGATGTGGTGGGGTAGAACTGTGGTTTAGGACAGGTAATAGTGGCAGTCCTTGTGTCTGAGTTTGGGCTGGTTGCATTGCTCTTTTTTGCACATTGTGTGTTGCTGTGCTGGTGGAGGAGCCAAAGGGTGATGCTGGTGTAGAAGGAGGAGTCAGCGGCTTGTTGAAAGGAAATGGCTTCCTGTCGAAGGCACTAAAATCGGCAAAACACAAATAAAGCATGAGTGAGGGGAATGAGGAGAAGGTAAAGATGGGGAAAGGACAAGGAAATACATACCTGTAGTTATATAGGCACTTCTCTCCATATGGAGAGAGTCTCTGCTCTTGTCCACAGGGGGAAAATTCCCTGCTTGGGCTCGGTTCCCTCTTTACTTTAGTTTGAAGAGGTCCATGGAACATCACTAGAGAGAAAGTTTTTCATTTCATTTAATACATTGTGTCTACATAAACTAAAATGCCAGAACAAAAATACAGTTCTTTGACTTGGAACCTAACCTAGTTTGTTTCTGGTGTCAGAATTTGATAAATATTTAGCACTGAACTACTAGAACTACTTTCAAAGAGGGGAAGGAAAAAAGGCCTTTCCTTGTAGAAAAGGAGGCCGCAAGTTAGAACTCGCAGACTATCGCGTGATTCCTATGGAAAAGGGCCCCACTGCCCAGCTGTGGTGAAAGAGGGGCCTGTGAGAACTACAGGCACGATGCCAGATAAGAGGAATTGTGCCAGACAAACACACACATACCCTCTCACACACAATTTCTATGCAAACACATCCATGTGCATTCACGTTCTACAATAAACACCATTGAAATGCACACAATTAAGACTTATTCAGAGCCAAATGGGAAGAAAAGCTAACAAGGGAAACAGCCAGAGCACTGTTCACCAGCACATAATAACCAGAGTGTGTGTGCGCCGAGGATCCAGCCCCATTAAAATGTCACCAAGCTGGAGGCTGCCATGAGTTACAGCACCGCAGCGGCAGACTGGGCCTCACATGTGTGTGAACACACACACACACACACACACTCACCATAGAAACATCTTAAACTCATGGCTAAGAATCAGGTTTGGCACAGACACTCTTGGTGATTAATTTTCTTGGTTTCAAGGAGGAAGGTAGTATGCATCTCAAAACGCTTCATAATGTCCATAGCAAATTATCCAGTGCTAATAATTTGTGCGGTATAAATAAATAAATGATTTTCATATGCTGGGAGTTTCTATAATTCATAAAGGCAGGTTCTATGTGCTATTCTGCAACCAACCCCACTTCCTTGCCACATGAATATTCAAAAGGTACTCACAGTTATCCGACTGGAAATCTGGAACAAACTGTTCGTCATCGGGTACCTGGGCTGCACACGGAGAAGGAAAACTATTTATACTGACTGGCTTGCAAACCTGCTTCAGAGTCAGTAACATGAATATAAATAATTTGTATGTTTATACATGCCATATTGTCTTAGCCAATTTGAATGGGGCCCCAGAGATCAACCACTGAGATGATGCATTAACCACCAAGTTGTGTTTTAACAGTAGTTATGAAATGTATTCCATAACCTAGACTATTCTAGAGCTGTTGACGTACCTTCTGCAATCCAAATCTCTTGTAGCTGGCTGAGATCTTGAAAGAGATCTGTGGAACACAAAGATTGATTTGTGAATAAACAGGCTGACTTGTTCGGGCCTGGGTTAAATGATGTGTTTTAGAGAGATCTGGATGGATTGATTGCATGCTCATTTGTTTACCCTCTGTATCCTGTGCCAGCTCAGTGTCAACAAACTTCCTTTTTCGGTCATTGAAAGTTCTGCAAAATGTTTCCTGCATGTGAGACTTCTGTAAAATAAGACCAAGATCAAATAATGAAGTTGAAACCAGTGATCATTGTGTACAGCCGTCCACAAATGGATATTAAGTAGTGAAATATCTAAAAAGTGAAGAAAATGAGGCATGAAAAGTTAAAGCAGAGACGTACATTGGGGGGCACCACGAAAGGGACCTGCTGGTCGTAAAATCCGTCCATGTCGCTTGCTTTTCACTGCGGCCTAGGGCTGCAGCAGGAGGGAAAGCGGGAATAAACAGGGATAAAGGGGGGGTGGTATCGTCGCCTGTCGGAAGAAGAGCCGAGAAAAGTGGCACTTAGAGAAAGACAAGTCAGGACCTGATGCAGCTGTCAGTGATCGTCCCGGGACCTGACAGTTTAGGACCAACTGTCCCTTTGATCTGTGAAAACTTCAGCTAGCATGTTTGTTTGTGTAACACGCTCACTCTCAGCTCCTGCTCAGATGAAGTGTGCTGCATTAGTGCAGGACACTTGCTCAGCCTCTTCTCTCTCACGCACACACACTCTCTCTCTCACACGGTACAGATGGGGGTCCTTACATAACCATACAGTACCATCTGTTGCCCAAGAGACTATGAATCTAAACCAAAGTGATAATAATAAAAAAGGAGCTTTTATTAACACAAATAATGTTCGGATTTAAATAGTGGAACGCCATGAATAAAATAAGCCTAAGCTATTCACGCTTCGTCACACACGTGTGTTTATTTTCCCTGACGCAAGTGTTCAAGCCATAAAATCGTATTACAGCCGCGAGGCCAAGAAAACACCTCACAGTGAGCTAACCTCTCTGGACCAAGAACTAATTAAACATCCATAGCTTAACATTATTGCTTCCTGAAGCTTATCAGACCTTTATAAAACAGGAGGAACGTGCGTCTGCACATTTCACGCTGAAAAAGAAGAGTTTGTGCTTTTAAAGATTTTTATTGGCGACAATAAAGACAGCCAGCGGAAGCTATAGTTGTTGAATAAGTAAAGCGAGATTATAGCATTACAACAGCGAGTTAACAGGTATAAGAACGAGTTCAAGAAGTCCAATCCCTTCCCCCCCAGCGCCCATTATCGCCGCGCGCTCCCCCTCCCTTCCCTCGGACGCTTGTTTTTCTCAATGAAGTGAAATTTGATCCATCGTGCGCGCTACCCGAAAAAACCTCAGACGTTCCATTCATAAAAACACCAAACGCGCGAGAAGCACTTCGCCAAACCGCATATGGATTTTTGCAGAGCGCAAACTTGCGGTTATGATTAAGTTTACAACAAGCTTAATAAAGTACTAAGAAACTGGGGGAATGGTTGCCAAATATGCGCACAAAGAAAATGGCGTTGAGAACCAGCAAAACTAAACGCACCGTTTTAAGTAATGCAACTTTATAAAAATAAAAGCAGAAGACGAAACTTGCATCGAGTCATAATTAAACAATACAACGCTAGAGCAGCGTGCAAAATATACTCACCCAACGGTGATTAAATCCTTTGAATTTGAAAAAAAAAAGTGATTTGATAAATCCAAGAGAAAAACAGACTGCTTTTGAAAGCACTAATAGGATCGCACTCTCCCTCAGCTTGACGCGACTGAAAATTTCTCAATGGAATCGCTTGCTTTTCCAAGAGCATCGGCTTAACACTGTAAGTCTCGCTCATTGGCTAGTCCACCATGTCATTCAAGTGATTGACCAATAGCCGTCACTGCATTACCAACGCGATCTTGAGGCTGTAGACAGCCAATCAGAGCATGTTTCTCTCCTGTTTTTATGAATGACTGGGTTTCATTCAACAACCAGATGTTTCTCCAACTCAAAAAGAGACTTTTAAAGGGCCAGAAGCGAGACGAGAGTGAATGCCCAGCTGAGGCTCTTAACTTGCGGGGCCGATCTGAATTTTATCCTATGATTTTTAAAAAAAAATATAATTTCAGCATAATAAGTAAATACTTCGAGTTTAAACTATAGACTTAAAGCCCCAGATTCCAAACCGTGCCAATTAATATTTTTTCAATATTCAATATTTTTTCTTTCAAATTTTTATTTTATTTTAATTTTTTACATTAATTAGAAATTATATAACAATGTAAAATGGTAGGCAGAATATGTTTACAGTAGTCTAATCCATTGCTTTTTCAGTGTGAATATTGACTGAGCTTTGAAAACCACTGACCTCTATCTTGGGTGACAGAAGAGTGGACGTGTCACTCTGGACAATGACTGGAATCCTATGTGATAATCTCATTCTTACCAAAACATTTCCCCACAACATAGGCCTATCTGGTTTTGCTCACTCTCTTCATCCAATTCACAGATCACTCATATTTACACAAGGTTTTAAAACAGACAAATGAATGTACCACCTTAAATGATCATAGCACCATAACTATATCCCCAATAGGGAGGCAGATTATAAAATCAGTGTTGCTCCCTGCTGGGAAACTCCACTGTGAGAGAACACTTTGTTGTCTGATCATGCCTGTTCCTCAAAGAAACATCTGCACATCAGACAGTGATGTCTGATCTCTGGTTTCCCCTACCTATAGGTTACAACCTTAAAAACTTCAAAGCTAATATGTATACTATACTTACATTTAAATTCATTTAATTTTGAAAGAAATGGTACATAGCACAAATAATCGTCTGATCTGCATTACTATATTACTTACCTGGAGTCCATAAAAGAATAAACATTTTTAGTGCTATGCAATGTATCGTGGAGATAGTTTCTGTTTGAAGAAAAGAAAGTAGGGGAGAGTGGGGTGATTTGTGCCAGGGGGGAAGTAGTTCCACCCCTTGTTTCTGGAAAACCAGAAGAAATTGGTCATGTGACCACATAATTTTGAAAAGCAATCACTTTTACTCATCCTCCAAAGAAGAGAGACACATGCATGGCATGAGAGTTAAGCACATTTTAGTGCAAAAAAACTGTTTTTTCCCTTTCAAAGTAAAATTTCTATGATTAAGGTTTTTTGATTGTAGTGTCTGAACAATTATAGACAAGTTTGAAAACATTTCACACATGTTTTAGTGCTTTAGTAGTCTACACAAATATCATATATTGTGCTGCTATGGTGCTCTAAATGGTTGCTAGGGCGTAGCTTGATTGCTTCACAATGATCCTGAGAGACTGATTGGTCGTCTGAGTAAAATGAGCCCGCCCCCTTGTCTCTATGACACTGTGATCCAGAGTTATGTTCAATACAAAATCCCTATGCAATTGACCATAGTAGGAAAAACGCATGCTATGGTATTCCAGGGTGACAATATCTAAATAAACCTTAAATGAGTAATTTAGTATTGAATTTATCTTGCTTTCATATAGCATTACGGTTCATAACATTAAAATGTTCTGTTTTACTTCAGAAATCACTGGCACAATTTACCCCCAATGTATTCCCCCAAAGGCACAACTTCCCCCGCACCAGGGGCAAGTTGTGCCATGAGACCACTTTTTTCCCAAGAGCTATATTTCTGAAACAATTTATTTCAGATCCAAAGTTATTGTTCTCAGGGATGCACCACATCCTGAAATATATGTAAATCCTTAAGTTGAAGGCATTACTGCCATGGCCTCACTTTAAAGTCACTTTGAGTAAAAATTGGCACAACTCACCCCACTTTCCCCTATTCATAAACCTTTTTTTACTTCTTACTAAAATGTTTGTGAATTGTTTATGCTGTCTACATTGGACATGAAATGGAAATTCCACAGGTGCTGGAAGTCTAAATCCAGACTCCCAAAAACGAACAAACACAGTCTGCTGAAGCTATTTAATTTAAAAATGAAATTGAACAATAAAACATTCACAGTGCAGGGTGGAAAGAGTATCGATTACAGCTTCTTCAACATCTTCGAAATCTGGAGTTTACTGTCAGTTAACATGTAGGTTCACATACTTTTTCATGTAATTTTAGGGTGTAATTCATTCAACTTGTTCACTAATATGTTTTTTTAGACAAAATGTGTGAATGAATGCGAGAATGAAAAGTAGCGCACTCCTGCTGCGTCGATGGCATGTGAATGTTACACCCCTCTGTAAATAGGTGAGTCATTTTTCAGCCCCTCTCTCTCTCACACACACACACACACACACACACACACACACACACACACACACACACACACACACACACACACACACACACACACACACACACACACACACACACACACAGATGCAGGCATCCTCAAGCAGAAAAGGAGCCTATACAGACTTTTAAACAGTAAGTGGAAAGTAACACATGAACATAGAGTTGGCACAATGACAACTTTTATCAAGGAGATATGTTACAAATCCCATAAACCTCATCTTTTACAAGAAACAAGTCAGGACAAAATGTCACCGTGGCTCCTTTCATGAAAGCTTTGGTGTTGCTAGTTGCCTCTCAACTGTTATTCTTAAAAGTCAGCATGAAATGAAAATTTCCCCTTCATTTTTTTTTTCTAAATGCATGTTACTGATCTTATTATAAACAAATCATCCATGCATATATTTTATTATTATAATTTTTTGGACCTCGTAATCTTTTATTAAAATATCCAACCCAATTTCACTCCAAAACATAACTAATTTACAAGGTGATGATTTCGTATGAATTCATATGATTCGAAAACATACTACTTTTAGAAAAAAGTAAGCATTAAGGTCCACCTCAAAACATAACAGTTCATACAGAAGCGTTTAAATGAGATTGTACAAATTCATGCAAATTAGCCACCAATTCGGCAAAAGAAAAATAGTTGAGAACTGACATGAGATTGTGTTATCATTGTGTTAACTCGATCTTTCGGTAAAACAACAGGTTTCTTTCTGGTGATGTATCCCAGACTAACCCCCCCATTCTTACAATTGCATTCAGATCTGCCTTATTCAATAGAACCAAGTCCCCACCCTACTTTTCTTCCTTTTATCGATAATCCATTTCACTCGGAAGGACCTCAAAATATAGAAAAATCTGCTGCTACTTTCATTGCGACTTTAATAATATCCCATACACCAGCAAAATCATTGGCTATTTTTTTAAATATAGAAAAACCAATCCAAAACTGGCTCTTTTTCTGCTTGAGTGCTGATATCCTTGTCAATGGACCTGCTGTACAGCTTCATTAAACTGAGTGATAGTGCTCTTCATAACCTGAAATTACACAGGTTGCCATAGCTTTCATCAGCGTTCCACGCGACTTGCTGCAAGGCCACTCTAAATATAGCTCTCAAACGCTTCTATTATATAACAATATGCTCTAAATTCAATTGAAATGGCACCATGCTGCAGTACTGAACGTATCTGCTTCTTCTGTACATTTCTGTTGAGTCATAGGCTTTCTGTTCCTGAACGTTCGTCTTTGACTCATGGTGAGGTTGAACTTTTTTTGTGTCTCAGATCGAAAAAGCAGTATGTTATTAATTGACTTTTAATATGTTACAGAGCCATGATCTGCTGCTGTGCTGGGTGTGAGTCACAGTGTTTGTTTTCTTCTTCGGGGAGAGCTAAATTCATTTCACAGTCCCTGGTGTGTCATACTATACAGGATACATCAAACCTGTGATTGCCTGTTACTCCCTGTAATTGAAGGGAACGATTCTCTTTCATTCAAAGCTGTAATTTCGAAAATCTCTCTTTGATTGATGACGGACGAGCGTGGTTATGTGAATGTGTGTAAAGGGATATGGGAGCATTTAATCAAGTAAATGCATCACAAATGTTGAACAGTAAAAATGATTACATTTATGGGACAGATCAAATCTGGGTGCATCAAAAAAACAAACAAGTAATCCTGTAAAAAAGTTTCTGCCTTAAATTGAATACAATTAACTTGGATGTTTAAGTAATTTCAACTTAAATTACATTAAACTGACTTAAAAAATCAGTTAAATCTCGTATAACATAAAAAAGTAGAAAATTGCTTAACTGATTTTGGTGAGTTAAAGCAATGTAAAAACATGTTGTCATAACTTCTTGATCATATCATTTTTATTACAGTGTATCTGTAAAAAATAAAGTGCTGTCATGAAACTCTAGATAGCGCAGGCAGATAGATCCTTAACTCAATCCCATGATTCTCTATAGGGCACAGCTGATTGGTTCTTGCTGTATCATAGCCAATAACCTCGCTGCTCAACCTTCAAATACTTGGTCAGCATTTGCTGCAGCGGTTCAGCTCCACCTGTATAGATCTGCTACGGGTAATTCATGTGTTCATGTATATTTTACAGCAGCAGTGTGTCTTACTTGCTCACACAGCAGCAACGTAGCAGATCAGTTCCGCCAAGACCAATCATATCAACATTGTCATATCCATTACCATGCCAAACACTCCGAGAGTTGTCATGACAGGAATGTTTTACTTTATGAAAATCCAAAGAATGGAAAGTAAACCTTGCTTAGTATGAATGTTGTTGTCTCTGTGAACAGTTGCTTATGTTCCTCTATTGTAAGTCACTTTGGAAAAATGCATAAGCCTAAAAGCAAAAATTGTATCATTTCATTTGGGTTGAAGTTTTGGCTTAGAGACTTTGTAAAAAGTTTCTTTCTATTCTTTCTATTAGTGCAGACATCCCCTCACTTCTTGTCTCTTTTCCTTTCATTCAGGATTTTACATTTCTGTCACGTTCATTTAAAACAGAGGAGTTAGAGGAGTAAAGAGGAGTTGCTAAAAGACTCTGAATCAAGCAAATTTATGTTCACTTCTCCGTGATCTTCCGCATTTTCAATGCTTCTGCTCAAGCTCATTTACCACAGCTACAGCTAACACCTACCCACACACCCACTTCTGCAACCTGAACCTCCGAGGATCCTGTAGCCATGGAGATACCTTGGTCATGAGAGAGAGAGGAAAGAGCAAAAGAGAAAGAGAACAGAGCTGACTCACGAAAATACTAGATTTTCAAGAGTCAGAGTGACCCACAAAGCAAAAATAGCTTCATGGAGACAAAAGAAATAGCAATCTGCAAGAAACACTCCTTTGAAATATAATATAAAATACTA
Source organism: Scardinius erythrophthalmus (assembly GCF_964197995.2). Lineage (NCBI taxonomy): Eukaryota > Metazoa > Chordata > Actinopteri > Cypriniformes > Leuciscidae > Scardinius > Scardinius erythrophthalmus. The sequence continues at coordinate 33,604,662 of NC_138232.1, read as the reverse complement.
TTTGTAGTTTTTTTTTTTTATATAATGCATGTCAGTTTAGTTCAAGAATATAGATGTGTGGGCTTTCTGTGAAAGTTCTTCTGTGACGACTAAAATAAACTGCATGAGACATGTCCTAGTTGTGTCACCACTTAAAATAACTGTGTGGCTCAAAATAACATATGAAAGCATAATTCTATTGACTGCCGGGGAAGCAATTATTGTTAAAAACACAATATTTTTCAATAGCCAGTACACTTGTCTATCACTCCAGTTCTGTCTGCCTCTCTTGGACCGGTGATTCAGAGGCGGTCTCTTCACACCATCTCCTTTGTCATGCCTCTATTTGAATCCATTTACACCCTCACCAATGGTCTTGTGTTCGGAGCTGCTGGTTTTCACGCATGCTGATGAAGCCGAGGCGGGCACCGTGTTGGCTGGGGCGGGAGACTGTTGGCTGCCTGGGGGAGGAGTATGAGGTAGGTGTAGGAAATGCAAGTAAACACATTAAGCCCACAGGGCTCCGGCAGTGTTTGGAGTGAGATCAGGAGATCAGGAGCTCAGGAGGGCCAACAGCTACCCCAAAAGAGTTAGAGCCTCTGTTAGAAACATCAACCCCTTCCCCCAAACCTTTGTCCCAAAATGCAGCTGATTGAGTGTGTGGGGACTCAGCTTTGGCTAATAGACTAAACCAAAGTAGGCCAGCTGCTGTGCCGATGTGTTTAAACGACTGCCGTGCCTGCTTGCTTAAAGCAAGCTTCGGGGTAACTGGAGCATATAAGAGAGATGGGAGTTCAACACATGCAGACAGACAAAACCACAAATTGTGTTCAAAAAGAAATGTTTAAACATTGTTCATCCACCTCAGGATGTGAAACTAAATATCATGTGTTGTTTAATTTTATGAGTAGCAACTTATGCAATCCTGCTACCAAAATGTTGGGACATTAGGAGTCTTGATTAGTGTGTTCATTATTCTCTAGAAATACATATAAGTACACCCTAAGTAAGCTCTAATAAATGTGGTAGTTTTAATAAATTCTAAACTTTCTATATTGCGTAACAGGGCTGCAATTAACATAGCCGGCTGTAGATTTGGTCTAAATAGTCACTTGTGGTATACTGTAGTTTGAGACCACATGTTGGTTTGAAGTTATTAATAAACTTGTATTTTTGATTTGATCATTTTCTGGTAACAGGCCTCAATGGTTTAATAAACCTGACGAATGTAGTCATTTCTAAATTTTGATCAATGTGATGGAATGTTACATTTTTTTAATGTGGCAATAATATGTGTTAAGTGCACAATTCAATGTTTTAGTAATTAAAATAACTCATGTTTTATTTTAATTATAAAATAAACTAGGGCAAGAAGGATAAGGGAAGGTAGGGCAGGCAAAAATTACTATTTTTAATGGTTACAGACATTTTAATAGTATTTTAGTATCATCTATACATCTCTCAAGATGGGTTTTATGCTTTAGTTGCATTTAAAAAGTAAGGGTACACCAACTTGATCAATTTATTTGCCACGTATTAGCTATAAGTTATGTGTCTTTCTAGTTTGTTGTCTCTCATGTAACAGACACACAAAGTAAAACCACTGCCCTCTTCACCTAGTTGAGAGCTACCAGTAGGACAATTATTAAGCCAAAGACAGTGTGAGGTGTGATGTTGTACTGTATATCAGCACTTACTGTATTTAAGCAAGTCTGCGATAGATAAAGAGTGTCAACTGTGGCCACTAAAACTGCACAGCAATCAAATGTGTTTCTTTTTAATTAACATACAGTGCACAATGAATGCCTTGCGGTCTCCTTTGCGCTCAATGGTTTCTGAAAGTCTGGCAACCATGCATATCTTGTACTAACAAGATACCATTGTGTTCTTGAGAATACTTTCAAAGACTTGATGCTTTCATGCCATGTTGCATTTAAATTACATTAATTACCAGATGACAACATGTGACATTACTCTTTGCTGTTCACGGAATTATGGCATGTCATTTTGCACGGTGTCAGCAACGGTGCCTGGTGTCGGTCATAGGACATGCCGCATTTTCTCATTATTGGCGCAATATTGGTATATATAGGCGTATTCTTTCCAGCACATCCATTACACACTTCATAATAGCCACTGTTCCACTGCCGGACCAAACCGTTCTCATTGCTTAACCACTCCATTCCGTGTCGATCCGGCCCGGTCAGTACGGATATGGTTTAATTTTCCAATGTGGGTCTCTTTGGAATGTATAACAAAAGCGTCAGTCGAGAATTCTGTAATCGCGCCTTGCCGAACCAAGTTCAAGTGGAGATATAACCGTAACTGTTCCTTACCGTTCTTAGAACTGTTCGGCCCTACAGTGGGAAAGATTGATATATACCACCGTCACTTTGCAGGCGCAATCCTAGGTACTTAAAGCTGCTCATCTTTGCCAGGCCCTCGGCATTGACCAGGATATTGCCATCAGATTAATTGGTCTTCAGGTTTTCTTTTTAAGGACGATAATTATACCTATAACTATATTAGTGTCCGCACCAGTGGACAATTGGCCTACTTACTGCCCGTGTTTATAGATGTGGCCATTGTCAAGTCATGCCACAACAGCTGTCTACACTGTACATGACAAGTCCATTACAAGTCCATTTGTCCTTTCTAACAGAAGTAGCGCAAGAGCTTGGAAAATGTCAGAAAATAGTTGAATGTCACAATAGTTTACTGTCGGGTTTTTGTTGTATCGTGTAGCGTCGCGCCAGATCCAGTGCACTATCACTGACTATAATCTGTTCTGTTGTCTTTGTCCAGGCTGGACACAGTGTTATGAAATAGCAGTTCCCGGCAACACGTTCCCAGTGTTCTGCCTTTGAATGCCTCAAACTTAACCTGACATATTCCTGCGCCATGAACAAGGTAATGGATGCGGATACTGGATCTCGCACAGTGGAAACCCAAGACGGCTGGAAATTGAAATCCGTGGCTTTGTGTGGATGTCAAAACCAAAATGACATATTATTTAGCAATTAGTTAATAGTCATGTGCCTCAACAAGTAAAAACATAATGGTCACACTTTAGATTAGGGTCCAATTCCCACTATTAACTAACTATTAACTACGACTTTTGCCTGAACAAACTCCTAATTACTGCGTAGTTAGTGAGGTAGTTGTTAAGTTTAGATACTGGGTAGGATTAAGGGATGTAGAATATGGTCATCATGCAGAATAAGACATTAACATGTGCTTTATAAGTAATAAATAAACAGCTAATATCCTAGTAATAGCCATGCTAATAAGCAAACAGTTAATAGTGAGAATTGGACCCTAAACTAAAGTGTTACCGTCATAACCTTTGCAAATCATTAATGATTAATTAAAGCATACAACTGGAAGCTTAAGTACAAGTCTTTGACCAATTGTGGTAATTAACACTATTAGTTAATACTATATGTTATTAAGGAATTAATAAATTATGACACATTTAATTTATAACCATTCATATATTACTTAATCTATTGATCATATAGAATTGTTATTAACTGCTGATGCAGTAATCATTGCTAAATGGTTTAGTTCTTCATGAGTCATACATTAACATGTGATTATCTGTGCATTAGGCATGAATTAATGCATATTAGTGCACCAGTATTGTAAAGTGTTAATCAATTATTTTTAGAATATAGCCTACTGTTATTGTTATAGTTTTATTCCAAACAGTATGCCACATTATCACATTAAGAAGTCTGTTAAATATAATTAGTCACAACTGTTCATTTTGATGAAAGCCATATAACACTTCTGTTAGGAATCTTCTCTTGGCACAGGGCACCTATTACAAGTTCCTCACCATACTCCACCACTGTGCCCCTGATGACGGATGGCATTTCACAATAACCTGCCAGTGCTCCGGTGACGCAAAGTTGTTTTGATGTTGCTATTTGATCTTTTTACAATGTGGTGGAAGAAACAGAGCAAGCTGCTGAAAATGTCAGCTCCGCATTATTCTCCACACTACGAGAGAAATGAAAAAATAGGAACGTGGATCAGGAAGAAGAGGAGGAACAAAAAGCGAAGAAAAAAAAATCTAAAAAAGAATACAGTCTACAGTTAAGTGACCTTTTCAATGCAGGCGAGAAGTTGTGGTGAGGTGATGTTACCGTCACCTCTGATAAAAGACAGCAGTGATTGACTTGTAAAGGTCTTAAACATGTTCTACTCACAAAGAACACATTATGTCTGATCGAGTATGTCAGGAGTGCTTTGTGTTATAACAAATACTGTTTATTTAAAGTTCTCGGAATTGAAATATTTTGTTCCCCGTAAGAGATGATAGTGCTGTTCAATGCTGAAAGTTATAACCATTTAAACATTAAAAATAAGGAAACATGACAATAAAGGAGTACAATAAAAAAGTAGACATCCTGTCTTAAAAAAAAAATAGACAGCCATCAGCATGCTGTCAAATTTCCACTGACCTTTAGACCATGCCTTCAGCAAAAACACACGCATTATCCGGGATCAGGGAGTCAACCATTTCAACTTCATCATTGAATATTCAATCACTGTGATGGTTTGCATGGAAGGTCCTATCACCTACTGCAATTAGAGATAAAGATAATCATTGGCTGACACTATACTCTAGAACAAGAAAGATTTTATTGTTTGGACTGATTTCAATTTTATCACACATTGAGTCTAGTGGAAGAATGCATGTTCATTGTCTACCTGCTTCACTGCACATAGGCTTATTATTGACACAGACGCGAAACATGTTAACACAGCAAATTCTAATGGGTGAACTTTAAACTTTATAATATTCATCTATTGCAAGTCTCAGGTTTAGGTTTTAGCCTGTTTTTAACTTAAAGGAAAATACAAGTTATGCTCAACTGTTGCATAATGTTGTTTACCACACAAAAATATCACTCATCCCACATTTTCTTCAAAAAAGAAGCAAAATCAAGGTTACAGTGAGGCAATTTGAAGAATATTAGGCCGATTTTGAAAGGATTTAAAAACAGAATTGGGAAGCATTTAAAGGAGAACTCCGGTCAATTTTAACATTGAGCTAATTTTTTTTTGTAAATTTGGAGTGGTGTCAATACACAGAACAATGACAGAAATCGGTGTTGCCTACACTGTGTTATCCTCTTTTCAAAATTTGCACCCTGTTGACTTCAATGGGGCAAGTTTTAAACCTGCTTTTAGCCTCTTAACATCCTTGATGTGTCATTACAAGTGCACAGGTCATGTGAGTGATTCCTTTGGAGTGAACGCAGGTCAATCTGACTGCAGTAGATGTGAAAGATATGAATAAAAATGATGTTTATTCAGCCAGCGCTCATACCTGTATTTACATCCTGTTTTCGGTAAGTCCATAGTAATCGATTGTCGAGTTCACACGCATGATCATAGGTACTAAACCAATGCGTGTGAACTCGACAATCGATTACTATGGACTTTGACCGAAAACAGGATGTAAATACAGGTATGAGCGCTGGCTGAATAAATATCATTTTTATTCATATCTTTCACATCTACTGCAGTCAGATTGACCTGCGATCACTCCAAAGGAATCACTCACATGACCTGTGCACTTGTAATGACACATCAAGGATGTTAAGAGGCTAAAAGCAGGTTTAAAACTTGCCCCATTGAAGTCAACAGGGTGCAAATTTTAAAAATAGAATAACACGGTGTAGGCAACACCGATTTTTGTCGTTGTTCTCTGTATTGACAGCACTCCAAATGTACAAAAAAATGAGCTCAATGTTAAAATTGACCGGAGTTCTCCTTTAATGCATCATGTAAAGTTTACAAGAAAAATCTTTGGTTAAAAAATAGCAGAATTTCATTATTGAGTAGCCTATATAAATACCAAATTTGTCTTTTTGTCTTAGATTCACTACGTTATACGCCTATAGTTTAATATTAATAATCTAATCTTCTCACAGAAGAAGGTATCTAGTCAGCTTACTGACAATTCTGGAATTCTAAAATACATGCTATTTTCGGTGTATAAAACTAGGCTACAATACACTTCAAATGATTAACGACAAGACAAGGTGAAAAAAACCCCTGTGGAAAAAACGAATAAAGCACAGCAGCAATTGCTCTCCCCTCCACCATGTTTAAAGTTATTGCACACCCAACTCAGGAACTTGGGTATCACAATTATCCCAGAGCTTCCCAGTAGTAAATATGACTTTTCAACTAGGAAACTCGTATTTACAATAATTCCGACATGCAGGAAGCATGATTCTTCTGTTTAAACATGTATATTATTTGAGCTTTAAAGACGTTCTCATCATTTATGGTCATTTAATCCATCGAATCAACATTATGCCTCGATTAAGTGCTGTCGATTAAGTTTAACTTCTGTTTGAATGCAAATATTGCTTTGAACGACTGTCATTTTTAGGATTGGATTTTCAAACCTCCACAGGGACTTAAAATATTATGTTTTTTGTTAAGCGACTTATTCAATCAGATATTTCACCATCCTTGTGTGCACTGACATCATGTATGCTATAGCCCCGCTATACTACTTGTTAGTGTCAATAATTAATGTAGGCCTAATTAATGGGGTTATTATTCAGTATTCCATGAATTAATGTACATTTCAGACATCTTCACTTTCATTATAACCTTTAGGTTAGTTGCATTCATAGTGTTACTATTATGACATATCAATTAAATATGTAAATGTTCACATGCCTATATAAATCACAGAATAATTTTACCTTTCAGATCAATCTCTTTTACTGGGATTCTCCTTTGTCTGTTATCGGTTATTCAGTTATTCAACTAAATTGTCAAAATTCTAATTTAAATAGAATAGTTGACTTACAACTTACCCCAGTAGAGGGGTGTAAGAACGGAAGTTCAAAGGCAAAATTCTAAAGACGGCCGCGAGCTTGTTTCTCTGGCGCATACGGTCTATATGACTATATTCTACATTCTTTGTAGAACTCTGAGATAAGAAAACCATGCAGAAAAAGAGGCTGGACATGTGGTAACAGGCTTCATTTTTTCACGCTCATATTGAGGTGACTGGACTCATCATGAAACCCAAATGTGTGACCATCTGTGCTTATGTTGCTGTACTGCCATCTCTCTATTAGAGCCTGTAGGCTCACATAATAGTTTCCATTTATAATAGCATGTATTGTGTAACAGCATTAAAATATACATCCGCTTCACACTGAACCCCACCTCCCATGTTAGACTATACATAATATTGATCAAAAAGATCCATGAAAATCAATCTCTCACTTTTGACTTAATTTTAGAGACCTCTGTGCTAAAAATATCAGATTTCGATGGATCCACGCAGAGCATGTTCCAGTCTGCAGCCCAGTAAGTAAGACTAGATGTTGTTTGATGATGGATGAGCATTCCCTCGGGCCAGTGTCAGTGAGAGGAGGCAACACAGCTTATGTAATGATTATGCTGTCTTTGCCAACAAAAAAATAGTTAGCTCTATGTAAGCACCCCTCCATGTTTTGCATGTCATTTGCCAGTTCTAGAATCCTCAAAAACAGAAACATCTTTGACCTGTTCACTGTAGTGGATAATTAGTTTTGTTTAGTTGGCAGAATATACACTACCGTACACTAATATACGCTAATACACTAATAGTCTGAAGTTAGAAGTTTATATTTTCAGAAAGGATGCATGAAATTGATTGTAAAGACAATTGAATGATTTCTATTTCAAATAAATGCTGTTCTTTTGAACTTTCTATTTATCAAATTTACAAAAAAATCTTGAAAAAATGTATCATGGTTTCCACAAAACAGCACAACCATTTTCAACATTGATAAATTTAAGAAATATAATATTGCCTATTATAATAATTTCTGAAGGATCATTTGAAACTGAAGCTTTGCCATCACAGGAATAAATTGCATTTTAAAAATATTAAAATAGAAAACAGATATTTTAAATTGAGAAAAATATTTCACAATATTACTGTTTTTACTGTATTTTTTACCAAAGAAATGCCACCTTGGTGAGCATAAGATAATTCTTTCAAAAACATTGACCCCAAACTTTTGTGTCTTGTAGTGTATCTGTGAACAGATCTATTGAAAATGTGTCATTATTTATTTATTTATTTATAATGCAGTAAATGTTTTATAAAAGCAACAAAGGCAAGTGTCGTGAATACAGTAATGGCTAAAGGGCCTAGCAGGCATGACATACAGCCATCCATACACCTCTCATATGTTGTTATTGTTTACAGTCTCTCATGCACGCCTCTCATATGTTGCTATAGCCTACTTATTTTATGAGGTAAATCATACAAGTTAATTTCTGGTAAAATTTTAATTCATATTTCCCAACACTTTCACCAATGTTATTGCCTATTATTATAAAAGCTTGTGTGTGTGTGTGTGTGTGTGTGTGTGTGTGTGTGTGTGTGTGTGTGTGTGTGTGTGTGTGTGATGCAGCTATTCATGTGGCCATTTCTAATAAGAGCACTTAACATCTCATTCATTGAAGAGAGAAAATTAAACGTTGCCTGGCAACCACAAAGAGCACTTTCCTTAAAAAGTAGATGTTTTCTGTCATCAGTAAAGCCAAAAGTACTTATTTTAAAGTGTTGTGCATTAAACAGCAGATTGTCTACAAAGTGCTTTTGTAATTTTCCTCACATGACTAACCCCATTAAAGAAAATCTGGAGAACTATAATTCGCTTTTTAGCCAGATAACCTCTTCGGGATATCCATAACTGTGCTTTCTGCATTCCCAAAAAGTTGGATTTTTCTGTCAGGCTGACAAACAACAGGCTGGATGAACCAAAGTCAATTTTTTTTTCTTTCTGGGTTCTGTGTGAGCCACAGAGGGAACATTCTGTCCTACAGAGTCTCTTTAAAGCATGCTACAACTACAAAGTGCCTTTAATCTAGATTTTAGAGGAAGGGGAGGGAAATAGGTTGAGAGGGAGGAGAAAAGATTGCTAATAGGGGAGTGGTACATCAGTGACATTCAAGACAACACTGCTGCCTACTGTTCGAAACAAGAATGGATTTTTGTGAGAAGTGTGCATGATTTGCTTCGTCAGAAAGCCACTGCTTGTATAAACTTCCAATCCAAAGGTAGGACACATCTACTCAATGTTTTTTTCTCTCTAATATTTTCCAACATTTTAAAATAATAATAAAGTCGTCAGAAATGGAAGTTTTGTAGGTATTCAAATAGTTGAATTCTTACTCAAAGTCGCCATCTTGTGTGTGTATTACAGCTCTGCACACACTGGTCTATCTATCTATCTATCTATCTATCTATCTATCTATCTATCTATCTATCTATCTATCTATCTATCTATCTATCTATCTATCTATCTATCTATCTATCTATCTATCTATCTATCTATCTATCTATCTATCTATCTATCTATCTATCTATCTATCTATACATACATAGATTCCTATAGATCTACCTATAGATTCCATAGATTCTCTAGGGGTCGTTATGTTAAAGCCATCCGCCATATTGGAACGGTCAGATCCGGTCGGTGAACCCTCGAGAGCACTGTGCGTCTGCAACTAGTTATAGCCTACGCATGTATGAATATCTATATCTGCAATAGACTTCAGCGGATGCTTTTACTAAACTAATACAATACAACAAGACGACGACGTTAGCTAACTCGACATTAAAAAGTTACCATAATTTAAAAGCCTGTATATTGAATTAATAATATGATTATTGAGGTGCATCCTGGACTAGATGGTTTCTATGTTGGCTTCTGTCCCTTAACTATCCGTCCCAACATTCAGTTCATTTTTATTTTTTTGTCGCTGTAGCCTATATACAGGAATATAATTTGTATATTAAAGGATTTAATTTGTAAAATGTGCAAATATAAAATGCTAAGACATAGCCTCGTAGGCTATGAAAGGCTATTTTATAAAGCATGCAAGTAATAAAAGTCGCTTTCCTTGGTTGTTGTGGTCTAACAATATCTGGGGCATTCTACAAAACCCATCTTGTGTTCCTCGATAGTGTAATTGATTTAACTTTTATGTATTTTTAAACGTGGCTTCCTGAAAAGAGATTAATTCTGTGAGGCCAATCTCTATTTCTATTATCTTGTGTTTTTGTAAGGTGCAAGCTGTCAATCCTGTTGCAATGATTTTGTACAGTTAACAAATATATAAGTATTAAATAGTTTTTTTTTAAATAAACATCACCGTTTTATGAGTTTGAGCCCTGTAAACTTTCATATAGCTTATTGTATATTAGTACCTTGAGATGGTACAATGCAGTATTGACACATGTTTTAAACCATATAGAAATGTATTTTAAAATAAGCTTTTCAAAATGCACCTGCTTAATAGTCACTCATACTATATCCTTACCATGGTATTACCATGTCCTTTGAGACGCCAATAAACCAACGGGTCCAAAAAATCTAAAATGAATAAATAAATATGACAGTTTCAAAATGACCATTTATTTTTTCTTCTTTTCTTTTTTGTAAAAGAACTTAAATACTGCTAGATTTGCCTTTTACACAATTATATTCCATAAAACATTTTTTTCTTTCAAATTTGTAATAAATTAAAATGATATGCATGCAATTTTGCATTTCCATCTTCAATTTTCAACTTTCACAAAAAAAAAAAAAGGAAAAATTGACACATTTTTAATCTTTTGTCTGGAGCTCAGATGAAGCTGCTGTGAAACGGGAGAGAGCAGGATGATGGGAAGGGATGAACAACGTTCCGGTTTTACAGAGAAGTTCCATCTGATTGTCTCAGGCAGCAAATTCAGAGATTTCAGATTTTTTGTTTAGTCCATTTTTGGCATCGACTGCCAAATTCCTCATGTTCATTCATCCTCATTATATAATTAACAGAGAAGCATGCTCATAGACAAATGCATACAGAATGTACTCGTTGCGGCCCTTCGTTTTTCAGAGTTTAGTTTTTTCTTTAAAATGTATTCTTTTGAAAATGCACAAACTAGCATAAATCAATAAGGCGAGAATATGCAGGCGAGGAAATCCATGGTTTGCCAAGGCCTCGTGTCTGTAAGTTTCAGGTCTAGGTGTGAACTGCTTCCATACGAGGATCTACTTGTTCTTGGCCAGTCCCTTTCACCCTGAAAACGTATGATCAGAAAAACAACACTCTGCGGGTTTAGTTTGTAAGAATTTGAGATCTGGACGGCAGCTGCTCCAGTTGGCAGGGTGGAGAACAGGGTGCCAGTCACTCCTAAAGAATCAGAGCTAAACTAACCTTTTCGTCCTAGAGTTACATTTAGTGTTGAGGTCTTTGATGGTGGGTTTTTTTTAGAGAAAAGATGGATCTACTTAAATTACAATATACCAAAGTGCCATAATTTATGCTTTTAAATGACGAAAATGAATCATAAAAAGTCTTGCTTTCCAACTCTACTGAGGATTAAATCACAGCGACATTTTTGTTCTTCAGCATTCCTATGTTATGCATCTCTTTAAGCCGTCTTCCTAACTGGAAATGAATGCCTGTCAAGAAACGAGTCCATGGCACTGGATGCAGTGCGTCATGCTAAACTGCACAGATGAGTGGCTGTCTGTGGCTGAATCTGAGATTCCTGCTGTTTACGGCAGAAGTTATGTGGAAATTCCTCCGCCTAAGATTTCGAGGCTTTGGAAAACTCCAAAGGTCATTGTATTTAAGATTCCATTTCTGTAACAAAAAGATAGCTGGCAGTAGGTTTGTGTTACATTATTATTGAAATGTTCCAGTTTGGCAGCCACTTTCTCGGGGCCCTGCTTATTGGTCTGTCCGCTCAAGTTATGCACTAATGACAAGGGAAGCATGCGGTCAGGTAACATGCTGGCAATAATGACATAAAGACTAACTGAGCTCCTTATTCGGTTTTCAGGGATCCTGCATACACCCTTTGAAACTCTCCGATTCTCTGCTATTGCTAGCTTCACAGAATATTTGCTTTTAAGGGCCAACCAATCATTCAATTCCATTTTGAAGTTAAATGGTTGCTTGGAAGAAGGAAAACCTGCCTTTTTTCAACAGAATAGACAAAACGAAAAGTCAACAAGCATATTAACATGTGAAAGCATAACAACTGTCTCCAATTGCATGTTAAAAGGTCCTCTTTCCCCGGGCAGACACATTGAGCCTCGAATAAGCAGGTGGAAATGCAGGCTTTGGTCAGATGGCGAAGGTTCAGGAGGGGCTAAACAGTTTCTGCTTTGTAGCTCAAGAGACCCTAACAAAAGGAAAACATAATGGAAGATGTATACAATTGTGGACAGAAGCCATCTTGGCTCGGTGGCTCTGTGGCTCAGGCTTGGAGGACGAAACGGGGCAGGGTGGCTCAGAGCCGGTGTCTTGAGTCCTGGCTGTAGCTGCCTGGGGAACTGCGGTTGCGGTGGGGCTTGTAGGTGTCCTGGTAGGGGTCCTGGTAGCCCTGCTGTTCTTCCATGTAGTGGTGGTCTCGACCGCTGCCGCCGTGCTGCGAGCCTGAGGAGCCCCGGTTACGTCCCTTGTGCGCTCGCTCGTTGTGGTAGTTCTCATCTGAGGTCATCAGGTTGCGCCGTTCGTTGGGGGTGGAGTTGTCCCCGGTGTGGTTGGCGTGCCGTGTTTTTTGTCCCTGTTGATTCTGATGTACAAGTACCAAATAGAGTAAGAGCCAGCACTGGGATATGGATAGTTCACCCAAAAATGAAAATGGGAGTAGTGAAAAGCACATTTTTCTTGAGGTGTGCCTTTAGCCCCATTGTACCCTATATATAAAAAACGCTATTTATGCTCACAACACAAAGGGAATTTTTTTCTTCTGCTGAACACAAAAGAAGATCATTTGAAGAATGTCGGTAACCAAACAATTGATGGACATCATTGACTTCCATAGTATGGATAAAAAAATTCAGACATTCGGTTACCGAAATTCTTCAAAATACCTTGTTTTGTGTTCAGCAGAAGAAAGCAGGTTTGGAACATCTTGAGGGTGAGTAAATGAAAGGCTCACCAGCATGGGGCAAAAGGCACACATTATTTATAGAAATACATTAGGTAAAATAATATGTATTGAATAATGTCTAAGTTAATACTTGTTCAAAACGACCACTTTAGCAAAGTTTGTACTATTTTCTGTTTATTTTGATAAATAAAACAATTAATTTTAAATATACTGTCATTAAAATATGTTCTTATAAAAATATATTTTTTAAAAATACAGAAAGAAAATTATTTCAAAAAGATTCTGAAAGCAGGAATTATTAAGGAGATCTCATAACAATTTAATATAGATTTACAGGAGTAACAATAAATATTTTATTATACGACATGATTAATATCATATTTTTAAATATGATGGTTTCATTATAAATATGGTGATTACCTCTAAGGTGGACACTCAACTTACTATATAATATTTACCATGTGAATCTAACCATGTCATGTCAACAAATGGAAAAGCCAGCCAGCTGTTTATTATCATGTTAATTATTGTGCTTTTCGCCCCGACAGCAAGACTGCCTTTTACCCAAAATACATAGTTTTACATATTCGTACCTTATTGAAAAACTGTTGCTTTAATTAGCATTAATGAAAATCATTAAGAAGATCTTTGTCTCAAAATATATTCAATAATTTTAGCGATTCTCATTTGCTACTTAAATCTACAACATTTTAAAAAACATCAAATATTAGATCAAATTAGCGCAGAATCAACTTTGGGCTGCTGGCCACGATCGCGTCAAGGATCAACAACATTTTTGGAAAGTGCTAGTGGTTTAGAGGAAAATAAAATCGAAATAAGCGCTGAAAAGGCGTGGACACGGTTATTTTTGCAGCTGACCTTATTGCATATGTATTTGTAGAAGTTTCCCTTTAAGACGCTAAATTTATGGGAGGAGAGTATTTAAATTACTCATGCAAGGTGATTTACTAAGGTTTGTGCTAGTCAATTTACTGGTATTTGTGTGTCTTAAACCAGACGCTAATTGGTATATTGCGTTTGTCATTATGAAAATGATCCAGCTGCATCTGTGTTCTTTAATTTGCACGTCATCAGTAGATCACATGCAGAACTTTCCACTCCCATCAGCGTTTTTTTTTTGGAATCACTCTCATGGTAATCGGCCATGTTTAGTTAATCTGGCTCCATGTGTTAAAGGGTTAGTTCACCCAAAAATGAAAATTCTATCAGTATTTGCTCACCCTCATGTTGTTCCAACCCCGTAAGACTTTTGTTCATCTTCGGAACACAAATTAAGAAATTTTTGATGAAATCTGAGAGCTGTCTCACTCCTTCATAGGCTTCTAGGTAATTTCATTCTGCCAGCCCAGAAAAGTTAGTAAAGACATCGTTAAAATAGTCCAAGTGACTACAGTGGCTCAACCTTAAGTTTATCAAGCGACGAGAATACTATTTGTGCACAAAAAAACAAACAAAAATAACGACTTTATTCAACTATTCATTTTCTTCTGTGTGGGCCTCTGAGTGAGTTCACGAGAGCGCCACGACGCATGCACGAAAACTGTGAAGATGATGCAAATGGGTCTCGATGTAGTGTTTAAAATGGTTCTAAAGTGTGCATTTCCTGGATGTCCGAATCGCGAGAAACTAACGAGAAAACGTAATAGTGCCTTACCAATGCCGCAAAATTAATGGCTTACCTTTCACACTTTTCCATCAAATGATCATGAGCGTCATCTTCTCAGTTCTCGCGCATGCGCCGTGGTGCTCTCGTGAACTTACGTCACAGGCCCACACAGAAGAAAATTAATAGTTGAAAAAAGTCGTAATTTTTGTTTGTTTTTGCGCACAAAAAGTATTCTCGTCGCTTGATAAACTTAAGCTTAAGCCACTGTAGTCACTTGGACTATTTTAACGATGTATTTACTAACTTTTCTGGACCGGCAGAATGAAATTGCGTAGAATCCTATGAAGGAGTGAGCCAGCTCTCAGATTTCATCCAAAAATATCTTAATTTGTGTTCCGAAGATGAACGAAAGTCTTACGGGGTTGAAACAACATGAGGGTGAGTAATTACTGACAGAATTTTCATTTTTGGGTGAACTAACCCTTTAAGTAGCCATCTGTGTGAGTGAGATGTGCGTGTGTGACTGCGCACCTGCAGGCCGGATATGGCAGACGTAGTGTAAGGGGCCAGGGCAGCAGGGCCGAGGTTCCTGCCCAGCAGAGGGTTGAGTGGGGTACTGCTGGAGGTGTGGGTGGCCTTCCAGTACGCCTCAAGATACTCCGCCAGGTGCTCGCATGCGTCTTCCAACTGATTCTCATCCAAGATGATGTCAAACATCTCCTGTTAAAAAGAAAACACATTCAAAAATATTGACAAAGTATTAGAGTGATGGGCAACACTTTATTTTGATAGTCATCTTTACACATTTTACTAAATATAAGTAACTACCAGTCAGAGTATTAGACTGTCTGAAGCACTTTATTTTAATGGTCCCCAACAGACATTCTAACTTGACAGTAACTTTGCAAGTACATGTCAACCTATTCTACTAACCCTAACCTAACAGTCTACTAATACTCTAATGAGAGTTAGTTGACATTTAATTGCAAAGTTACTTATAGTTAGTTAAAACTAAAGTGGACTATGGAAATAAAGTGTAACCGCCTGAGGTTAAAAATACATGAAGCTGGAGTCATTTCTGTATTTTCCATCCATGTGTGTTTAGGTTTGTACGTAAAGGAAGACGCACCGGAGGACACTGTGCTAGTTTATCTGCTGCTACGAGCTGTACATTGAGATGTTTACTCTGTGACTTTCCTCTGGACTTGATGAGCCGCTGGAGGACCTACAGAACAGAAGAGTTGGTTACGCAGCAAGAACAGTAAGGTCAGATTTTAAGTTTGATCTTTTTCTAGTAAAACACTAAAATCATGACACAAGAGCGTCTCTGAATGTCGCACCTTTGGCGAGGACACTTTGACATGGACGATGATGGGTGCTAGTGAAGTCTTCAACAGCTGAGCAGGATGGTTGATGGTGTCTGCATCCAGCACAACCAGCTGGAGTGAGCGAGCTAGTTCAAATATGCGCTCAATCTCGCTCTGTACCTCAGCTGTACATGCATATCACACAAAGAGTTAGATATTAGTTTAAAGTTTGCACACTTAATAGAAAAAAAAGCAGAACTTGGAAGTGATTCATTTTGACACTTGAGAATGTGGTGTATACGATTGTATATTGCATTTGATTGCAGTATGTTGGATTAAAGTGCCCCATTATGCTATTTTAAAGGTTCCTAATTTCATTTTGGAGGTCTCCTACAATAGGATTACATGCATCCAAGGGCAAAAAACACTTTCATTTTCTCATAATATACATTGCAGCATTACCACTTCTCTTATGGTGCTTTTCCACTGCATGGTACGGCTCGGTTCGGCTCGGTACGGTTCGACTCGGCGCGGAATGGTTCGGCTCGCTTCGCTTTTCCACTGCGTGGTACGACTCGACTCGTTACGGCACGGTTCGGCTCGCTTTAGCTCGTTTGCTTTTCCACTGCAGTTAGTACCGCTTCAAAGTGGACTGATCGTTATAGTTGCCGTCTCTACTACCATGACATCATATTAAATACGAATTTTTCATTCCGTGTTTCCCCATCCACTCCTCGGCAACTGATGAGAGGAACGTCTGCACCTCGTCCACTGACCACGATTCAGCCATTTCTTTTTTGTTTATAATCTTTTTTTGAAGCAAATACTTTAAAAACAGGTTGGCTGTTGTCTACTGGCTATTTAAATCTAGCGGGTTTAGTGTCTCGTGTTGTAAATACAATGACGCTGGTAGAGATGATTCTGTCTGACCAATCAGTGATCTGCAGTGTTTTCACGTCACATTTTAGTATCGGTACGGTACGCTTGGAACCTCAAGGAACCTCTTGGAGCCGAAGCGAGCCGTACCGTACCATGCAGTGGAAATGCGCCAGTAGTGAGCCGTACTGAACCGAGCCGTACCGTACCATGCAGTGGAAATGCGCCAAAGCGTGCCGTACCGAACCGAGCCGTACCGTACCATGCAGTGGAAAAGCGCCATTACAGTGTCTGAAACAGTTCGATAAAGGATTCAGTTTCTCTAAACCCCTCCTTTCCGATAGCGTACTCTGCTCTGATTGGTCAGATAGCCCAGTCTGTTGTGATTGGTCTACCGCTTACAGCACGTGTTGGAAATGAAATGCCCATTACTATATCTGAATTTCAGCACCGGAGGCTTGATCAGCACTTATTCACAGTGATACAAACACTAACAATGGTGTTGGTTTTACTGTATTAATTCGAGCCTGAGCCTGATGGAAAGTTGATTCACAGTGCAGAAAACAACGTCTTCTCGACAACACAAACCAAAATCTTCCAGGCCTCAGCTACAACTACAGTATTTGAGGGCGGGTCAAAGTAGACGTTCACGGGCAGCGAATGAAGACCATAAGCTGACATTATGCAAATTTGTTATAAACCTACGTAGGTTTGTGCAGGAAGTAAGACTGGAATTACCGACGACTCGTTTAAGGCAGTTCAGAATCAGTTCTTTCTTATGGGAGTCAAGTTAAGTCACCTTTATTTTTATAGTGCTTTATACAATACAGATGGTTTCAAAGCAGCTTTACAGTGATCAACAGGAAAATATGCAAACAGAGTTTAATTCGGCTGTAAAGCAGCTCTAAAAAGAAAATAGTGTCATTGTTCAGCTGAAGTCAGTTCAGTGTTGGGCAATAACTTCATTTATCATGCACTTTGATCTTTGAAAATTTGCAGAACTTTTATATTTACAAACAGCTACATTACACACTACATGCAAGGTAATATCCGAAAAAGCATAATATGGGCACTTTAAATTTAACCTGGAATATTTCTTTAACAACCCTTTGCCAGTTATGTTTAGGCTCTCTCTATATCTTACCAAGACTGGATCTGGTATTTGAGCGCTCAATAATGGCTCTCTTGCTGGGATTGTTAAGCACTGATCTCTTTGCCAGTGAGATGTCTGCTGTCACACGTGTGATAGTTATCCTAGGACGATAAATACATGATCTGTAGATAGCTGCAGTGCAAATCTGTAATTATAACATATCAGACACCCTGTTTGTAATCTCCATCTTTTACAAGAGTTGTGCAGGAAGATGATATTTTGAAATGACATTGTAATCATCTATAAACCACTTTTGTTACTTACCTGCCATCAAACCGGTGTTTCAAGAAGTCAAAAAGAGCTTTCTGCATCATATCAGTGACCTGTACAAAAGATATGAAGCGTATTTTTAAAACATCTAAACTTAAATATATATTTATATAACAATTTCATATTTAAAGGTGCATTAAGCAACTTTTCATGTTAAAAATACCCGTATTCTAACCCATACATGCTTAAACAATTGCCTGATGGGCTGAATGAGCCCTTCTCTGAACACTGATATTGTCTCTATAATCCTGTAAAGTAAAATAAATAAGAGGGATTCGGGCCGGAATTTTAGACTGGGCGTGATGTCATGCGCGTTCACGGCACGCTCACTTGGTTATGTCTGGCAGGTTTGTGTATTCGCCGCCATTCTCCGTAGAAGATGGATTCTAAGAGACCGGCTTGTAGTTCATTTCAAACACCAACGCAAACTCCACGTAAGATAAAAAAAAGAAAACTTTTGTCCGTGAGCGTGCACACTTCTGGTTGCAGTTTCGCTTTCTGCCAGAGGGGGCATAGTTCTGCAAAAACTCAGAGACTTGCGCAATGCACCTTTAAATAATAACATTTGCTCTGTGCATGTGCCTTGTTAATGCTTATTAAGGTATTGTACTGTAGCTTTAACACCAAACTCTATTGAAATAAGAGTGCCACAGCCCGCCTACATTTTCAGCAGCCTTGGTTCCTGGCGTATTTTCCCATTCATTTTTCTCATAGGGATTTAAAAAAAGTCTTTGTTTAAGAGTTAAAAGCCATGAAACAAACCAACCAGCAACAAAGTGAATCACAACACTTTGAATTTAAAGCAAAGAATTATTTGAAAATCAGACAAATGTACAAAACTACATAGCTTTATAAGCTTTAAATCTATGAAGCATTGAAATAAAAACAGAAATATAAAAATATATGGTTTTCTGATTGGTGGAGATTTATTTACAGAATCATGGGTAATGCAGTTTTTCACCAGGAATTCCGCTGTTGAACAATTATTGATCAATTACTTAAAAAGTTGAAATAATGCAGGCTGATGGCTTGAACAAAAGCATACACCATCTATTAACAACCATGTAGCTTACAGTTGGTCTGTCTTTAATGGTTTACGAGTTATCGTTCAAAATCAATCCCCCTATTGAGAAAATGAATGGGATTTTTACTCCTAAAACCCGACAGTTGTACTTTATAAATTGCTAGTCTCCTGTGCAATGTGTTATTTGTGTGCCACATATGTTAAGCGTTCCAAAATTAGTCACTTATAAGGGTCCATGACGGTTAAGAATTTGCCTTACAAGTCAACCTTTGGAACAGACCTAAACATTTAATTTTAAATTAAAAACAACTCCTGTCTCATCAATGCATAAACTTACTTAAAATCACTGTAATTTAAACACCAAGCAGCCGCGTGAATAAATGAAATCCTTACAATAAAGCAAACCTGCATCTAGTTACGCCTTATAAAGGAACTTGTTTTTCTTATTCATTTTGCCTTCTTTCTGTCTCTCACAGATTTCCTCCCTCCATCACCATTCCTGTTCTTCTCTCCCTTTTCTGTCTCTTTCTAATTTCAAACCGTGCTCTACTTTCTAGCACTGACGTCTCCTGGACCCCGGAAGGTTGTTGCCGTGGTAACGGAACGGCGGAGAGGAGGAGTATGTTTTTGTTTTCTCTGTGTGAGGAGATGGAGAGACTGGAATAGATATTATATTTTGCTGGTATCAATAACGCAAGATGCGCACACACAGACGTGCAGCAAGTCATAAACAAAGAACGTCAGCTCTACGGCCTTGACGGGGGAATTTTCTGCTCAATGTTATTTTATGACGAATTCGCTGATTCGCCTTGTAAAAACTCTCCAGATTGATCTGTGACTAAAGCATTTTTCTGTTTGATGATGATACACCTCAACATCATTTGAGACAACCCACCTCGTATCCTTTCAGGGATGGACCGACCAGCACCACAGGCCTCATGGAAGGCACAACATCATAGGGAGTCACGTGTTCAGTCTGCATATGAGATCATAGGCAAATAACAAAGCACATGCGTAAAGGACAATGCTTACATAATATCAGTTCAATACGTCAACTAGTTTTTAAGCACAATGAGTTTAGTTTAACTTGAGAGGAATTTGTGTTTAAGACAGCGGTGACAGTCTCCTCAGTGTGGTTAGGTGGGGATTCTTCCATTCTGTGGACACACTTACCACTTTCTGTTTCTGCTTCCCTGTACAAAGAGAGGGAAAAAAAGAAAGTCAGAATAAAGTACTGTCAAGTTCTTCAAATTTGAGAATGCCATTCAAGTCATTCATGGTCCACTGTCCCATGCTCACAAGAAGCTGCTCGATTGATCTTTAGCCTTACGCAGGACAGTGTTGAAGTAAAATCATCCACTGACGAATTGCCTACGATTCCTTTTTATTTTCGGGGAGATTCCTGAAACCCCTCCCCCAATTCCTAAAGCCCCACCCCCACCAAATCACTGGCTCACCTGATGACATCACATCCCCCAAACTGGAGGACGAGCTTCCACTGGACTTACTAAAGAAATGAGCAGACAAACAGAGAAAGAGATAGAACATTTTTAGTCTGCGTGTCCAAACACACAAGCGGACTACTCTAAATCTTAATACTACATGCTATAATCTCTAAGTTCTAATAGCTAATGCATAAGACCTGGTCAGACCCACACTGATTCTATGTCACTGTCCATGTACTATGACCTAGAACTGATGCTGCATGTAGAATTGTTATCGATAGTCACCTGGGTTTGAGGGTCAGTCATCCGATTTCAAACTGCGAGCTGGTGTCACCTAACCTGATACCCAGTTTTCAACAAATCAAATGTCAAACAATCTCAAAATTCCACTGTATTTCAAGTCTCAAGTAAACTGCCTCATAATTTGATGCTGGGTCTCTCATCTGGTAGTCTCAGCATCAGACATCCCACCCATGGACCAGGTCTGATGCATATTTTATACAAAAATGGCAAGATCTCTCCAAAATTCTAAGCTCAAATCTGATTAGCTTCAATGCAATTTCCACCGTGCAAACATTTTTATCAGTCTTCCTGGAAAAAAGACTTTATTATATAGCACCAGGCTGCCACAATAAACAAAGTGTGCGAGGTTCATACCTTAAAATCTTAAAGATATTCAAGTGAGACACTAAAAAAGTATATCCTTTTGCACAACAGTATGTTCTGTTTATTTTCAGAGTCATGTCCATGGGGGAAAGAAAAATCTGTATTTATTACTAATTGTTACCATAACATTTATTTCTTCAGCTCTAGTTCTACAACAACTTGCACAGACTGTGGTACCATTATTAAAAAGGGTTACTATTTTGTAACACTCTTTACTATTTTTGTATTATTGATTTAGATTTAACACATCAAACAAAACAAAGCAAAATTAAACAAAGACAAAAATCAAACAAAAACAATGACAAAGACAAAAAAACAAAACAAAACAAAAACAAATGATGATTGAATGCTCTGATTTTTCAAACAGACAGTCTGAGTGGGTGGTTCTTGGCAAGAACATCATTGATTTAACATTTGAAATATTTTCCCCAGGTTTTAAACATCAAACATTCAAACAAATTCAACAAACAAACAAAAAACAAAACAAAGACAAAAATAAAAAACAAATGATGATCGAATGCTCTGCTTTTTCAATCAGACATTCTAAGTGGGTGGTTCTTGGCCAGAATAAACTGCACTGTGGACTAGATATCGATGTTGAAACTGAAAAGGCTGGCTCTGGTACTGCATTACTGGAGCTAAGACATGCAATGAAAGAACAGTAAACTGTGATTAAATATATTATCTGGGGTCAAATTCAAGTCATGATGTATTTGGCAAAGATAACAGTCCAGATTACATTGCATAGAAATGGAGAAAAAATAAAAGGGTAAAAATTCAGAACTCTTTAAAAGGCCACCTCTGTTCTTGAAACCCACAACACTTATTTAATGGTAAGGTGTACAGACTGGGATATATATAGGATATATTTAAAAATGTCTATTGTGTCCTAAAATAAGGCATGCAGTGACTAATATGCAATATTCTGTATCTACAGAATCTATACCAAACTATAGAGCATTTGGTTTTCTACAGATTCAAAAGGGCTTCAAAAACATTTTTTAATAATGGATCAAATTACATATAAAAATGAGCCTAGAAATATATAGTGGTGCAAATTTTTTGGAAAATTCTCCAAGATTTCATAGCCAGGTTGATTTAAAAAAAGAGAATATTATAAGAACAGACAGATTATTAAGGACCAAGAGGTTGTGGAAAGAATGTTCTGTGTCTGCTTACCCTTGTACGCGGCTTTTCTTCTGTTCCAGCTGTGCTCTGATATTCTCCAGCTTCAGGGGACTGGGGATAAAACCAATCTCACAGCCTTCTTTCACCAGCCTCCCAATCCACCAGTCATTATTAAACTTCTGCATACGGAACAGAGAAAGGACAAAAGAAATAAAAGCTTGGAAAAACTTTATCCCCTCTTAGCGTTTGACCAATGATACCAGTTTTAGTAATGAATTTTGGTTAGATTTTTTTTGCTACATTCAAAGTCATCAGTGAGTCAGTAGTGACCCTTTCACTAATGGGCCACCAGACCACAGTACCTCTTTGATGTGCAGGAAGTCTTTTGCATCGAATGAGATGGCAGTTCCTGGCACAGGCACATCTTCATCCAGCGCACCACAGTAACTGACATTCGTCTTCACGGCAAAGGCCACCGCTTTGGCCTGGAAGTCGATGTTTTTAGAATTAAAAACAAAATAAATATATAAAAAATAAGAACACACACACACACACACACACGCACGCACGCACGCACGCACGCACGCACGCACGCACGCACGCACGCACGCACGCACGCACGCACGCACACACACACACACACACACACACACACACACACACACACACACACACACACACACACAGTGTTGGGGTAATGCATTACAATATAAAGTGTGTGTGTTACATATGATAAACTCCACATATTAATATGTAGTAGGTGTGATTTGTGTCTGTCCTGACCTTTGCCCTCTCCAACTGCTGAGCAGCCTGCTGTTCTCGCTCCTGGCGGCCCTGACTACCCCCCTCCGGCCTCTCCTCCTCCAACGACACATCTGAATCAGACGGCCTGCTAGTGTAGGAATCAGCTGAACCCTGCCAACAGAAGGCACATACTAAATTACTTACATGCATGCAGTCTAGTAATGGCTTTACATGGGAAGTTATTAAAATGACATTTTCCTTGCTTAGTCCACCCAGATCACTTATGAAAACCTAAAAAATGGGTTGTTCTGAAATATCAGCTCAGTAACATTAACTCTTCCATGTTGATATCTGTTCAGTATTCAGATATTTGGTGTGCCCTGACGAAAGGCAGTCTGAAATACTATGTCAAGTCAAGTCAAGTCAACTTTATTTATATAGCGCTTTTCACAATACAGATTGTATCAAAGCAGCTTCACAGTATTAAATAAAATAGTACATCAGTGTTTGTTTCTGGTGTAAAACATCCACTATGTGGATGTGGAACCAATCAAAATCAAGGACATTTACATATAGAAGGTATAGTATCAAAAACTGTAGCTCAATCAGCAGAGCATGGCAGTAGCAATGCCAAGGTCATGGGTTTGACTCCCAGGGAAATCAAATGTGTACCTTGAATGCAATGCAAGTTGCTTTGGATGAAAGCGTCTGCCAAATGTAAAAATGTAAAATGTTTCATTCTATAGGTCAGAGTTAGGATGGAATATTGCCATATACAACTGAATAATGTTTGTATTGGGCTTAAGAAACCTTGAATAACCTTGAATTGGACAGCTTTGCAAAAAGTAAAAAAAAAAAAAAAAAACACTTTCCAAAATGGAGAATGACTGAAAAAAGAGCTTTACCTGAAACCATCTTTCCTATTGTAGAAATACATTTTGACATTTGACCACATTTGTGCATTAAAAAACAAGATCAGACCCTTCAGATTATATAAAACTATTGCAATTTCAATGGTTAAAGAATGTAAAAATGCTACAGTAAAACCTGTTAATTGGTTAATATTAAGTTTCTTTAGTCTATACGGTTCTTATCATTTATGTTGTTAAATGTTTAGTGTCATGTGTGTTACCATGATTGTGTTTTGTGTTTGTGTATGGCACTGTGCACCTTCTATATATTAGTATTTACCGCAGTTCGTGGAAAAGCTATGAACTTTGATTTATTACGTGGCTTTCTTTTTACCACCTGTTTTTAAAGTGGCTGGCACTATGCAGAAATGACAAAAGTGGAAATAAAAAACAGATTTTAGTACATTGATTTAGTATTCATTGTTAATGAAATCTATTTTTTTTTTTTTTTTTTACCCAGGTCAATCTATAAAACTTAATATGTTGCTACTGTATTTTTACAGCAAAGGTCTATCAATCACAGCTGCCGTTTTTTACTGTACCTTTCAGAGATTATTTTTTTTATTACAGTGCCCTGAACCATCTTCCTTGGTCATTATGCACATTGGTCTGGTCTGCTGGATTTTCATTACGTCTGTGATTCTCAGTTTTGCCTATTCAGACCACCGCAAACAAAGGTCAGCAAAAAACCCCACCTGTACCTCTATTAACTAGACAGAGCTGTCACCCATAGAGATACACGCTCCTTAAGCAAACAGAAAATACACCTGTGAGCTGAAGGTGAATTCAGGTAAGCTCCTTTTGTTCACAGTCTACACTACATAGTCTTTAAAAATAACAGATACATTTACTAGGTAATAATAAACATGTATTTCATATGTCATTTCTTTTGTTATTGGTATAGCAATTATTTACACAAATGTGCTATGTGTAACATGGATAATGTTATGTAAAATGCCACACACCATTTTATGGATGAACATCAGTCATCACATATTTTTGTATATAATAATAATTGAATAAGAACATTCACAGTTTAAAACAGTGTAAGCAGTATGCATGCATTCAAACGATTTGGACTGTAATTCCAACCTTGAGGCATCTGTCACTGTCTGAGACAAATATAGACATATTGAATCCTAAAATAGAGTAACAGGCTATGAAATGTCATATCTTATCAACAGGATAGAAACCCATTATCTTCAAACCAAAAACTATAAATGTATGAACTTCCGAAGCCTTTTACTGCTGTACATTCATTTCAACAACGTGTCTCCTCATCCGTTTCCATCATCCATCAATAAGTTCCTTATTACTTCCGTATCTTTTACAACCAAGTACTCTAAATAGTAAAAAGTTTTCAATAGTACAAATACTACTCCAAAGTAAAAACTCAACCCTAGGATATCCTCTCAGCATTCCCATGCAAATAAGATAGTAAGATAGTTTCCTTTGAGAACACATACCTTCACTGCTGGCTTCTCAGGACCATGAAAAACTTCACAATACATAACTTGGACATTTTCACCTGAAATCTCCATAAAGTCCTCAGACGGCTCCATGACATTCAAGAGAGAAGCACCTGATCCCTATCGGCTAAATAAAAACATAAACCGCAGGCATTCACACTTTCCCCCTTTTAAGATAATAAAGAAGATTCAACCAGCAAGTGCATAGTCCTCTAATTAATGAGAGATACTGCTCAAAGCGAAGCGAAGCTGGGAAGCTGTATTCTGTTAATCCAATTTGGAAACAACATTAGCTCAAGTCAGTGAAAAGAATGATCGGGTCAATATCGCATTAGAGAGAGGCAGAGAGAGAGAGCGAAAAAGCCTCACAGTCGGCTAAAAAATTTCAGCACGCTGCCTATGGCGAAACACTTTTTCCCTGAAGGCAGCCGCTCGACACAAGCTTACTTCAGCAGGGACCCAATTGAGGCCGGTGAGTCCAATCACAAAACGCCTGATTCGGGAAACAAAAAATGCACAAGTTTGCTTATCTTCCGCCGCAGAAGTGATGATTGTGAGCAAAAAACGAAAATTCAAATGAATGGCTTTCATCCTCGATTTTGACGAGATAACAGCCTTTTTGCTGAAGAGTGACTTTGGAGGGCCTGTACAGATTCATGTATAACATCATGAAGAGAGATAATGGCCCAAAATGAAGTTAAACAGACAGGTTTCTCTTCAACTAAACTAAGCTTTTTTTAAGCTTAGAAGCTCCATAGCCACAATTCAACTGGGTTTGCAATGCAAAGCACAGCGAATGTGGTTCAAATGGGTCTGCAATTTATTAGTAAACAAATATATATTTGGAAGTATGTAGAAAATCAGTCATATGAACACAGATTATGTTACACAACTTCTACAAACAAATATTTTTAAAATTATGCTTGCTGATTGAAATTTTGGTAACACTAAAGGTCCATTCACACCAAGGACGATAACTATAAGCATAACGATAAAGATATAGTTCTTAAAATCATTCTCAATATTAAAGAAAACCAGAGTCCACACCACAGCTCTAATGATAACGGCACAGAAAAACCATATTGTTGGAATCACTTTCAGAACTATTCTATCCAGCTGATGAACCATAAAAACATAGACAGCCAATCAGAATCCATCCTGTTGTAACAAGCCCGAGCGTTTGAAGTGACAGACAAACACATGCTCAGAATAAACAGAACGATATCATCCGCTAATATAGTTATCTTTATAGTTATCGTTCTTAATGTGTTAAGCGTCCAATTCTCACTATTAACGAATGACTTATTAGCAAGCATTTTACTAGGATATTGGCTGTTTATTAGTGCTTATTAAGCACATATCAATGCCTTATTCTACATGACCATATTCTTCATCTCTTAATTCTACCCAATACCTAAACTTTACAACTACTTTACTAACTATTAATAAGCAGTAATTAGGAGTTTATTGACGCAAAAGCTGTAGTAAATAGTGAGAAATAGACACTAATCTAAAGTGTAACTGAAATTTTCAATGATTTTATGTGCCCTAGTTAAAAAGTTACACAACATCATATACCATGTTTATTCAAAAAAGCAAAGGAACCTGATTATGGATTATAGTCTGTATCTTAAATAGATGGTCCATATACATATAGGACACTGAAATATAAACACAGCTGATGGGAATTAAAGTGGGTTCTATGGGCCTCTAACACATACACACACAATTCCTGATGGCTTTTCCAGACTTCTGGCTCGATTTCATTTTAAGGCATTCAAGTGGGGCGCCTAAGCCATGTGACTCATTACATTCTACACATCAGCAAGAAACGGCTCTGCCCCTTTAACAGCCAGACAGTAAATGAAGCTTTACAATTTTACCAATATGATAACACCTTAAACATTTTCAACCTTAAGGAGATCAGGTAGGTCCTACAAAGAAAGCCACGTAATCCTTAAAAAAAAAAAAAAAAAAAAGAAAAATTAATGAGACGTGTTTTTTTTTTACTGTAGCATTCTTTAAACACGCCGTATGGAATAGGAGTTAATGTTCAATGGGAGTGTGTGCTATTAACAACACATATAGAAAGACACATACACACACAAGCCTCTGATGAGCATCTCCCAATAGTACACCCACGGAAATTGGTGGGCTGCATCTTAGAAAATCATGGTACACTGAGTCTCGCAGGCCCTGTATGTGCAGCACAGCTGAGCCAGTGTTCGGCACACGCACACGAGCGCGCTCACGCACGCACACATATAGCCAGTGGGAAAACACTATATATAGCCGTAGCCAATTCCGATCAAGAGAAAAATAACTCACCGCCTCCGAGTCTTCAAATCCATGCAGGTACAAATTGTCATACATGGAGGTTTGCTATTCCAAAAAGGTCTTCTTGAAGAATAGAGAAAAAAAAGAGGAGGAGGAGGTGGTGGAGATGGAGAGAGAGGGGGAGGAGGAGGAGGAGGAAGAGGAGGAGGAGGGAGCCACCACCACAAAAAAAAAAAAAGAATCGATGGGGGAATGACGATCCCCTTGTTCCACAGAGGAAGAACAAGGAGGGAAAAAAAGGGTGAGAGATGCCTCACGAGAAAGGATGGAGAGAGAGAGAAAGAGGGAAAGCAGGCCTGTGCAGACGGCTCTGCCTGCAGGATGGAGTGGATCCCTCGTTCAGCCTCCAATTCTCTCACATCCTCAGGCAGGGAGAAGCTTCCCAACGGCACACACACGGCACGGCGCTGCTCCCCGCATCAGAGAGAGAGAGAGAGGGTAAGGCAGAAAGAGAGAGAGAGAGAACCCTTCCTCAATCTCAGGCTGATGACACAGTTGACCAGCTGCATGCTGATTGGTCGAGCAGCCTTCTAGTCAGAGCTGCTGCTGACGTGTGTTCTCCTTGACTGTGAACGCTGATGAGAGAGAGAGAGAGAGAGCCTCCCTCTGCCTCTTTCATTCTCTCTTTCCTCCTGTCATTTCTTTTGAATGTACAGTCAGTTTTTCCCCAGTATGTTCACCTTTATTTGCAATGATCATATTTTCTTCATTTAATCATTATTCTGCACAATTTCTTCACTGTTAAAATATTTTTTTAAATATTTGTATCTATCTATCTATCTATCTATCTATCTATCTATCTATCTATCTATCTATCTATCTATCTATCTATCTATCTATCTATCTATCTATCTATCACACACACACACACACACACACACACACACACACACACACACACACACACACACACACACACACACACACACACACACACACACACACATTTATTTATATATTAACATAAATTAAAATAAATCTTTTACTGTTTTACCACTAACATACTCTCTATAGTGGATATTAGTGTGATCTCACATGAGGTCTGGATGATGTAAATATGAATTGTATATATTTAATATTTCTGTACACTATATAGAAATGTAATTAATAAATTATGAACGTCACTTATACAAATTTGCATTATGATCTGTGACAAAGATTATAGTGCAATTGGAAGAAAAAGAAAAATGAGAAAAAGGTTTTAACAGGCATGCATCAAAGCACATTAAGCCTATCTGAACAAAACAAAGAATAAGGACAGTAAATGTTTGCTACATTAAATGTGTCTGATTACTTTTTCTACTGTTTAAGTGACTAATCTCTAAGTAATAATTTAATTGAGCCAAAAAAGGGGAGAATTGCTTTTTACCTGATCACTTCCAGAAATGGACAATTTCTTTACCTGTCTCAGGATAAAACTGGTGGAGGTGGTGCTGCCATCAGACCTCTTCAGTCGACTACGGCGTGAATATGTTCCCCTGTTCACCTGTAGAGGGAGCAATGACAAAAACATGAATGAATTGTTTCAGATATGGTTGTTCTTCAAACCTTTCCCAACCATTTACTTTTGAGAATATAATATTATTATCTATGTTAATAGAATCATGTTTCTGATATTTGATATTAACATAACACTTTAGAATAATGGTCTGGCATTAATAGGTAACTGTGCAGGAGGAAGTAATGCAGGACAAATGAGTGGTACTACATTAACACTTCAACTACTGGTGGTACTACATTAACACTTCAACTACTACTATTAACTAATTAGTAAGCAAGATTAAATAATCAATACATACTATCAAATTTAGGACTGAGATAGTTCCCTATCAGTCAGTCACTTTCGACATTACATCAGTGACTGACGAATTGGAATCTCATCTGAGAGCCCAATCACCTTCAAGTGGTACAGAATAAGCCAATGGACTTTGGTGAGTGAGATTTGCATCGCAAACCACGCCCCGTCCTACGGGTATATAAGGAAGTATGCAGGACTTTATTTAGTCTCATTAAGCTTTCGCTTCGGAGACGAGCGTTTCTGGAGAAGATTCTGCTCTGCTGTCATCTCTTACAGTAGTTTGACAGAACCAGGAAGTAGCTTCTGCATGTGTTGGTGTGATGGTGCGTCAGTGGTGTTCACCTTCTGAGGAGGATTTTGCACACTGTGCAGTCTCTAAAATTACATTTCTACCCGCTGTGCAGCCGACCTCTCCCCTGTGCACTTCAGCCCAAAAGAGATTTTTCCTCTAAAAGAGTAAACACGGGTGTGATGTTGCATCTTTTTCAAGATGTCATTCCACCCATATGTTTCTTGATGAGGTTGTTACCTGGCCCTTTCTGACAGTCACAATCACTGTCTCACGTGTCTGGGTCGTAAGCACGCTGAGACATTGTTAGTGGATGAGTCATGTACAGCAGCATTACGCTCGAGTGCCTTTTTCCCAGAAGTGCATGAGGAGGTCACAAAGTCTTGGAAGGCACCTTTTTCTGCCCGAAACCATTCTGACGCCTCTCACTAACCTCGATGGCGGGGAGGTCAAGGGGTAAGTGGAGGTTCCCCAGGTGGAATGTGCAGTTGCGATGCAGCTTTGCCCACAAAGTGCTGCCACCTGGCCGCTTCTGCCCTGCACACCATGGCCCTCCTGCAAGTATACCAGGCCAAGGCACTCAAAGAGCTGTACGAGGGTAGTTCTGATCCAGGGTTGATGCAGGAGCTGTGCACAGCTACGGACCGCTACCCTCCGGGCAACGGAAGTCACTGTGCGGTCTGTTGGGCAGACGATGTCCACACTTGTGGTCCAGGAGCACCATCTCTGACTGAACCTGGCTGAGATGAAGGAAGCTGACAAAGTTAGCTTTATTGACTCTTCGGCGACTCTGTAGACAACTTTGCCCAGCAGCTCTCAGCAGTACATAAGCAGACAGAGGCGACAGACACATCCTGCCCCGGCTGTCCGCTGCTGGTTTCACTACCCCGCCACTGGTTTCACTACCCCGCCACCTGCTCGTCGTCGAGGGCATCCTCTGCCTCCACCTCCGCTCCCGGGCGGCCACAGCAGCAGTGTTCACCCAGGCCACATCGTGAAGCAGACCGCAGGAAGGTGAAGCAGCCCCTCCAGCCAATATGAGGTCAGGGTTTTATGCAGAATGCCTTTTTGAATGCATTCGCCCCCAAGATTGGTTCGCAGCGATCGACCTGAAGGACGCATACTTTCATGACTCAATTCTCAATCAACACAGATCATTCCTACGCTTTGCGTTTCAGGAACGAGCATATCAGGAAAAGGACCTCCCCTTCAGGTTGACCCTATCGCCCTGTGTCTTTAAGACGGTCGCGGAGGCCACCCTTGTCCCACTATGGGAGATGGGTGTTTGCATCCTCAACTATTTCGACGACTGGCTGATCCTGGACCACTCGCAAGATCAGTTGTACTAACACAGGGACTTGGTGCTTAGTTACCTCAGCCATCTGGGGCTTCAGGTCAACTGCGAAAAGAGAAATCTCTCCCTCATGCAGAGTATCTCTTTTCTCGGTATGGAGTTGGACTCGGTCACCATGACAGCACGTCTCTCAAGCGAGCGTTCTCAGTCAGTGCTGAACTGCTTGAATTCATTCAAAGGCAGGACAACGGTTCCACTGAAACCATATTATGTCCACAGCCGTAGTGACCGCTTCAGCACTGAAGGTGATTGGCCTCTCAGACAAGATCCCAATTCGTCGGTCACTGGCACTGTCGTTGTCTTTGTTCCCTCCTTCAGGGAACGGGGGTTCCCTTATCGGTCGGTCACTTCAACGTATGTCGTGAGCGACTGATAGGAATCTCGCTAGAGAGGCCAATCTATTCGAGTGATACGAGCCAATACACATTGGCATGCAATCATTTGCATCAGCTGTTCAGCCCCGCAGCGTGGCTATAAAATGAGCAGCAGGTGCGATTGCATTTCAGATTTTTGCTTCAGAGCCAAGCACTTCGATGCTCTCTTTAAACTAGTTTTGAGAACTATTACGATCAAGTTTCTTTTTTGGATCTCTCCACTCTGGTGTGGGCGTGACCACACAGCAGCGCAAGCAGTCTTTTTCTCTCTCTTTCTCTCTCTCTCTCTCCACTTCTCTATTTTTTGTTTTTGCCCTTGAGCAAACAAAAATTTGTTCTTACAGCTGGTAAGTTGCGCGGGTGAGAGCGCTCAAAAGCCGTTTTGACGGCTGGTAAGATCAGCGAGAGAGACGCGCACAGACAGGTGCAGATTCCTGTCTGTGTTTGCGTGACTGTTCCCCTGCGTGTCTCAGCAGCAGTGAGAGCAGTCCCTAAAAGAGCTTACACAGATAGAACGTGTCTTTACAAAGATGACATTCTATCTGTGTGTTTCTGCCTGCGCCTCAATCTAACCCTCCTCAGAGGGTTGCTGGTTTCTCGCGGTGGTGCGCTGGTTCTCAGCAACCCACCCCAGTGCCTTTCTTCCCGGAAGTGCACGAGGAGCTCACGGGGATGTGGACGGTACCTTTTACTGCCAGAAACTGTTCCGGTGGCTCCTCCTCCCTCACCACCCTTGATGGCGGGGCGGCTAAGGGATACATGCGTATCCCGCCAGTGGAGCGGGCTGTTGATATGCAGCTGTACCCTAACTCCACTTGGCGCGGAGAACTGTGTCTCCCTTCCCGGACCTGTAAGTACTCGTCGGACCTAACCGGCAAGGCTTACAAGGCCTGTGGGGAAGCCCCCTCTGCCGTGCACGCCATGGCGTTGCTGCAGGTCCATCAGGCCAAGGCACTGAAGGAACTGCACGAGGGTGGTCACGACCCACAAGGTCTCGCAGGAACATCTAGCCGTGGCGGTCACCCCACCACCCGTGGCCCCTCAGTCTGCTTGTCGGCCTTCTGCGTCTACCCTCGCTCCCGCGCCGCAGCAGCAGCCTCCACCTAAACGGCGCCGTGGAGCCAGTCGCAGACCCCCCCGCCCGTCCAGGCCCCCGCCAAGAAGAGCGGTAAAGCCAAGAGCAAGAGGCCCTAGGACGGGCGACCCAGAGATGGATGGGACTGCTCTTCGGGAGACGGTGACCGCATTGCTCCCTCTCCCGGAAGAGGGCCAGGTGGAAAATCCTTTGTTCCCTTTAGTTTTTGTTCCGCCACTGGCCTCAAAACCAGCGGTACCCAAATTTTCAATAAAAGAGCAGTTTCTTCCATCTCTGGGTTCGGAGAGGGCCCGGAGAGCAGTGGGGGCTATGCGATTCAGGCTATGCGGCTATGCGATTCAGTTCGCCCAGTGTCCCCCCAAGTTTCGGGCCATCCACTCCACTACAGTGAGAGCAGCCGATTGCCCATGTCTTGCGAGCGGAGATTGCAGTCCTACTGGCGAAGGACGCGATAGAGCCGGTCCCTCCAGCCGATAAGAGGTCAGGGCACTACAGTCCCTACTTCATTGTACCCAAGAAAGGTGGAGGGTTACGACCGATCTTGGACCTGCGAGTTTTGAATCGGAGCCTACACAAGCTACCGTTCAAAATGCTCACGCAGAAACGCATTTTCGAATGCATCCCCCCCAAGATTGGTTTGCAACGATCGACCAGAAGGACACGTACGTTCATGTCTCGATTCTTCCTCGACACAGGCCGTTTCTGCGCTTTGCGTTCGAAGGTCGAGCATATCAGTACAAGGTCCTGCCCTTCGGGCTGTCCCTGTCTCCCCGTGTCTTCACGAAAGTCACAGAGGGGGCCCTTGTTTCCATGAGAGAACAGGGTGTTCGCATTCTTAACTATCTCGACGACTTGCTCATACTAGCACACTCTTGAGATCAGTTATGCGAACACAGGGACCTCGTTCTCAGGCTCCTCAACCAGTGGGCCTTCAGGTCAACTGGGAAAAGAGCAAATTCGCCCCCGTGCAGAGGATCTCTTTTCTCGGTAAGGAGTTGGATTCGGTCGCACAGACAGCGCGCCTCACAGAGCAACGCACCCAGTCGGTGCTGAACTGCTTGAACACGTTCAAAGGCAGGACGGCGGTCCCCTTGGAACAGGTGTCCAGGCATGCTGTGGTATTCACAGATGCCTCTGCCACCGGCTGGGGTGCCAGGTACACAGGGCATGCAGTGTCAGGGGTGTGGAAAGGCCCCCAACTGCATTGGCGCATCAACTGCCTCGAGTTGCTAGCAGTACGTCTCGCTCTGAGTCGCTTAAAGAGACCGCTACAGGGCAGAGACGTGCTGGTCCGTACGGACAACACTGTGACCATTGCGTACATCAACCGCCAAGGAACCTTCCTTCTGCTCTCTTGATGTTCTTTCTCCCCGTATTTTGAAACAAATTTTTGATTAGGTTGGAACATGTTTGGTGTCTTTTCTGAATATCTGGTCTGGTGATCAGAGACTTTTGTCT
Source organism: Scardinius erythrophthalmus (assembly GCF_964197995.2). Classification (NCBI taxonomy): domain Eukaryota; kingdom Metazoa; phylum Chordata; class Actinopteri; order Cypriniformes; family Leuciscidae; genus Scardinius; species Scardinius erythrophthalmus. The sequence goes on along the minus strand of NC_138232.1, from coordinate 33,570,420 downwards.
GTCCCCAGATCACGGTTGAAGAATAGAGGAGACAGAGTCTTTGCGATTGCTGGCCCTAGGTTGTGGAACAGCCTTCCGGTTTACAGAGTGGCTCAATCTCTAACTGTTTTTAAATCCTCTCTTAAAACCTACTTTTTTTCTTTAGCTTTTAATTCATTGTGAGCTTTTGTAATGAATGTGTGGTTATGTCCTTGTTCTGTATCTTGTGTATTGTTCAGCACTTTGGTCAGCCCTGTTTGCTGTTTTTAAATGTGCTATATAAATAAATACAAACTTGAAACTTGAAGGTGGTCTACGCTCCCGTCGCAACTTGCCCGCCACCTCCTCCTCTGGAGTCAGAAGCATCTGAGGTCGCTTCGAGCCATGTATGTCCCCGGTGTGCTCAACCGTGTAGCCGACGAGCTGTCATGAGCTGTGCTCCTGAGAGAATGGTGACTCCACACCCAGGCGGTTCAGCTGATTTGGAGAGAGTTTGGGGAGGCTCAGGTAGACCTGTTTGCCTCCTCAGAGACCTCCCACTGCCAGCTGTTTTACTCCCTGACTGAGCTAACACTCGGCACGGACGCACTGGCTCACAGCTGGCCCCGGGGCCTATATTCGTTTCCCCCAGTGAGCCTATTTGCACAGACACTGTGCAAAGTCAGGGAGGACGAGGAGCAGGTCCTTCTGGTGGCTCCCTATTGGCCCACCCGGACCTGGTTCTCAGAACTCATGCTTCTTGTGACAGCCCCTTCCTGGCCCATTCCTCTGAGGAAGGACCTTCTGACTCAGAGACGGGGCACCCTATGGAACCCGCGTCCGGACCTCTGGAAACTCCATGTCTGGTCCCTGGACGGGACGCGGAGGTTCTAGGTGACTTACCCTCAGAGGTACTTAACACAATCACTTCTGCGCGAGCACCGTCTACGAGACGTGCGTACGCCTTGAAGTGGAACCTGTTCGTCGAGTGGTGTTCTTCTCGCAGAGAGGACCACTGAAGATGTTCGATAGGGTCCGTGCTTTCCTTCTTGCAGCAAGGGTTGGAGCGAAGACTGTCTCCCTCCACCTTCAAAGTACATGCTGCCACTATTTCAGCTTATCACGTCCACATAGATGGCAAATCAGTTGGAAAGCACGACCTGGTCGTCAGTTTTCTTTGGGGGGCGAGACGGTTAAACTCTCCTCGATCCCCCTCTATACCCTCTTGGGACCTTTCCCTGGTGCTTTGAGCACTTCAGGATGCTCCCTTTGAGCCTTTGCAGTCAGCGGACTTAAAGCTTCTTTCTTTGAAGACTTTGCTGGTGATTGCACTGGCCTCTATTAAGAGGGTAGGGGACTTGCAAGCATTTTCGGTCGACGAATCGTGCCTAGAGTTTGGGCCGGGTGACAACCATGTTGTACTGAGACCCCGGCCTGGCTATGTGCCCAAGGTTCCTACCACTCCTTTCAGAGACAAGGTAGTGAACCTGCAAGTGCTGCCCCTGGAGGAGGCAGACCCAGCCCTGGCTTTGCTCTGTCCCGTTCGCGCTCTGCGTATGTACGTGGACAGAACTCAAAGTGTCAGGACCTCAGACCAGCTCTTTATCTGTTACGGAGGCCAGTCGGTCTGTCTCCAAGCAGAGGATGGCCCACTGGATAATGGATGCCATCGCCTTGGCCTACCAAGCTCAAGGCGTGCCCTGCCCGTTCAGATTGCATGCTCACTCCACAAGAGGCGTTGCAACCTCCTGGGCATTGGCACGTGGCTCCTCGCTAACAGATATCTGTAGAGCTGCGGGCTGGGCGACACCTAACACGTTCGCTAGATACTAAAGCCTATGTGTAGAGCCGGTCTCCTCCTGTGTTCTCACCTTAAACAGGTAGAAGCACTAAGAGGCCCGTAATTGCAGCAAGCTCTGTCGGCTTGCTGTACCCTACTGTGCTGTATATTCTCCAGAGTGAAAAACCTGTGAGTCCTCCAACACCCTCGGCCCGGACATGGCGGAGCGTCCGGTGCCAGGCCTTTATCCGTTGAATCCTTGAGAACCGGGTTTAGGCTGGGTCCAATATGTGTGACCCTACGGGGATCCCATATGTGTATTCTCCACGGCTGCTCCTAATCGAAGCCTGTGTCTTTCCCTTGGGCTAAGTCACCCAATATTCATATGCAGTACAACCTTTGGAATAGTTCATATGTATCTTTCCACATAACTCCTTCGAAGATTGTGGCTTCCGCAGCGTCCCTTCCCTCCATAGAAAGGCTCCTCAGCAAAAAACTGAAATGCAGTTGACCGTTCGCAAAGACCCGCCTCCCTTAGTTACTGTCGCTATGTCCGACAAGCTACGCCGTTCTCACGCCACACCATGTTCTCACGCAGTGAAAAATACATCACGGAGCAGAGAGGAGACTGACAACACGCTGACAGACAGGACAGAGCAGGTTACTTTTTGGTTACGTTTGATATTAAACATATTAAACAAAGTCTCACCTTTCAAATTTGGTCATTTTTTAAAGGAAATTTAAACAATAAATACCGTTTTGTTGCTCTTTAATGTGCCGTGACAGATCGCTGTAGAGCATCAGTTAAAGCTGCTCGTGAACCGATCATCTCTTCCTTTTAGTTAATTTATAGCCTCAAATAAACATGAACAAACATAAGAAGGAATGTTGTTTTAACCACGGAAAGGCGTCAGTACACTCCGTTTTTCAAGTTCAAATCCTCCTATGTTAATCTACTAACTATCCTGACTGCTTTGAACGGACAAAATGGCGGATGGCGAAGTATGATTGGTCAGATCACCTGTCAATCAAGCTCCCTGCGAAGGGTCAATTGCACCTGCTGCTCATTTTATACCCACGCTGCGAGGCTGAACAGCTGATGCAAATGATTGCATGCCAGTGTGTATTGGCTAGTTTTAGTTTCACTCTAAGTAGATTGGCCTCTCTAGCGAGATTCCTATCAGTCAGTCACGATATACATCTACATTCCCTCCCTCAGGGAACGAGGGTTACCATATGTAACCGAGACGTTACAAGTAACCTAGACGTTCCTTAAGTAATTAGTAATTACTGAATGAGATTCTCCTCATTAAGAACTGTTAACTAAATATGACAAGTTATAAAGAATTACCAATTAATTACTAATCACAAAACTAACCTGTGTCTGAGACGCAAGATATTGTCTTTTTTACTCTGAACATGTTTTTCACTTTCTAGATCACTAGTAGTTCCTGCAGAGTGATAAGGTAACACTTGAGTAATTATGATGCAATTTATGAACATATTCAGAGTAAAAATTTATATAAATTTTTTTTAAATTAATTGGTAATTCTTTAAAATTTATATATTTAATAGTTGATTATTAACGAGGCTAATCACATGCAGGAATTATTAATTCCTTAAGGAACTATTTTAGTCCTAAATATGATATTACTAAGCGATTAGTTAAGCTTTTTTCCATATTAGTTAATAGTAGTAGCTGAAGTGTTAATGTACTCATCTGACCTGCATTACTTCCTGCATAGTTACCTATTAAAGGGATAGTTCACCCAAAAATTTTGTCATTAATTACTCACCCTCAAGTTATTCCAAACCTGTATGAGTTTCTTTCTTCTGTTGAACAAAGAATGTTGGTGACCAGACAGTTAACGGCACCCATTGACTTTCATAGTATTTTTTTCCTACTATGGAAGTCAAGGGTGCCGTCAAATGTCTGGTCACCAACATTCTTTTTAAAATATCTTCTTTCAGAAGAAATAAACTCATACAGGTTTGGAACAACATGAGGGTAAGTAAATGATGACAAAATTTTCATTTTTGAGTGAACTATCCCTTAATGACAGACCATTATAAGTGATACTGATATTAATAGCTCACAATCAGAATAAGGAGCAGGATCAGTATTCAATTTGTTGGACAAAATTATTAAATTTGCTTGCTAGCCGCTATCAAGGTTATAAGAAACATACAGTACATAGTATGCAGACTAAAGTATAGACAATAAATAAATTAGAAATGGGTAAAATATAACTAGACTATACATTGGGTAGAAACATAGTTAGACAAATTTGGGTGATGGGAGAGAGAATACCAGCAGAAAACATTGCACTGACACTATTAATGAAGGAAGTTAATTTGGTAATAAGAGCCACTTGCATCAATGTAAAATCGGTGCAATTTATTAATAGAGTGCTATAACAGCAAAGAAGCAGAAAAAGTACAGAGTGGTCATTCTGCTTGAGGTTATCTCAGAATTATTTAAGGGATAGTTCACTAAAAAAAAAAAAAACCTCAAAAGAAGACATTTTGAAGAATGGGTAACCAAACAGTTGATGGGCCCCATTAAGTTCCAAATGAAAAAACAAACAAACAAAAAAAAAAAAAACAATGGAAGTCAATGGGGACTGGTTTGGTTACCAATATTCTTCTAAATATCTTCTTTTGTGTTCAGCATAAAAAAGAAACCCATACAGGTTTGGGACAACTTGAGGGTGAGGAAATTATGACAGAATTTTCATTTTGGGTGAACTATCCCTTTAACCTTTCCATACCCATGGGAATAAAAAATTACAGCTGTATAAACAGGAAATGTGAAGGAGCAAGAGAGAGACGGGGTGGGCTGACAAAAAATAGTCACTACAGGGACACATTAATTAGCCAGGTCTGATTTGTTTCTATTTCTAGGCGTCTCTAGAGTTCAATAGTAGTGTTGAGGATAGACATAGAGCTTGTTCTTTTTAAAGGCTGTTTAATAGGGCCACCAAAAAGTAGGTCAATGTGCTCATTTCACACAATTAAGGCTGTTCTTCATGTAGTCAGGTGATCTAAGTTAGTTTCCTTCATTATACTCTCTATATACTAAATATAGGTATTTACTTGTGCTTCAAATATTTCACGTGATTTGATCAAGTTTAGAGTACACTCTTTAAAACAAAGGTTATTTATTTTGCGGAACCTTTCCATTCTACAAAAAGCTTCTTTACAGTGGAAAAAGGTTCTTTAGAAATTTTATTTTTTGGAATGTTCTTCACACACACACACACACACACACACACACACACACACACACACACACACACAAAAACGGTTCTTTTAAGAACTGTTCACTGAAAGTTTTTTTTTGTAGGGGAACCAAAAATGGTTCTTTGTGGCATCTCTGCGTAAACCCACTTTTTCGAATCTTTTATTCTCAAGAGTGTAGTAAAAATGTCTCAACGCTTTAATTCATACAAGTGCCCTTGACGCCCCAATCCAAACAATAAAAACAACAAAATTGCAGAAGCCACTTAAAACAAAGTGTAGTTCAAAACAGTTTTACTGAGAGTAGGCTACTTACAAGCACTAGAGCAAATACCAACCAAAAACGATTATATTCATATTATAGCCTATAAAGTTATCCAATAAAATTATCAAAGTAGGCTACTTTAAAATGTATATCTTATCTCCAGTCTTTTAACATGGTCACCTGAAATATAGGCGCTTGGATTCCCTCGCCGATCTTATTCCTAATATAAATGTGTCGAGACATCTCGGCCAGCACATCGGTCCAGATCGGGGGTTGCTGGCCTGCTGGCCCGGCCCAGTGGAAGTTTGGAGGGGTTCGGACGGCTTGATCCAGCTTCGGTGATGTGTGTGAGTGTTACTCCGCGCTCGTGAAGATCCGCTCTGCTCCCGTGCATCAGAAGAGCAAGAAACTCGTCACAGTGTGACAGGTGTCAGGTGCGCGCGCACCACAGCACTGCGCACTCATGTGGGCGATATGAACGTCCGTTAATGCTTTTGGTTTATGAATGGTGACTCTCCAAAAAAATGCGCGTAAAAAAGGCGTCGACTTCACCAAACTAATAAAACAAAAACTGATAGAGCACAAGGTTTACTATGAGAAAATAGCTGTTACAATGAAGTGTTTTGTTACTCTGTTAATAAAACCATAAATAAAAATAAATTATGATCTTAAAGAACTGCAGCAGCATAGCGCCGCCACCCTGTTTCCACACAGTGGCGCTATTGCTTGAACAAACTCGTAAATCATATTATGCCCAATAATGTGATTCACACTCACATTGTGTTATAATCTTTATTAAAGAATTGTGGACGCCCTTATGGGTAACCTATCTTAGACATATCTTGAAAAGCGCTGCAGAGATTTATGTAAGTATTTATTATATTAAAAGCAGGGTAGGTAGGATTTTTCTAAAAAAAAAAAAAAAAAAACCTTCCAAATTTGTTTAAACTGTCTTTATTTACCAATACATAATTAAAATGTAAGTACTCTGAAAAAGAGAATATAAAAATCGAGTGTCTGTAGACCTCTCACGACTGTTGTAAACACAGCTCATTATTTCCATTCACTCCACCCCCTCCCTTCTGAGCTCCTTCCAAAGCCACGCCCCCAAAACACATGAACGCGCGACGCCAAACGCTCAGGCTCAGCTGGAAGACGCATTTATTTACCTGAGACGAGTGGATGCAGTGACATCATGTCAGAATCACATGTAATAAAATACCTAACTTTATCACTATAAATATAAACATAAGATTTCTTTTAGTACTCACTATCAAGCTAGCATATCGATACTGGTAAAGTTTAAAATATACTTTGTTTGATTCGGTAACGAGCTATATTTATAAGGCAAAGCTAAAAACAGGCTGCATTGATACACGTTTTTCCATTACCATCAGTTACACTGTGATGAAGGTGAATTTCGTGTAAGATTCATAACATATACGGTGTTTTGCATGTAAGAGTTTCCATGATGAAAACATTGTTGACTCTAATGAGGACTAACGTTACACTCCGGAGACAATTACCGCATCGTCGGTTCGAGGACAGGTCCGGGGTCGAGGGCGAAGCTTTTACAGTCTATGGGACGAGGTCGTTCAAGAGTGCGGGCAACCAGGGTCCGAGGAAGTAGTTTTTGCCTCGTTTGCCTTCGCTGACTGAATATGCAGGTGCTTTGAATTTTGAATGCTCTTTCTCTGCCATAATTATACTCTTCGTAGGTTCCGCGCCTCCTCAAACCAAACGGGTGCGCGCGCATATGGGCAGATCTAGCAACAGGGGTGGTAGCCATGGTTGCGAGAGTGAGTGACAGTCGCCCAAACCAATCAATTGTTTCGTCCCGAATGGAAATAATAAGCTGTTTATTGCAGAAGGTCTACAGTCACTTGATTTTTATACTCTCTTTTTCAGAGCACTTACATTTTATTTATGTATTGGTATATAAAGACAGTTTAAACAAATTAGATTTTTTTTTTTATAAAAATCCTACCTACCCTGCCTTTAAGGGGATAGTTCACCTAAAAATGAACATTTTGTCATTACCCTCAAGTTGTTCCAAACATGTACGAGTTTCTTTCTTCTGTTGAACACAAAAGAAGATATTTTGAAGAATGTTGGTAACTAGACAGTTGACAGCACCCATTGACTTCTATAGGAAAAAAAATCTATGAAGATATCCCAATAAATGCCTATTAAATGTAAAAACATACTCTTTAAACTGTCTAAAAATCAGATTTCATATACCAACTTTTGGTTTATATATATATATGTATTATATATATATGTATTTATTCTTTTTTTTTGTGCATACTATCTTGTGTACAATATCACTGGTCTTATAGGAGAAACTTATATGCTTACAGAAGCCAAATAAACGTACAGTATTGAATGCACGGTTAGTAGCCTAAATGCATTAGAATTGCAGTTATCTCCTCTGAGGTTTTATTTCGGATTTATCTTTTTATTATACAGTAAGTCTCTTTTTGCTACAGGTAAAGTATAACTTTTATTATATCCAAATGTTTTTTTTTGTTTTGTTTTTTTGTCCTGTGTAGTCAACATGATAAAGCTCATGCCACTTTATCTGCTCTTCTACTTGTTTCCTATACTTTCTGAGGTACATGAAGTGTGCGACTCCTCTTAAGACACTTATCAGAACTATACCACTGATATTTGATCAATTTTAAGTTTATTACTTCCATGTTCATCCTTTCTCTTCTCTACCATAACAATGTGAAGTGTTTGTTATTGAATGAAGCTACAAACACAATACTCATACTTAAATACTTTCTATAGAATTAGGTTTAGTTTGTTGTAAATGTAATTGTGTCTGATCTGATGCCTGCAGAACACAAGAGGGCAGCAGTAGCTCATCAGGGGAGCGCTGAAAGGGAATAGTTTTGTGATTGGCTAGTCAGCAGGTCCCCAAACTACACCACAATATGGTGCCACAAATCAGGTCTCCTTATTGATGGCCTTTCAAAAAGAACCAAGTAAAAGATAAAAAACTAAATTCCTAAAAATATTTTGATCACAAATATTTTGTTACTCTGTAGAGGTAGTTATATATATATATATATATAAAACAGTTTACAATAAGGTCCCATTAGTTAACATTAATATGCAAAACATTCGTTACAGTATTTGTCAATCTTTGTTAACACTAATAAAAATACAACTGTTCATTTCCATTATAGCCTAGGTCTATTAAATAATATGAATAAATACAAACTTTGGTTAAACTTCATTTTAAGGTGTCTATGTCACAGTGTAATTATACATTTAAGTATCGAGTAACAGTAATTAACATGTACTTATAGGGTGTGGTTTAGGGTTAGATGCACAATTTATAGTAATTACTATAGTAACTACATGCAACGTGTACCAAGGACACTAAAATAAAGTGTTACCCAACTTTAATAATCTATTACTAAATGTTGAAATTAATATTAACTTAGACTAATAAATGCTTTAAAAGTATTTTCCATTGTTAGTTCATGCTAACTAATGGAACCTTATTGTGAAGTGTTACCCATGCAACAAGTATAGCATCTTTCACTGTAAAAAGTGATAACCTGCAATTGTTACATTAAAGAGCTATTTCTGCCTGGTTTTACCCTTACATTTAGTTTTGTTGGTGTAACCTAATATATTTAGGTTAATTTGGTAATGTTAAAGTCCCCTGTGGTGAAAATGTAGCTTTTATGTTGTTTATATGTCTGTGGTGTTTTTAATATGCTTTAAGACAAACCATGTGCAAATTCATAAGTCAACACCATTGCTGAGTATTTTCATCTTTAAAACTGCAGTGAACCAAAGACAGTCTCAAAAACACAGCTTGAAATCGCTGGTGTTTCTGACATCACAAACTACCTTGTAACCAATCACGTCAACCTGTGATTGTCAACGAGTGGATCTCTGAGCTAGTGTGAGTGAGTGGAGGCGGGCTAATTTGCATACTCATAGAACCTCATATACTAAGGCAAGGGTGTAGAGTTACATTCAAGCTATTTTAAGGCGTGAAGAATTTTTTTTCAAGGAAAATGTTTAAATATGTCATTTTGGTGATCAAATATTATAACTTTATTATATTTTTATTATTAAAATAATAATAATTATTTGATTATTATTATTATTATAACACCATTATGAGCAGAAAGCATCTTTCACCATTGAAAAATAACCATGCATTCTGACTAAATAGGTTTTCCAACCAACGTGTAAAAAAATAGAAAAAAATGGTTTTAACCAAGCGCAGATTACCAAACATCCCAAAATGAACAGAGACAGAAAAGCTTTATCATGATAAAAAGAACACAATCGACGTGAATGGTCTTATATTCTCTCTTTAATGGCATCAGATATTGATGACAGCATTTTAATACAGCAGAACTCTGTTCTAGACAGACATAATATATCTAAGAGGGCATCATAAAAGACACAAGGTCATTACCATAAAAAGAAATAAATACAAATCAACATCAATCCAAAAATCTGAGCTCTTAAATAACGTTGTCTAAGCATACAATAACTGAATCAACATCAGTGTCAAAAACAGAATCAAAAACAACAGAGATATGCACATGACAAAAGAATAACCTTCAACAAATAATTTGCATGACTGCAACAGATTCACATTTCAGTCAATTTCATGAGTGCTTAGCACTGTACTCTCTTAATGTATCGAAATTCCATTTATGAATGTACCTCTTGTTAAAAACAAGTACAGCACAAAACAACAGCATCATCTATTAGAAAGATGTCATAAAGTTGTCAGAGTCATTGCTGCCAGCTGAACACAGTGATACACTGATCTCACTTTTTTTGCTTTTATCATTTTCTACGTTGGCCCATTGAAGAAACTTGCCAGTAGTTCATTTCTTTTATTGAATAGGACATTGTTTTCTTGAAGAACAACCTCAGAGTTGAAGCAACTGAGAGGATGGACTGTGCATGATCAGTTTGGATAAATGTATGAGGTTTAAAAATGAACAACCCGAACCTGGTTTATTTCCCGAAAGTTCCTCCTCTGGTCAATGGGAGGAACGGGAAATGACTCTTGAAAATGGTGGAGCATAAACATATGAACACAAGGTAAGAAGAGTCATGTGACTCTAAGCCATGAGACTGATAACTATTATGCTGCAGCAGGTGTAGCTTAACATACTAAACACACAACAGTTTGTGAGACAGTCAAGGCTACAGTATGAAATACAACATAAAGGACTAAATCCTCCATTATGCACTACAAAGGGCCAGGATTACGAATTACACAGCGAAAATGACTAAATCCTTCATTGTGCACTACAGAGGGCCAATATGATAAAATACAACATTACATGTAATACATATGTGTTTGATGATATTGAGCTTATGAAAGAGAACTGATCAGATATGTAGTCTGCATCTACTCATTGCAGTCAACATTTCCACTTCAAGTTCATGCTTGATATGTAAATGTGCGATAACCATCGGAACAAATTGAAATAGCATTTGCGTGGAGCAGATTTACTGTAGCTTAGCTCGAATTTCTAATGTGCAGGACTTGTGTAACATCATAATTAATAATCTTTCTGTATTACACCCAAACAACCGTTAAGTCTCCACTTTTCCGAAAGTGCCATCGGGAGGTCTGTAATATTTAGGAAAGGCCTTCAGCTGTAGACAGTTAAAGGCATACTTGCGACATCCAATGTTCTTCGTGGTGTTCTCACGGCGGCAGCCCTCACTGGCAGGGGAATGGGACGGGATTGAGTGTGTAAAAACAAGTAGAAAACAAACAGAACATGAAGCCATGTTTAGAAAAATCACAAGCAAAAATTATCACAGCCACAAAAGATGGCAGCAGACATTTAAGCAGTGTTATGAGCATGAGTGTTACGGGCGAACAGAGAATGAGGGTGGCCACCATCAAAAAAGCAGCATAAACAAACCACGTCACAATACAGTTCATACAAGCTGAAAATGCTAATGCAACATCCCTCTGGGGATAAGAAAAGCGGGTCACTAAAAGTTCTTTAGGAATTTCTTTTAGGTAGCACATAGGAAGTCAATGCTCTGAAGCAAACTTGACGAAAATGTAAAGAAATCTTTAGGATCAGCATGCTACATTGGCTGTGTATTAAGGGTATGGTAAACAATTATTTATGGAAAATAATTACATTTGATCAGGGCGACTATAACACATGTCCCTCTTATTGTGATTCCAAAAATTCTGTTTCCCAACCGTCTTTTAAATATACATAGAAATTGTTGCTACTTTCAAAAATGTGCTTACATATAAATATCTTAATGATATTCAAATTAATTCTTTTAAACTCAATGAGTTGCAAACAGTTGCAATGTAAATGATATCAGTAAGCATGATATGGCACAGTTTACTTCAAGTGCAGGCCTTTGTCAAACTGTTCAATTAGAAATGAAACATCGGTGCAATCGGTCATTCTCATGTCGTTCCAAACCATTTGACTTACTGGGCCCGATTTTAACTTTTGCAAGTTTAACGGTGAGAAAAATGGTCGGCACGCCCAGTGCATGGTCTAAAAGGGTTGTCCCTATTCTCTTAATGAGTAATGGATGTGTTTTGGGTGTAATGTGCAATAAACCAATCAGAGTCTCATCTCCCATTCCCTTTAAAAGCCAGTTGCGCTCGCGCCATGGTGGATTCACTATTCAGATGGCGGAATTTGCAAGCGGAAAGACTGAACGCTTCCGAAAGTTCCTCCGCTGGTCAATGGGAGGAACGGGAAATGACTCTTGAAAATGGTGGAGCCTAAACATATGAACACAAGGCAAGAAGAGTCATGTGACTCTAAGCCATGAGACTGATAACTATTATGCTGCAGCAGGTGTAGCTTAACATCCTAAACACACAACAGTTTGTGAGACAGTCAAGGCTACAGTATGAAATACAACATAAAGGACTAAATCATCCATTACTCCATTACTAATCCTCCATTACTAACGCGCTCTTTAAATAACAAAAAATAAACAAAATACTGCACCATTGACATTGCCTCAAAATAGCAACGCACCAACAATGCGCCTGAACACGCCGTTTTCAGACCAGCACGCCCATGGGCGCACAAATTTGCTATTTAAAGGTCCCATATTGTACACCTTTCTGAAGTTTTATTTTAGGTTTTGATGTCCTTAAGAATATATATTTGCGGTATAAGTACCAAAAACCATCTCAATATATTTTTACTGCTCTTTTCTCAGGAGCTCTGCCAAGAACAGGTTGATTTTGGCCTGTCTACTTAATATTCATGAGCCTCTCTTCTGACTGGCCTGTTGTTTTCTGAGTGACCCACCATTGGTGGGGGTGATGACTGAAGGCGGTGACTGAGTAGTTCTGACATCACATTTATACGGAAGTCCTAGGCTGTGTGCATTTGTCTGTGGATCGACTGTTTTGAAACTTATATGGTAGTTTCATAGCCCCTAGATAAAGATAAAAGATAAAAGATAAAAGATAAAATATACTTTAATGTCCCCCAGGGGGGAAATTTGTCTTGGGCTACAGTCACTGCGACACACACTTACAACGTACCACATAAAATATACACCGTGTATAGACAATACAAACATGCCTCATTACACTGTACCGCGATACACTATACCACATACACTAGACCTCTGTTATCATGAAAAAAGCCAGGAAATTTCAGTTTTGACAATATGGGACCTTTAAACAACGTGGCGCAGGATGTGAAAATGATAACTGCGTCGGGCTGAAACTAGCAAACACTTGCATCGTGCCTGGCACTGCATTGCACCGAGTGTATGATAGGGCCCACTTTCTTCCATGGAACTTATGTTAAATGTTCAATAAATGTAGATTGGCAGCAGAGGCTATCAAGCTCTGAAAAAAAGCACCATAAGAGTAGTCTATGACTTATCCACTCTTAAGGCCTGGGTATACTTCATTTTCCGTGTTCTGTTCTGTCTCGCGCACAGACGTGTCCACACAACTTTCAAAGTATACGTGTGCAGTATATATATATATATATATATATATATATATATATATATATATATATATATATATATATATATATATTTTTTTTTTTCAGACGTCAGAGGGCAGCAATGAGTCGTGTCATTTACAGGGCATTCACTCGGAAGGATAGAAGTAGCATATCCGGCATTGCATGCAAAGTTTAGAACAAGAACCGAAACAAACGTATTGCCAGCTAGTGGACTCTTCTGTCTCAACATTTTCCTTGCGCATGCGCTGTTGTACACACACTGTCCACACAGTGACCTATCGATGATGAAAATTACGTCACACGGACAGTGACCGAACCATAGCGGAAAGCGGACGGCTGAAGTGTACTTTGGACTTAAAGGGTTAGTTCACCCAAACATTTTAATTCTGTCATCATTTATTCACCCTCATGTTATTCCAAACCTGTATGAGTTTCTTTCTTCTGTTGAACTAAAAATAAGATATTTTGAAGAATGTTGGTAATCAGACTTAAAAAAAGGATAAAAAAAGATACTATGGAATTCAATGACAATAGAAATCAATGGCTACGGTCAACTGTTATCAACATTCTTCAAAATATCTTCTTCTGTGTTCAACAGAAAAAATAAAACAGGTGAGTACATAATGACAGAATTTAAATGTTTGGGTGAACTATCCCTTTAAGTCTTCTAAACCTCTATACAGCAGCTTTGTGTGATAAACACAATGAAATTTAAGTTGTTCACTGAAAAATCGTATGAGAAAATTGTCAGGAAAAGAGCAATTTGGACTCTCTGCTAAATATCTCCCAGTTTCACTGAAGAAAGAAACATACAAAGGAGAGTAAATAATAACAGAATTCCAATTATGGGTGAATTCACCACTTAACAGCTAAAAAAAAAATCCATGTGTTCATGAATATCCATTCTAATAACTTCCAAATCAAACCTGTTCCTCGCTATGCAGAGACCTTTTAGTTTTTGACTAAATGAGCATGTATGCTCAATTCATACGATTTAAGTGTAAAACGAGGTAGAATTAAGAAATCTATTTTGATCTTTAAATAAAAGGTTATATTTGTCAAATATTGATTCAAAATATTGAAATAATATTTAAAAATGTACAAATGTTGTAAGAGGAAGCATAAAAACAACACTGCATATAATCTTTATAAAATATGATTCTCTGAGCATGAAAGCCCAATAAATCAAAAGAGCTGTGCTCTGCGCCTATTTATTAATCAAACAAATTCATTAAATCAGTCCACAAAACTATTCCCTAATCTAAGATACTAATTAAAAAACATAATTCCCAAAACATTCACCAATACAGCTTCAAACCTAGAACTGATTCTTAGGGCTGCACACTCAATCCAATTTTTAATTTTTTTTATTAAGAGTATAGCTGACAAACTAGTATGTTGTGTGATTTGGAGGCATTTAAGTTTATAGGCCTATCAATGACGACAACAGATCCTAATGAACAAGTTATTTGTGTGTAATTTGCAGAAGCACATGAACCCAGGCAAAAAACACAGTTGATAATTTGCAATTATTTGGATAGATGTTGCGCAGCTTGTTCTTAATGTAGACAGAGTAACATCAAATTTACACTGAAACCTGTATGCAATAACATGCAGCTGTTTTAATATAAATATAAATAAGAGTTTTAATAAAAATTTGATTAAATTAAAAAAGAATTAATAAAACTAATAATAAAATAATAAATATTACAATAAAGGAAAATAAATAATCTATCATTTTTTTTTGTCATAATCATGCAGCCCTACTTAAAACCAATGATCAAACTTTAAAGCTATCAATCTTAACCTGAGACCTATCCTTAAATTCTATTTGTTAAAACCTACCAATGACATTCAGCCAAACCCTGCAGTATCTTAGACTGTCGCTGTCTAAACAGACTTCAAAATCAGTCACCAAAACCTTTCTCCAACTTACTGTATAAGATGTAATCATTCTCAGAATACAGCTAGTAACATTATCCAACATGATTTAAAACAAACAGGAAAAAGTCTGGAAGTCATCTCTGACTTTAAGCAAACTGAGCAAAAAATAAGACTCACAGAGCCGCAACATCATTACAAATGAACCCCTCAGTTTCTTTAGTGGGTCAGTTGAAAGCCTGGTGAATGTACAGTTCTTTTTTTTCTTTTAAATATAACGTTCTTGTAACAGGAAGCTCTTTAGAGCATGTAAACTCAAGCAGTGCTAACTTGTAAACAGCAGATGTACTGGCCGTGGCATGTGGCCAGACAAATTTTACAAAGCACAGAGAGGCCATTTCGAATTTGGCACAGAGGGAAGCACGATTAAACTGGGAATCCTTTAAAATGATGTAATTTCTAATCATTAAGGTAAATATTTACATATAAAATATTTATTTACATACAAATAAGGGAAGAATTTGGAAGATTTGCAGCCTGTATGTCATGATTAGTTTTGGCAAAAGAACACATTCTCTCCATTAGTCCTGCATAAGGACACTTTACTTATGGCAACACGTGGATGATCTAGTCATCTAAACACATACATCTTAAAGGAGAACTCCGGTCAATTTTAACATAGCACTCCAAATTTACAAAAAAAATGAGCTCAGTCAATACAGAGAACAACGACAAAAATCGGTGTTGCCTACACCGTGTTATCCTCTTTTTAAAACGGTCGAAGCCCATAGTAATCGATTGTCGAGTTCACGCGCATTGGTTTAGTACCTATGATCACGTGCGTGAACTCGACAATCGATTACTATGGACTTCGACCGAAAACAGGAAGAAAATACAGGTATGTGCGCTGGCTGAAATAACATCATTTTTATTAATATCTTTCACATCTACTGCAGTCAGATTGACCCGTGACCACTCCGAAGGAATCACTCACATTAGCTGTGCACTTGTAATGACACATCAAGGATGTTAAGAGGCTAAAAGCAGGTTTAAAACTTGCCCCATTGAAGTCAACAGGGTGCAAATTTTAAAAAGAGGATAACATGGTGTAGGCAACACCGATTTTTGTCGTTGTTCTCTGTATTGACAGCACTCCAAATGTACAAAAAAATGAGCTCAATGTTAAAATTGACCGGAGTTCTCCTTTAAAAGGACTGTTTCAGGTTCAATCCAAGCTAAAATGAATCTGACGCCATCTAGCAAACATTGATTACGTCTCTCAATTTGTAAAAAGAAGCAGTCGTTGTACTTTCAAAATTGCGTATTTTAATGTTAGTGCCTTGCACCATAGACTTTTATTGTAACTGGAGTAATGTTAAGAAGGTTTTGTTTGTTTTTACAAATTGAGTGAAAATTGCCCGTGGTAATCGTTCGCAAGCCTCAGATGTGTTTAACAGAACTTGTGTGAACCTGGGACATTCCTTTACACAAAATTCCTTTTAAACCGGTTAGCTTCCTGTCAGCGGACAGTGAAAAAGTAATTCTCAAGTGCATATTTATATTTCCCTGACTGAAAATACAATCTTATATGGCCAAATTTAACAGTTTCATTGGAAAGGCTGCAAACGGGTTAGTGCAGACCAAACATGGTAAAAGAACCAAATGTTATCTTCCTGCAAAACATGGGAAGACATTGACACACTCAACACCCTAAAGTGCAATACATTTCTAAAGCAAGTGCGATGATAGTTGAAATTAGCTTTGGCATGGCCTTAGCTCTGCATTTAGATAGAAATACATGGAAGACAAAATCGACCACAAAAATCCACTGGAAAATTCCATGATACTGTTACAGAAACAATATCTCATTATTATAAATATTGTACGGACCACCAGCACACTATATGCATGTGCTGAATAATAATTTGCTATAATAACAGAAATAAAACAGTTTTATATTATAAGAATATTTAGTATTGAATAAATAAATCAGTCTTAAATATATATGTTCAATGTACCCTCTAAAATAATTTTGAATATTTGTAATATGTCACAAATTAATATACAAACTTTTATCTTATGTCATCCAAGATTACTTAAAAAAAAGAGAGAGAGAGAGAGAGAGAGAGAGGGAGAGGGAGAGGGGGAGAGAGAGAGAGAGAGAGAGAGAGAGAGAGAGAGAGAGAGAGAGAGAGAGAGAGAGAGAGAGAGAGAGAGAGACACTAAGACCTCTAGACTGGCTGTTATGGCCCCGATATACTTCAAGCGAAATCAAAGAATGAACTGGCATCAACAAAATCTTATAGAACTAAGTCAGGTCAAAACGAAGTTGGTTTCGAAAGTTCGAAAAATCTTTGCAAAGAAAAGTTTACTCTGGCTGGTAAACACCTTCGAATTAATATTTGATCGTGATACATAATTGGTATGTTTGCTCTGAGGCTCCGCCTTCTTTGATGTGGAATTCTTCTCTGGTTAATTTCCTCTGTTCAGTTTGTCGAGGTCAGACACGAGTAAAAACATGAACACAATTTATCGTATTGAAGCTGTTGTTCTGATTGAAAGTGACACTGACTGACTGATACTGTAAAGATGCTTGCTTTGAAGCAATCTATTGTATAAAGTGCTATATAAATAAACGTGACTTGTCAGTAGTGCCGAATTGCAGAGCTGATGCAAACATAACCAAAACCACAATAATCAGATGCTTTCTTAACTGCTGCTTTCTCACTGCAATCATTTTCTGTTGTGTATTTAATTTTGTAAGTGAGAGGAAAGCATGCTCTCAGCAGCACTGAGATGTTCGTTAACTGTATACCTGCTGAGGTATTTTGATCTTCTTTTTACCCCCAAGCGAAAAAATTAAAAAGCTCTTTGCCATGAGTATATCGGGGCCTTTAGAGAGAAAAGCTGAAATAAAGCAGAGAGAATTCAGCGTTGTCTGCAAATAGCTCCTCACGCACAGGAGGGAAAAGTGAAAAACAGAAAAAGGAGGTGCTGAGATAGCCGGAGCGAGGCAGAGAGAGAGAGAGAGAGAGAGAGAGAGAGAGAGAGAGAGAGAGAGAGAGAGAAAGTAAAATGAAAAAGGGGGGTCTCAGGCTCAGCTGCAGCGGAGTTTGGCCAGCAGGTAGGCTATGCTGAGGAACACCCAGACGACGAGCAGGTTTGGGCTCAGGGCCAGAAGGGGCAGAGAGTAGAGCAGACTGGGGTCCAGCCTGAAGTCACGTACGGGCAATAAGCCGCTCAGGTTCTTCTGAATTACCCCCTCCCTGGTCCCAATGCTGCAGAGAGGGGCAGGGACGGAGGGAGCGGCGGCAAAGGCCAGAGAGGACAAACACAATGTGGTGACATGCAAAGGATGGGGTGACGTGACCATGGAGATGGTTCCAACATTAATGCAAAGTAATCATGAAATGACACATTGAAGAGAAGATTAAGTGGAGACATGTTGAAAAGGAGTTGAATCCATCCGTCGGATATGGATGCA